>NC_046327.1:37289091-37604476 GCF_009819535.1 Lacerta agilis | reverse complement strand
AATCACAGCATACACACAGCCCTGGTATTGATCCTTTTCTCCATTACCAGAAACAATTCTGTACTGTGATCTCCCCCTGCTGTCTCTTGCAATAAACTGGATTTGTAAACTCTCCACAGAGAGCACCCCCCAGCCGGAATTTTTTTATGGAATAAACAAGGCACTGAAGGATCTCTTGGACTTTATTTTCATACAATGCAGATTTGTTTTTGTTTCTTTTAACAAAAGGAAAATAGTCGCCTTTCTTTTCAAAGCAGGAATTGAGACTAGTGGCTGAACTTGGATTGTTGTAACTCTGTTACAGTGCTGCTGTTTCCCCTGCTTGGGAAAAGAAGTGTCGAAAGGCTGTCCCTGACGGCACACCGTAGCTTTAAAGGGTCAAGAGAATAGATGGATGAAACCTTATGTCTTGTGACTGTCGGTCCTAGGAGAGGATGGAGCTGGTCGCAACATGAGACATGGTGCTTTAATTCTGTACACAAAGGAATCCATACTGTGGCACACTGTGAGACAGAGGGCTGCTTCATGGGGGCAGGAATAGAAGGCAGGCAGACGCATGACCCATATACGTCTGCCATGCCAGGCTAAATGATGAGGTTTCTGCAAAGTACTTCCCACTAGATTCTGCCATGTGTGTGTGTTTAGGGGCTATTATTTGGATATCCCATTCCAGACCACCACTTTGGCTTGGCATGTGAAGGACAGGGAATTAGAGGAATAGCTCCACCAGCCAGAAGCTCCCACCTAGATCAGGCCTCTAGCTGGAGGAAGGCAAACCCCGGAGCCCTGCCCTGGTCCCAAACAGAGCCTCAGTCCTTGGCACGTTCCTTGCGCAGGGCCACTCGGACATCGCCGCAGACCTTTCCCACAGCTTCGAAGAGCGGGTCGCAGAAGGTGCGTATGCAGAGGGCGTAGCAACGCCCACAGCACTGTACCTCTATGAAGTAGCTCTTGATGCAAGGCATGGCTCCCCAGATGTGGCAGAAGGAAACGCAGGCAAAGAGGAAGCCCCAGAGCAAGGCAAGGGGCACGCCCAGTGCCCCCGACAGAATCCGGTAACACCAGTACTTGCTGACAGTAAAAGTGGTGTTGCTCGCTTTCCACACCCCGTCAAAACTGTGCGTTCCCTCTGGCTCAGCAATCACATCTTCAAAGTCCACCTGACAAGGTAGGGGAAAAAGCCATGAGTCAGGCAGGGCTTAATTTTAACCAGGATATGAATTTTAGAATAGACAGTGTTGTTGAGCATCTCTGCCTCTGGGGGAGCTGCAACCAGACTTGCACATCCAGGTTCTAGCGTGCTCATTGCCCTTAGCTAGACATTTCACACAGCTGCATGTCACAAAATGGCCAGGCCAAAGCAGCTTCTGGTATGGAATGGCTATGAGCTGAGAGACAGCAAGAGATGATGCCGGCTTAAAATCCCCTCCCCAAAGCTGTTTTTCCTCTTGGCGAAGCCCTAAGCGTGTGCTCACCCTCACAGACATTTGTCTTCTACCCTATGTGGGGAGTTGCAGTCGTCGGGATAGGGTTACGCAACCTCCCATCCCAGCTGCTTCAGTACTCCAAACTGTTCCACACAGGAAGCTGCCTTTTCCCATGAGAAGTCGCCAACTATGTTTGGTCACACACATTTGCATCATGAACACCTGAAGAGTCAAAAGGAAGCTCTTCACACAGCACATAGTTAAACTATGGAATCCGCTCCCATGAGAAGTTGTGATGATGTAAGAATTTTAAGGTTTTTCACATATATATAATAATTGTTATTAATTTACCAAACAAATAAGGCCACATGTCTGAAAACAGCACAGAAAGACAGGCCTCACTCCATTTTGACTCCTAGCTGGCCAAGTGTTTTCACCTGCAGGGAGGGGGTGAGAAGTCTCTGCCCAAGGATGGGCCATTTCCCTCACAAAGGAACAGCCATTAGCCCTACCTGCCAGGGAGGAAACCTTTTGTTTTGCAGAAATGTGTGTCTGGGAGGGGTCAAGGAGAGATGGCACAGGTGTGGGGAATTCCCAAGTTACCTCCTCTGACCATCCCAATTTGTGATGTAATTCTGATGTATGTATGATGTATGGAGGGTTGGTCTTGAGCTGGAGGGGGGCGATTTCAAACGTCTATATAGGAGCTTGTGCGCCTTTGTTCAAGGTCTTTTGCTTGCAAAACACCCTGCTGTAGCAGTCTAATAAACAAGGCCTTGCTTTGGGAGATTCAGTATCGTCTCTATTTCTTGCATTGTGCATCTGACAGGGAGGGAGCCCTGCTAAGGCTCTCTCCCTCGGGTTCGTGGACTCCCTTCTGGGGCCGAACCTAATTTTTATTACAATGACTACCAACTTGGATGACTTTAAAAGAGAATTAGACAAATTCATGACGGACATGGCTAGCAGGAGCTACTTGCTATGATAGTGCCTCTGAAGACCACGAGGAGAGGGCTCTTCTGCTCAGGTTCTGCTCGCAGACACCTTTTGGGCCCCTGTGAGAACTCAATGGGATCTTTTGTTCTTAGGTGGTCTGTCATTCTGCCCTGGTTCTCCACCCACTTCTAGAAGAGCCAGGAGGTCCACAGTCAATGAGCAGAAATGTACATGAGGATGAAACACCTTTGGGGAAGATTCTGTCCCAAACAGGATATGTGCCAGCCAACTGGCCTTTCTTGTATGTTATTCTGGCTATGTTCTCATGTTTCATTCTTTCATTTTCCACAGTCATTTCCTCAGATTACACGGGCAAATTTTAACATACTCAAATGTAGTGATTTTTAAGACTCTCTGTGGCCTTGGGTCCAGCTTACCTCAAGGAGCGCTCCTAACCATATGAATCCTTTGGGCTGTTCAGGTAACAGGAGAAAAACTTTTTCTTTGGATAGCAAATTCCTGTGTAGAAACCTCAGTGGGCTCCTTTGGCTGGTTCTGTGAAACTTCCTCCCTTGGGAAACTTGCCTTTACTGGCTCTACAGAGCCTTTACAGAGCTGTGGCTGTTGTTTAAGCAGACCTCTTATGTGCCAAGAAGAAGCACCTGCCTCAGTCAAAAGAGTTGAAATCTACCATTAGAGGCAGCAGACTGATGAGACCAAACCCAGAGGAACTTCTGGTAGAACCTCCTGGTGCATTACACCTCCTCCCCCCCCCCATGTTTATTTGTGGGAGAAGGATTGTCATGTAGGTTTTCTGCCCCCAGCACTAAAATAGTCCCTGGACTTCTGTGGAAGTTGATCATAATCCATCCTAGATTAGAGAAAGTGTGAATTTACACACCGTTTTTAATGGTTGGGAGCTGTCCAGGTTCTGCCAAGAAGGGCAGGGTTGGTGTACAGTCGTACCTTGGAAGTTGAACGGAATCCGTTCCAGAAATCCGTTTGACTTTCAAAACATTCGGAAACCAAAGTGCGGCTTCTGATTGGCTGCAGGAAGCTCCTGCAGCCAATCGGAAGTCCCGTCGGACATTTGGGTCCCAAAGAACATTTGCTAACCGGAACACTCACTTCCAGGTTTGCAGCGTTTGGGAGTCAAAACGTCCGAGTACCAAGGCGTTCAGGATCGAAGGTTCGACTGTATTTTAAATCATGAGCAAAAGTCAGATTAAAATTTAAAGGAAATGAGAGCAGACCTCCCAAAGGTAGAGCAATGTGATCAGCATTGTGGATTAAACATTAGCATTATCCTTCCAGAGTGCCCTTTTCTTTCTTCTTCTTTTCAATCTGTCCTTTTTATAGCCTTGTTAGCTTCCTTGCATGGTGGGAGAACCAACCGTTGACAGAGTCATAAAGCTAAAAAGAGAACTGCATCCAGTTCTACCTCTGAGGGCCAAACATGGAACACAGAGAGAGGAGGCTTTGCTTCCCCACTGCAGTTGGAATGAACCGACACACACAAAAACACACACACAGCTTGGAGCCTTGGGGAGTACAATTAAAAAAACAACACACCACTTGCCTGGTCACCTATGGGGAGGAAGAATTACAGTGAGGTGACCTGTAAGACTGGAAGCACTTGTACATGGAAAGAGATTGCTTCCTTCTCTTTTTCAGGCTATACATGGGCTAGTAAAATTCATGAGCCTGCAGCATTACGGACCATTTCCTTGTCAATGCACACCATACATTAAAGCACATGGCTTTTCCTGCAAAGCAATGCCTTTTTTTCTGGAGGTACTCAAAGGTATGCAGTACTGGAACCTCTTTTTTCTAGAAGAAAAGCACTGCCCAGAACAATCCTGAGAACTCTAGTTTATTAAGGGTGCTGGGAACTAGCTCTGAGGTGGGGAAACTACAGTTCCCAGGAATATTTTGGGGGAGTTGTATGCTTTAAATGTATGGTGTGGATGCAGGAAAAAGGAGCCACTGGGAATCAAACTCACTTGAGGTGTATGGCATACCGTATTGGCCTGAATATAAGCCTCACTTTTTTCCAAATTCCGACTGGGAAAAGTTAAAGTGCTGCTTAAATTCGCGACCTTACAAAAACTGGCTTTTACGATATCGCTGCTGAAACAGACATACTGTAAAACGGAAAAGGTGTGAGTGTCTGCGGAATTTTAAGGGAGCAGCTTATATTCGGGTATTGTCTCTTTTTCCTTCCCCCCCCCTTGAATTGGCTCAGTGAGAGGTCCGGTACATTGGCTATTCTCTCTCACTGCCCTTAGGCCACAAACTGCCTCCTACCTCTTTCTCCCTCCCTCTTCAAATCCTCTTCACAACCCAGCCTTTTCTGTGAAGACCTAGCTGACTCTTCCTCCCCTGTAGTGCCATCTTCACCCCAGCTGCCCCAAAGCCACCCCTTGGCAACTACAGTAAGGGCTCACCCACACTTGGGCTTGTCCTGTGCCGAGAAAGCAATGGGTCTGGGTGGTTGCCCTGCTTCTTTCCCAGGGAAAGCCACTCTAGCTCTAAATCGGAGCAAATTGCAATCCTAAGAAAACCCAAGCTGCCTTTTGCTCCAGTTGAGTGCTAAAGAGCAGTTTTCCCCAGGGGAAAGCAGTGGCACAAGAGGAAGTATGGATCAGCCCTAACTGTCCACAAGGACATTGTTCTGAAACAAATACAGTTTGTAACCTTGGGTTACAGACGCTTCAGGTTACAGATTCCGCTAACCCAGAAATAGTACCTCGGGTTAAGAACTTTGCTTCAGGATGAGAACTGAAATTGCACGGTGGCAGCGGGAGGCCCCATTAGCTAAAGTGTTACCTCAGGCTAAGAACAGTTTCAGGTTAAGAACGGACCTCCAGAATGAATTGAGTTCTTAACCCAAGGTACCACTGTATTAGCACTGAATGGACAGCAGCATTCACTTTTAACCTGTGATATTTTAATGTACCGTATTTTAATATCTGTTGGAGGTCGCCCAGAGTGGCTAGGGGGACCCAGCCAGATGGGCAGGGTACAAATAATAAATTGTTGTTGTTGTTGTTGTTGTTATGGCCACATCCACCCAGACACAGGGCTCAGCCATACTTCTGTGGTCCTAAACCTGATTGACGTTTGTTCCAATTCAGCGATAAAGAGCGGGCTTTCCTGGGAAAAGCAGCAGGACAAAAGAAAAACCTCTCAGATCATGGGAAATGTGGGTGAGCCCACGGACGAAAGGATCCTTGGAGAATCTGCTCTCTCCCCCCCTAGCAAATAGCAACAGATGTTGGGCTTTTGTTTGTATCTCAGTTGGTGAAGTGCTTCATGGATCAAGTGCAGAAGAGCTTCTGCTGTTTATGCTGGAACAGTGCTGTCAAGTATCCCGTTTTCCCCGGGAATCTCCCTTATTTCAAACAGTTTCCCGCTGCTATCCCTTATTTTTTATATCCCTTTAATTTCCCGGTTTTTTCATGGAAGCAGCTCCTCTCCCTCCCCCTGCTGGCCAGGGACTGGGAAGACCTCGCCTCCTTGCAGCCTCAAAGCAAGCGGGAGCCATTTCCCACGCTTACAGGCGTCGTAGCCCACGGGCAGCGTTTCCAAAATACAGTAAGCCTAATGCGTGCATTCACACCAGTGCCGCCCACTTTTGCTTCTGGCTCCGCCCACCACTGCCATGTGACTGTCCCCGGGATAGGTGAGGCTGCTGATCCCTTATTTTCAAATCCGAAACTTGGCAGCTATGTGCTGGAAGGAGAAAGGGCTTTAAGGAGACCTTTGCCTGGGTCTCTCCTCAAGAGAAGGAGGGAAAGGGTGGGTTTAGGTGGGTGGGCCAGTGCTGGGGCCCAAATGGGAAGCAACTGAGGGCCACATTTGGCCGCTAAACAGCCACTGACCTATTCTTCATCTAAGTAATTGCATTTGCTGCTCATCACTATCCATCCCTATTCTTATGTTCTCCCCTTGCTATATATATTATGAACAACAACATTAATGTCCTGCCTTTCTGCCACAATATGAGATGCTCAAGGCGCTTTTAGATTGTTTGTTCCATGGGGCATATATGCCACTCTCCATTTTTTTAGGGGAGCTTTGTGCCATAGCAGAGGTTGATCAGGATCCCAATTGTTTTCACAACAGCAGCAACCCAGCCACCCCAGAGAGGCTGGTGAAATGAAGAAAGCTTGCCAAGGAAAGGAGGGGTGGGTCTTCTGCCTGAAAGGGCTGTGAGCTCAATTCTGGCGCTGAAAACAAGTTCCTGGGCTGATACACTCAGAGGAGCACTGTCCCTTAACCCCCCCCCCTTCACAACTTTTGCACCCGGCTCCCGCTTGTGGTTCTGGGGAGGCGTATGCGGGACAAAGCAGATCCCTCAAGTTTTAAGTCTCACTTGGTGCAAAAATGACTATCGTAAGGGGGAGGGGGGTAGAGAGCACACACTGCTTTCTTCAAGTTACTGCAAAGGAGCATTGGCGCTATCTGCAGAAGGAATTTTCTCTTTTGTTCCTGGGCTATTTTTGAAAGCTTTGCCCACCCGCCACCCCCACCTCCTCGCTCCCTCTGCTCTTGGTCTAAAGGGAACTTCATCATTTTGCATCCTAAGGAGTGTGCTTCTTTCTGCCATTAAAATAGGAGTGCTCTCACCTTTATCACTTCTTGGTTGATCTGCTTGGGGTCTCTTTCCACCAGATCAATCTCTTTGGTGAGGGGGTCCCGGGAGTCTATCTTCCCCAGGGTCACTTCTTCTTCTTCCTCTTCTTCTTCTCTTCCTCCTCCTTGCTGGGCCATGGCTCCAGGCCGTTCCCTGCTTAGCTCCTTTCACTCTGAAGAGCGCCAGCCAGTTGTCACCGGCTGTCAGGACAGAGCTGCCTCTCCCCACCTGCTGACTCCGTCTGGACAGCAGTCCACAGATAGGGGAGTCTGTTCTGAAAATAGTCTGCTTCAAAGCCAGAATGCATCTGCCTCTAGGGTAGGGCAGAGGTTTTTTTGGGGTAAGGCTTAGCATAGTTTATGGTATAGTTAATGGCTCTATCCCTTTTTTATTTCATGTTGTTGTTGTTGTTGTTCAGTCATTCAGTCGTGTCCGACTCTTCGTGACCCCATGGACCAGAGCACGCCAGGCACCCCTATCCTCCACTGCCTCCCGCAGTTTGGCCAAACTCATGCTAGTCGCTTCGAGAACACTGTCCAACCATCTCATCCTCTGTCGCCCCCTTTTCCTTGTGCCCTCCATCTTTCCCAACACCAGGGTTTTTTCCAGGGAATCTTCCCTTTTCACAAGGTGGCCAAAGTATTGGAGTCTCAGCTTCAGGATCTGTCCTTCCAGTGAGCACTCAGGGATGATTTCCTTCAGAATGGATAGGTTTGATCTTCTTGCAGTCCATGGGACTCTCAAGAGTCTTCTCCAGCACCATAATTCAGAAGCATCAATTCTTCGGTGATCAGTCTTCTTTATGGTCCAGCTCTCACTTCCATACATTACTACTGGGAAAACCATAGCTTTAACTATACGGACTTTTGTTGGCAAGGTGATGTCTCTGCTTTTTATTTCATAGCATAAAATAATTGCAATATAATGTTGCTATGAAGGGTCTATGTATTTGTGCTTCCAGCTGAATCCAGGTGGCAGCCAGGATTTCAGATAAAATTAAAGGGTATCTGTCATATCTGGGTCATCTATATCTTGTTAAAATGGAAAATATCTCTCCTCCCTTTTTCTTTTGCTCCCGATTACAGCATAGGGAAAGTAATCACCTTAAATGTTAAAGGACAGAGGGCCTCGAGATTAGATTACTGCAACACATTATACATGGGGCTGCCTCTGAAGACAGTTCAGAAACTTCAGCTGGTGTGGAATTCAGCTACAGCAAAGGCGGCATTTTTCCACCTCTGCCGTGCTAAGCAGTTGGTCCCTTGCCTCTCTCGCCCTGATCTTGCCACTGTGATCCATGTGACGGTCACCTCCAGGCTCAATTAATGTAATTCACTCTATGTGGGGCTGCCCGTGAAGCTGACCCAGAAAATCCAGCGGGTGCAGAATGCCACGGCAAGGCTACTTATGGGGTTTTGGCTGCGGGATCCCATTCATCCAGTGCTACACCAGCTGCACTGGCTTCCGGTGGAGTACAGGGTCAGGTTTAAGGTGCTGGTTTTAACCTTTAAAGCCCTATACGGCCTAGGACCCTCGTACCTATGGGACCGCCTCTCCTTGTATGTCCCGTGGAGGACGTTATGGTCCACAAATAATAACACCTTGGAGGTTAGGCTGGCCTCCACCAGGCCTGGTGGAACGCTCTGCCACAAGAGACCAGGCACTGGCGTAGGAAGGGTGGGGCGTAGGGGGCAGGGCGCCCCGGGCAGCGCGATCCCGGTAGGGTTCCATCTCGGCTGCCCCCCACCCACACTGCACGCCCAGCCCCCAGAACGCACGCCCCGCCCCCAGAACATGTGACAGCCCTGTCCTGCCTGCTTCCTGCCCCCGGTGCCGGAGCATGAAGCTTCGCCACTGAGACCAGGGCCCTGCGGGACTTGACATCTCTCTGCAGGGCCTGCAAGACGGAGCTGTTCCGCCGGGCATTTGGTTGGGGCCCAGTCTGACCCCCCTCTTTCTACAAGACCCTGCATGTAAGTGGCCCCTCTAGCTCTTCCCATGTAAGACCAGCACAAATAGCTGGGCCTGGTGAGCACTTAATGTTCCCAACCCCTATATGGTAGTTATAATTTGTGGGTTGCCATCTGAATTTATTCTGATTTTAATTTGATTTTAAGCTGTATTTCAATTGATAGTTTGAGTTTGTGTTTTAATGTATTATATACTTTGATGTTAGCCGCCCTGAGCCAGGTCTTGGCTGGGGAGGGCGGGATATAAATAAAATTTATTTATTTATTTATTTTGTCAAGATGGCTTTTCAAGTGTGATGCCAGCCTGAAAAAAACTGTGAATGTGGATGCACATGTACATGTGAGTTGTAGGGTTGGAAGGGACCATGAGGGACAGCTAGTCCAACTCTCTGCAGTGCAGGAATCTTTCACCCCCGGGTGCAAGACGCACGCACCGCACCGGGTACCCGAGTGGCTAGCTATGTATGTCGCTGGTGAGAGGCTGCCAGCTCTGCAGGCAAGGGGTGGCATAACTGGGCTCCTGCCGCAGAAAGAATGTAGTTGGTTAAGGGAGCTGTGGACTCAAAAAGGTTGAAAACCTCTGCTCTGTGTTATGAAAACTATTTCTTATCCTTTCCTTAGCTCAGTCTAAGCTATGAGAAAGTTGATAGAGATACGTTTTTCTCCCTCTCACAATGAATCTGAATGTTGGAAGATTCAGGCACAGAAAAGAAAGCACTTTTTCATACACCACATAGTTAAAATATGGAACTCACACCCACAGGAAGTAGTGATGGCCACCAATTTGGAAGGGTTTAAAAGAGGATTAGACAAATACATGGATAAGGCTATTGTCTACCTCCACTGTCAGTTAAGCCTTTGATTTCCAGTTGCTGGGAATCGCAATTTAGGAGTGTGCTGTGGCATTTGGTCCTTCCACTGTGAAAGCAGGACACTGGACTAGGTGGGCCATTGGCCTGATCCAGCAGCCTCTTTTTATAACAGGAACAAAACCACAGTGGCGGGCAGCTGCTGCTGGCATTGAGTGCAACTGTACAGAGCTATCGAAGGGCTCCCAGCCAAGTCAGAGACATGGCTGGGAAAGAGAGGTATGTGCTCGTAATGTTACCCTTGGTCCATAATTGCACGCAACAGGCCTGCTGCCAGCCAGCGTTTTAAGGGGTACCACGATGATGGGCACCAGCAGCTGAAGCATGCAGTGTTCCTGGCAGCAGTGCGCAAAGGAAATGTGGCATTTTAAGGTGTGGTTCCTGGCACTGTCTCTGTCATCTGCCTATGGGTATTAGAATAGTGAGGGGCTGCCGGAGAAGACAAACAGACTCCTACGGCAGTTTTGTGCACACTGGAATCCAGTGGGTCAAACTCAAGATTGAATTGGTTGGGCTCCGTCTCACACAAGATGGAGAGGGGTGTGAATTGCAACCTGCACATTCTTGTTAACTTCCACCCGCCCACCAGCCATTCCTCCAATACCCTCCAACTGCCCTGTTTTAAGCGGGACACTCCCGGATTCACAGAGGCATTCCCTGCTTCTGTTTGGATCCGGGAATGCCCTGCTTTCCCCCTCCAGCACCAGCGCCACTCAGCTCAGGGAGGAGAATGAACCAGCCGGCTGAGCCTCTCCATGGCCGCCACTGCCAGCCTCCTCCCTCCGCTGATCCTAGGGGCTGCTGTAGAGCGGCTGCCACCGCTGAAGCCCAGCTCCAAGTGATGCGCCAGCGGATGAGAGGTGCGCTGCCGCCACCACTTTTTCAGTCTGCTACTTCTGTCTCCAGGTCAGGGCTGACCCGGGAGTGGAGCTGCAGGATTGTTGCGGCCCTTACAGCTTCCTGGCATGCTGGAGTCCATTAGAGGAGGGGCATGGCGCTGCCACCGCTCCTTTCCCCTGTCACTCCTGCCCCCAGCATTTTGATGTCCCAAATCCAAAGTTAGGGATGTTGGGGGATATGTCCTCTGCAACCCCTCTGTGGCGCACAGAGCTTTTTCCTCCTTCATTCCATCCCTTGAACTCCCATTTGTGCCTGGCTTGCCAGAACAGAACCAAAAGAATTCAGACACAAGGGGAAGCAAATCAACTTTTTTGTTTTATTAAATAAGGGGGGAGACGACGACGGAGCTTTACATCTCAGCTACTGCTGTGGGAGGAGGAGCTGGAGGAGGTGGAGGCTGCCTCCCACAGAAACGACCATATCTTCTCCCAGAGCCCAGCACTGGGTCTGGAGTTGTCCTAGTCCCCCTCCTGCCCTCCCCCCATGTGCAAAATGTCAGAAGGCTAATCCCAGCATTACTTTTCCTCGAGGAGATTCTTATGTGGGCTGTCAGAGTCAGGATTAGGCCAGAGGCGGCTGGACTTCAGCTTCCATCAGCCCCAGACAGCATGGCCAGTAGCCAGAGACCGTCTTGTGTGCAAAACCAGGTGAATCCAGGGGCGTAGCAAGGGGGGGCGTAGGGGGCGGAGTGCCCCATGTTCCATAATGGAGGGGGTGACAAATTATCAAGGAACAATTACTGCCCTACTAGGGCGGTTCATAAAAAACTGTTTTTTTTTTTTTTTAAAAAATGCCTGCTTCGAAGGTCTTATCTTACTATACTAGGGATTATATAGCTATATATGAAATTTCATGCATATCAGTTAATATCTTGACCCTCCTCCACCAAAATAGCTGTTTACTTGGCTGTTTTCCTATGTCGTGAAGGCTGAAATTTCAGTTCAATGGAGCACTTACTGTTCCCAACCCTAACCCTGTAGAAAGCCATCTAATTAGACTTAAATTTGATTTTGAGATGTTTTTAGGAGGTAATTTAATTATTGTTTGATTTTATACCAATGTTATGTATCTGATGTTAGCCACCCTGAGCCTGACTTTGGCCGGGGAGGGCGGGATATAAATAAAAGTTTATTATTATTAATAATACTTATTATTCCTTTGTAAGAAAATATGAAATAACGTAAAACCATTTTTGGGGAATCAATGGGGGGTGGTGACAATAAATTTTCCGCACCGGGTACCACCTGACCTTCCTACGCCTCTGGGTGAATCCCCTTCCCTGTCTCTGAGATACTAACTGACAGATGAGCCAGCTAGAATCTCAGGGATGGAGGTGGGTATTTTTTGAAAGTTCCTCACCTCCTATGATGATGATGATGATGATGATGATGATGATGATGATTATATTTAAAAAATTATACCACCCTTGAACCAAGGATCACAGGGAGGACTATGGAGAGCCCACACGTAGAATAATGTGGAATTCTTTCTGCAGGTCTGGACAAAGCGGGGGCATGACAATAAGAGTACAGAACACGGATGTTTCATTTTGAGACTTCTCTCTGAAGCACCATTTCTCTCATCCTCCGGCCTCCTGGTTTTCCTTCCCTCTGGCCTGCTCCTTCGCCCACAATTCCCCTTTTCTGACCCAAGGCTAAAAGCTCCCTGTGAGTTCTACTCTCTGCTGTTTAGTGGATCTGAATGAAATGGGAAGGAAAGTCTTTGGCCCGTGGGTCTTGGGGGAGGAGGCGTCTCTGTGTCACTTCTGAGTCACGGTGAGGTAGATGGCGCTGCAGCAGCGGCCCAGGCTGGTGAAAAGTGGGGCCACCACAACATCCAGGATGCTGGCCCAGAGGGTGCGAACCGGAGGCATTGCCATTGTGCAGAGCTGGATACAGGGCATCACACACCTGAGGGAGGAAGAGGGGGAGAGATGTGGCTGGCAGCCTCCAGAAAACAACAAAGCACCCCAACATTTAGACTCCAATTAGGCAACCTAAAGGCCAATATCTCCTTCATGGAGATATTGGCCTTTAGGATATTGGCCTTCGCCTTGTCGTGGCGAAGGGCAGTGTTTTTCAACCTTTTTTGGGCAAAGGCACACTTGTTTCATGAAAAAAATCACGAGGCACACCACCATTAGAAAATGTTAAAAAAATTAACTGTGCCTATATTGACTATATATAAAGTAATTTTCCCACGGCACACCAGGCAACATCTCGCGGCACACTAGTGTGCCACGGAACAGTGGTTGAAAAACACTGGCGAAGGGGCTTGAATAACTCAGGGAAGCTATGAGCTATGCCATGCAGGGCCACCCAAGATGGACAGGTCATAGCAGAGAGTTTAGACTAAATGTGATCCACCTGGAGAAGGAACTGGCAAGCCACTCCAGTATCCCTGCCAAGAAAACTCCATGGACAAAGAGAAATCAGCCCTGAGTGCTCACTGGAAGGACAGATCCTGAAGTTGAGGCTCCAATACTTTGGCCACCTCATGAGAAGAGAAGACTCCCTGGAAAAGACCCTGATGTTGATGCCTGGCGTGCTCTGGTCCATGGGGTCATGAAGAGTCGGACACAACTGAATGACTGAACAACAACAAAGGCCAATATATACTCACCTGCAGTACCTCACCTTCGGTTGCCTAAGGTTAATAAGAATGTCTTCGATTGCAGGCAGGCATCCTGCGACCCAGAGACCATGGGTTGTAGCCAACACTAATCCTACTCAGAGTAGAAATGTTTTATATTTGTTTTATGGTTCTCTTTTGTAAGTGATATTGATAATCTTGATCTAGATTTAAAATACACATTTTCAAATAAATAAATAAATAAAATTTAAAAGTATAATAAAAAAGAGTAGAAATGCATGGACATGCCTAACTTAGTTAAAGGTAGGTACCTTTATGCCTAACTTAGGTTCATAACTTTCAATGAGTCTACTTTGTGTAGGCCTAGCACTGGATACAACCCCGTGTGCAGCCCCAGATACATCCAGAAGATGCCTCCCATTCTTCCAACGTTTTTGAAAGAAGGAAAGCTCCTTTCTGGTTCATGTTTTCCTGGGTCCCACCAAGTGACCAATTTATTTAGCATTCTTTCTAAAAAAAAATATCCTGGAGGTTTCTGTCTTCAGATTCTTCCATTCCTCATACCAGTGTTAGGCAGACAGTAATTATCTGCTCCCCCAATTAGCAGAACAAGGACATCACAGAAACAGTAGGTGCTTCCAGATCTAGTGCATTGCTATTTTGCAGATCAGATTCAGTCACATCCTGGCAAGTTCGGGTTGTGCAATTAAAAGTGGATTTGGCAGTCTTGTGCAACAAACTCACTTCGCACACACACAAATGAAGACCCCAAACCTCTCACTGGTGTGTGTATGAATACATGTGAGTGCTGGACATGCATGTGGGTTGCGACACATGCTTTAACACCAACTCCCTCTGGGATAAGTGTTTGGCAGAGTGTCTTTTAAGAGATTTGTTTGCCATTATCAGTCTACTCCCTGAAGCACCCACAAAACTATGGGACAAGTCAAAAGTCAAAGTGCTAGAAGAACCTCTGCCCACCTGGTGCCCTCCAGACATTTTGGACTACAACCCCTGTCAGCCCAAGCCAGCAATGAGACTGATGGGAGTTGTAGTCCAAAGGGCCTAGAGGTTGGCAAAGTCTGTGTTAGAGTAACACAGCCTTCTCCTGTTGGCAGTTCCCCCAGGTAACCACTAGAATTGGCCTTGCTAATGGTCAATGAATGTGCAACCAACCGGAAGCCAAGGGCCTTGGCAGAACCAAGGGGCAAGAGGAGGCAGAGCAAAGGGGGCAGACCCTCACCAGATGTGCAGGCAGCCCAGGCAGGCAAAGAGAAAGCCCGAGAACAGGGAGACGGGCACAGCACACAGCAGCGAGATGACGCGGTAGCACCAGAGGCGTGAACTCTCAAAGACGATGTCACTCCAGGTCCAAACCCGGTCAAAGCTGCGAAACGAGGAAGGTTCAGCGAGGATGTCGGAGAATTCCAGCTGCCGGGAAGAACAGGGGGATCTGGTCACTGGAGATTCCCCAGCGAAGAGAGAGAATTTTGTGAGGCAGAGCAAAGCATCTTGGGATCAGGAGGACCCATGCTGTCTCCTTCTGTGTAGTTCTGGGGCATGTAAGGAGCAGCAATCAGCAAATGGGGTGGAGAAGAATCAGTTGTGCTGCAGGTGAAGGGCTGGGAGGAGTTTGGGGTTGAACAAGGATACAACTCCCACCTTGAGTGGGTAGGAGAGAGCTGCGCCCTTAAATTTTAGGAAGTCAGAATTTAGGCATCCCCACCCCCGCCACAAGTCAGGCAGGTTAGCTCCCTTTGTTACCTTAAGGTGCTGGTTGATCCCACGCGGGTCCCGAGGGTCCGCTTTGGGTGGTGTGTTGATAGTGGACTGCAGGAATATGGGGGATCCCGGCTCCTGCAAATGAGGGTCTTCTGGATCCAACTTGCACTCAATCAGATAATCGTTATTGATCATCCTGCTAGGAGGCACTGCTGCTCTCTCAGAAGGGGGAATCCAGTAACTCTGCCAAGCCCCTCTTTATAATTCTGCCTCTAACTCTTCCTTTTGTTGCATAGGCTTCGTGTTTTACTGAAACTGCCTTGTCTGTTCTTATTTAACCTGCCTGTCCACTCTTCACTTGCACAGTATTTCTCTCCATCTGTGTGCAGGAACTTGACTCCAGTTCTATTCTCAGCCTTGGCCAACATAGATTGGAGGGCGAGGGGAGTCGAGGAGGGAGGATCTCAGCAGTTGCACGCCCCCGCCTGGTATTTGCAGCCATGGGGCAAGCAAGCTAGATGCATTGGGACAAGGGGTATAAATATGCCACCGTCCCAGAGTTCCTTTGCTGAGGAACGGAAATGGGGAAAGGCGGCCCAGCTAAATATATGCAGGCACAGGGTATTCTTGGAACTGGGAGAAGAATGGGGTGCAGTGGGTCGCAGCAGCAGGGCTCAGAGCCAGGTGAATTAAATAGGGTGTAGGCCAATGGCAGCTAAATGGGACTTATAGAAGCAGGGCACCATCTAGTGGCTCTGAGCTACCATTCAACAGGTCAAGAGACCACACAGTGCACAATCTTGCCAACTTTCAGCAACACTTGTGGGACCAAAACTGCAGGAAATCAGAGGCATTTTGTGGCATCTGAAACTTTCCTTGGGTTGTATAGGACTGGGGTAAAATGTTGGCATTTTAAAGGCTTCTGCTGGGTTCTGAGAGACCCAAATAAAGCTGACGATGAACTGCATTACTTTCCCCAAACCCATAGGCTGTATTGGACTCACAGGGGGCTTCCCGATTCAAGGTCCACACAGCCAGAGAATTCTCATTCTCATAGGATAGTTCAGTCAGTAGAGCACGAGACTTTTAATCTCAAGGTCATGGGTTCAGGCCCCACGCTGGGCAAAAGATTCGTGCAATGCAGGGGTTGGACTAGATGACCCTTGTGATCTCTTCCAACTCTACAGTTCTATGATTTTATGATTCTATGAATCGTAGAGTTGGAAGGGATCCCGAGGGTCATCTAGTCCAACCCCCTGCAGTGTGGGAATCTCAACTCAGGCATCTATGACTGGACTAACCTCTGCATAAACACTTCCAAGGTAGGAGAGTCCACGACCTTATGAGGGAGTCCATTCCACTGCTTTTACCATCAGAAAGTTCTTCCTGGCGTTTAGTTGGAATCTCCTTTCTTGTAATTTGAAACCTTTGGTTCCTTCCAGAGCAGGAGAAAACAAGCTTACACCACCTTCCATGTGATGGCCATTTAGATATTGAAAAAGGGCTCTCATATCTCCTCTCAGTCTCCTCTTATCCAGGCCAGTGTTTTTTTTCTGGGGGTACTCAAGGGTACTGGCACCCTTTTTTTCTAGAAGAAAAGCGCTGATCCAGACTAAACATACCAAACTCTCTCAACCATTCCTCATAAGGCTTGATTTCCAGACCCTTGGCCATCTTGGCCACCCTCCTCTGCACATTTTCCAGCTTGCCAATATCCTTCTTAACTTGTGGCGCCCAGAGCTGGCACCTGCATTCCAAGGCAGAATAGAGTGAGACTATTGGCAGGGCCCTTCATTGGCATCCGGACTGCATGTGGGGGGATACAGGCATTAAAGTGAGCAGGGAAACCTTTCCTTACGCGGGTGTTCCTCGTGCACAACAGAGTCCCCCAGAGTTTTGGGTAGACCAGTTGTGGCTTTAACTCACTGCGTATTCTTCCTGGGAACCTGAAGAATGTGAGAAGCTGGAGCCCTCACCCAGGCTCCCTCCAGACATCCTTTTGATTCTGCATTTGTGATGATTTCTGCTCTTGATGGTATCAGGCCAGGGATGCCAACTTGAATGAAGAATTGGGGGGGGGGCAGGTAAGCCGTGCCCTGCATAATCGATCACATAATGCGGTGCACTCACACCATTTGAATGGCAACACCCATCAACATGGGGGGAGGGCTGCCCCCCTCAAGTATTTTATTGGGAATGCAAAGGGACCTTAGCCTCTAGGAGTTGGCTCCAATGTATCGGGTGGCTATTTGTGACCCTGCTTTTAATACTATTTGTGCCTGCCAAAGCTTTGGGGAGGGCATACAGCTTCATTTCCTGCAACTTCCAGCTAAAATTCTGCTTTTTGTTGTGCTGTGTTGTGCTTTTGTTGTACCCTCTGGATAATAATGTGGTAGCACCAGGGAAACATCACAGAACAGAGAGTGAAGCAGAATAAATCCACCCCCATTATTGGGTCAATAGCATGTTGCAGAATGCACCTGCAATAAAGCACCCGTCTGGAGGGGACATGTCTTTGGGCAAGGCTACCCAACACTGTGTAATTCATTCAACTAGCAACTTGTTTTTGTTGCTGTTCTTTTAAAATGATTTTTATTGAAAACGTTTAACAGAAATAAAGAACAGTTATTTGGGTCAAGTCTGCAGCAGCACATATAGTCGCCATCTGCAACTGTGTAATGCAGCCACCTCAATAAAACTAGAAATTATTATTATGGGAGGGAGGGAGGGAGGGAGGGAGGGAGGGAGGGAGGAAGGAAGGAAGGAAGGAAGGAAGGAAGGAAGGAAGGAAGGAAGGAAGGGCTGTGGGAAGTAGGGATGAGGAAGAAATTTGATTCAGTTTGCATTTAAAGGTGGATTTACCTATTTCACACTTCCTGAAACAATACATGACCCGAAATGCAGCCATTCTTCAAAGCCCACACTTCTCCAAATTTTGCAGGGCTGTTCTCCAAGTTGACTTCTGGTCTTCCCTTCATATGCCCTCTAGGCTTTGTCATTATTGACTTGCTATCTCTGTGGTTGCTCGTTTGCCTTTAAGATAGTTTGTTCTCTGAAGAGGAAGGAAATCCCACTCTTCACCAGTTTAACATGGGGCACCATCCAGTGGTAGGTTTTTCTGCAGAAGCCACATTGGACTGGCAACCAGTGCTGGAAATGTAGCTCGAAAAGCTCAACAACTTTGTGTCTGGATTTTCAGGTTTTGAAATATGGCAATCCTAGAATAAAGGGCAAGCATCTGTCGGGCCCTTGGATCAAATCAATGGCTGATACCTAATGCTAGTCCTACTCAGAGTAGACCCACTGAAGCTGATAAACATGACCAAGGGCTCGTCCACACATCCACCTGTCCTGCCGCTTTCCCCGAGAAACCTGCTGTTTATCGTTGAATCAGAACAAACGTCCATCGGTTTTTCTGTGGATTGACCATTTGTTCGGATTCTGTGGTAAACAGCAGGTTTACTGAGCAGAGCTGTGGGATAAATGTAAAACTATTTGGACCTGTGCCTCCAAAGCACAAGAGCAATGGAAAACCACTCAGACCTGTGCTTTCTCAGCATGAAACAAGCAGAAATGTGGATGAGCCCTAAGACAGGTTCCTTAATTTCAGCAGGTAGGAACTGCCTCTGGATACCAGCTGCCTCCTCACCTTCATGGTGTCCAGGAGGCAGCTGCCTTCTTTTGCTCTATGGTAGGGCTGCCTCTCATCTGCCCCTTCTAAGCATGAGAAAGAGCAAACCCTACAAAGATTAGGATGTTTCACTTTAAAAAGCTGCAATGTTTAATAAGGTGGCTTGGTCCAACCCAGCCTTCCCCAACCTGGTGCCTTCCAGATGTTTTGGGCCGCAACTCCTACCTGCCCCATCCAGCACAGCTGGGGTTGTAGCCTAAAACATCTGGATGACACCAGGGTTGGGAAAGGCATTGCTTTACAGGTTCCGGGAGGCACTGAAAACAATGGTCTTCCAGCTGTCCTATAAGTGCCCCTGCGTCCTTGGACTTTGCTCTGGCGAAGCCGGCTTCTCTGTTAAGCTGGGCATCCTTCCGCCCTATAGAACTGGCTGGTGAGAGAGTGGCTCTCCTCTTCGGGAGTTTCTTTTGCATCCACCTTTCTGGCCAAGCCCCAATGCCTTTGAAGGCACCATTCAGCAGAAGGAACATATTCCTTGCTAGGTGCACCATTGATGTCAGTGGCGCTCTGGCTCAGGAAAGGGCATCCCGTCCCAGGGAGAAGCTGGCAGTGAAGGTGGAGTCCTCATGCAGGGAACTAATCCGCTGGCGGGCCAGTCTGGGGCAAAAGATTTGACGCAGCTCACCCGAAATACTGCTGCTAAAGGTGGCGTAGACCCAGGGGTTGGTGCAGCTGTTGAGACTGGCGAGGAGCATCAGCAGGGTGAAAGCTGGACCTGGAGAGGAGGAAAGGAGCATGGATCAGTTCTGGGCTGTTGGCACAGCCTGGGAATTGCAAAAGCTCGGCCATGGGACATGCTCTGGAAGACAAAGAATAAAGGCAAGGGCACCTCTGAGAATAGATAGAGTGCAGTTTTCCCAACACTGGGTAACCACAGCCTGCTCACATGTTTTGGGGCTTCCAGCGGAGGCGATGTGGTTCCCAAAGAGACCTCATATATCCCTAGCTGAAAACCATTGTTCTCCTATAGGGAAGAAATGTGATCCTGTGTGGGATTATCTCCACCCATCTCTCCACTGGCAGGAAGTAAAATCTTTAAGAGAATACACCTTGGGGGCTGTGACACTTCTATTCCCTGCCAGCTCCACTGCAGGTTGTATTGCACCTGCACCATTGTTTTGCTGGTGGCTTTAACTGGCTTGTGAACCACCTTGCTATTTCTTTTCAAAATGAAAAGCAGTATATAAATTCCTTTTAATCCTCCTCCTCCTCCTCCTCCTTATCCTTGCTTGTTCCCAACTCCCAATGGAGAGTTCAGTAGGACTGTCTGTATTAGGCATAGAATTTAAGTAATACGAGTCCATATGCTGTGCTTAAATTTCATTCACAGATAATGGAATTCAATACAGTGCATGCAAAGTGCCCACCCAGCCACCCGCCTTTTGCCATGTCATGATTCACACTGAGCCCACGGAAATATTATTGCAGGAATCTTTGGTCACGGAGCAGTGAGATAAGAGAATAGGAGGCAGCAGGTAGATTCATAGACCACAAATGGGATCCAGCTGGCCAGGCTGAAACTCTGGAGCTTGTTGCAGGCCCCAGCTGCACACTGACAGTTGTCTCCACAGCTAGTGGTTAGCCCCCTACCATTTCCCCAATCATTTCCCAAAGCTGGAGGAAAGTGCCAGGGGAAGCACTGAAGCCCCTCCCTGCTGTGCTGTGGTCTGGATTGGCAGAGTGTGTAGCTGTCTGTGTTTATTTCTTTTAAAGAGTCAACAATTTTTTCTTAAGCATGCTTTTATATGTGTGAAACATAGCCTGTAGTTTGGATCCACAGTTGTAAACAGAAGGAAGTAAAGAAGTGGCAGACTTTTTTTTTTTTAAAAAAAGCAAGAGGAATAGTGTCCTAGCTGTAACCTTGAACTTTTTCATGTGCCCTTGTTCTGCTGCTCAGCATACAATAAGAAGGAAGAAGGGAGGTGCTTTTGAGGGCTCATCCACACTTACCATTCGCCCCGTGCTTTCTAGGCACAGCTCTGCACTTTCCTGCTCCTGGTCCAAGTGCTTTTTTTTGCCCTGCCATTTCCCCCAGGAAAACCCACTGTTTAATGCTGAATTGAAAGAAACAGCAATTCAGGTTGGGGGGGGGATTGCAGTTTGTTCCAATACAATGGTAAAGAGGGGTTTTTTTTGGAGAAGGGGGAGCACTTGGATCATACCTGAATAGCCCAGATCTGTGCCCAGAAATGCGGGGCAAATGTATGTGTGGATCGAAATGCTGCGTAGTCTGGAACCTGACACCCTAGGCTGCTGCATGACTCACCGTCTAGGGGGGCCTGAGGATCCCACACAGACCACAGCTGGACTAGGAAAAAGGGGGCCCAGCAGAACACGTAAATAAGCACAATGGCTAGGGTCATCTTTGCGGTCTTGGACACGGCCCCGGAAATGGGGGAGGGCCCCTGCCGCCTGTCCTGGCCCCGCAATGCTCCTTCTGGCCCCAGGCGCAGGCTGCGGTGGACCTCACGGAAAATCATGGCCTGGCAGGTAGCAATGAAGAAAGTGGGGAAGACAAAGACCATCAGAGTCACCCACGTGACATAAGCCCGAACTCCCCAGGGCTCTGCAAAGTGAGCCCAGCACTCGTGGGCTCCGCTGGGCAGCTCGGTTTTGGAGAAGATGAAGAGCTGTGGGAGGCTGAGGAGGAAGGATGCAGTCCATGCCGCCACCACCAGGCGATGCCAGCTGGCTGGGCCCTTCCGGAAAGCCAGCATGGGCCTGCAGATGGCTCGGTGGCGGTCGTAAGTCATGGCCACAATGACGTAGGAAGAGGCAAACATGCCAACCACCTGCAAGTACTTGATGGCGCGGCACAAGACATCCGGGCCCTGGAAGCGGTCAGTGATGTCCCAGATGAGCTGCGGCAGCACCTGGAAGAGAGCCACGGTCAGGTCGGCCAGGCAGAGGTGGCAGATGAAGCGGTGCATGGGGCTGGCCCGGTGAGTGCGGCGGAAGAGGGCGCCCAGCACCAGCCCGTTGCTCAGAGTGGCTAGCAGGAAGATGGAGGCCAAGATGGCGATTTCCACTTGGGCTAGAGCATCGTCACGGTCGTCAGATAGAGGGAGGGAGGTGTTGGAGGTGGGGACAGGCAGCGTGGAAGAGGCGTTGAGCATTTGCTTCTGCAGAAGGTAAGAGAGCGAATGGGAGGGAAGAACATCCAAACAACGTTATGGTATACACCCATTCATCCAACTGCCATGCCACTCAGCACTTCAAAGACAAACACAGCCATGAAACACAGATTAAATGATGCACTGCTGCAACTCAAGGGTACACTGGGTTGGAATCAAGGGGAGGATATTAATCTGGATTCAGATAGATCTGGATTATTGTGATATAAGGTTTTTTGGAGACAGCACTTACTTCCCCAACATAGTGCCCTCTAGAAGTTTTGGACTACAAGTCCCATCATCCTTTGCTATTGATGATGGGTGTTGTAGTGCATGCAGAATCTGAACTCATTAACTCAGAAGCATAAACAGAGAGCAATTAAAACAATCCCTAAATAGGTAAAGGTAAAGGTAAAGGGACCCCTGACCATTAGGTCCAGTCGTGTCCGACTCTGGGGTTGCGGCGCTCATCTCGCTCTATAGGCCAAGGGAACCGGCGTTTGTCTGCAGGCAGCTTCCGGGTCATGTGGCCAGCATGACAAAGCCACTTCTGGAGAACCAGAGCAGCGCACGGAAACGCTGTTTACCTTCCCGCCGGAGCGGTCCCTATTTATCTACTTGCACTTTGACGTGCTTTTGAACTGCTAGGTGGGCAGGAGCAGGGACCAAGCAACGGGAGCTCACCCCGTCGCAGGGATTTGAACCACCAACCTTCTGATCAGCAAGCCCTAGACTCTGTGGTTTAACCCACAGCGCCACCTGGGTCCCAATCCCTAAATAGGAATGGGCAAATCTGCCAACTTTACGTTCCCTCTACTTTTCATTTTCTCAGTTGCAGCAGTCTGTTATATTTCCACATCAGTTTGTGGTTGTTTTTTTTAAAGGTCCTTGTGAAAATTCATTGGCATTTTAGTGTGAATTTCTCTTAAGATATAGAGTCTTCTATGCAACTTACCTAGTATACACATTTCAACAAAGCAATTTCCCCTAATGCAACAGATTTTTGCATGTTATTTTAATATTTGCACTTGTCTGCACACTTTGCCCTAGCACGTGCATTTTTGTACCCAGGACATGGCCAGAGAAGAGCACTGCAACATTTGAGGAAGTGTGAATTTTGAAGGATGGCTGTGTTTTGGTTCAGAAAGTGTGAAGTAGGCAAGTCCGCCTTAAATGGGAACTGCATCAAATGCCTCCCCCATTGCTACCCCAAAATCACTGCTGCCCCATAGCAGCTGAGCAAGCCTGTCTCCATGCCCAGTATGCCTTATCGGCTCTCCTGCAGGCCGGGGACAGAATGTTTGGACACTCATGGTGGTCCAGCAACCAATCTCTTCTTTCACTTCATGCTTCCGACACCAACAGACTTGACCTCCTCAACTGGGAATGGCAAGCGTTTCATATTTGACAGATTAAAAAACAAACAAACCCAGCTCAGGTGTTTTACTGAAAGTGCATTTGTTGGTATTGTAACGGCTGCCTTGTTTTGTTTGCATGGGTTGTTTGCTAACTATCAGGGATGGTTGACTGACGGTTTCCTCAGCGGGAGCTAATGGCTGGGGATGTTTCCTGAATGCGCAATTGATCAGCAGGGTGGGAAGTGAGCCCAATGTACTCTCTCTGTGTGTGTGTGTTTGACTGTGACCAGAGAAAATCAGAACTGGCCCAAACTGGAATTCAACTGTTGCTCTTGGGAAATCTGACACAGGATTAGCCTGCTGTTTAACACTGTGTGAACACTAAGAGTCTGAAGTGCATGGGGCTTGTTCTCCACCCCAGAATTCCTCTGTTCTTCACATCGCTTTGTGATACTGGCACGCTACCCCAAGAGTGCAAAGGGAAGCTGTATGCCTGCTCTCCATACACCGCGCGTGGGGGGGGGGGGTTACAGAGAGTGAACTTTACAAGTAGTCAATACAAAATATAAAATCAAAAAATCAAAAATTCCTTCCAGTAGCACCTTAAAGACCAACTAAGTTTGTTCTTGGTATGAGCTTTTGTGTGCATGCACACTTCTTCAGATACGAAAGCTCATACCAAGAACAAACTTAGTTAGTCTCTAAGGTGCTACTGGAAGGATTTTTTTTATTTTTTTATTTTATATTTTGTTTTGACCATGGCAGACCAACACGGCTACCTACCTGTTTACAAGTAGTGGGGGTCTTGACTGCCTCCCCTCCTCAATGTCTCCATGCCCCATTGTGGGGCATTTGTTTTTGTTTACCTGTGTGTGCACTATTTTTTTAATCAATATTTGGGATGAAATTTTTCTGAGATACAAAACTTCCAGGATTTTTAAAAAGTGTGTGGCCCTAAGCCCTACCAGTTGCCCGTTGGTAAACCAGAAAGGGACAAAAATCTGTATTTTTAAATAATACGCCCCCCCCCCCAGCTCAGCATTTTGACACAAATGTCTCCCAATTTTTCCATGCAATTTTGCCTAAGAAACACATTTTTTTGCAAACCAGCTGCATTTTATATGTAATTTTAATTAATAAATGGTTTTTTGATGAGCACATTATGCTAAAATATGCATGGCTGTAGACATTACTTGCCTGGAGAACAGCACTGCAAAATTCACAGAAGTGTGCATTTCAAAGGATGGTTGCGTTATGGAACACACAAATTTGGTAGGTTTAACTTTGAAAGATAACATAAATTGAATTTCCCCTGCCCGTCACTAGTTTCAAGCCACCTTAGAGGCCACTGGGCCAGGGGTGCCAACTTGAATATAATACCCGGGGGGGGCAGCTAATTAAGCCCTTTCTTGCATAATTGATCACTTGATGTGGTGCACACACAACTTCTGAATGGCAATACCCATCAAATATTTCATTGGTCCCTAGGGGTTGGCTCCTATGCACTGGGCAATGTGAACAGCAGCACAGTGGTTTTTCCCTGGCAAGTGTTCATAATTTCACAGGGAAATGCAGCGGCGTATGAATGGACACGGCTAAGTTGGAGACACCAAGTGATGGCATTTCTCCCCCAGCCCTTCACCTTGCAGGTACATAGATTAACTTCTTCCTTCAAGTCTGATGGTACCACCATGTCATGTAGCTGCTGCCTTGTGAGGAGTCAGACACTGTCAGTCCATCCAGCCCAGTCCTGCCTATCCAACTGGTAGCTCTCCAACGTCACAGGCAGCATGGATATCCATCAACCAGAGAAGCCAGGGGTCGAACCTGGGACACGCCGCATGCAACACAATTGCGTTATCCCCCTCTTTTCCCCACAAGCAACTGGCTCCTCCACAACTTTCCCCAGATGTAGTTATAATTCATTTGCACTTGGGGGCCGAGTGTTCACCGAACACCTAATTCTACAGATGCTGATGAAGAGATCCTGTTCCCAAGGCAGTCAGCGTCAGGCCAGCCAGACATGTGACAAAGTCCTGGTTTACCATGCCCCACAGTTCAGGTCTCTCCATTGCCTGCTATACTGTCAACTTGCCTCATAGTAAGGTTGTTTCTGTAGCGGAGTAAAAGAGGTTTTCTCGACAAGCAATATAGAAATTTTATTAAATTAATAATCAATAAATAAAAGCAGAGGACGGGGTGTCAGGAGCTGGGGGCATTGCAGGAGTGCCCCTGTATAATAAAATGAGGGTGCGTGGGCAGACATTGGGGCTGGACTCTCACCGAGAACAAGAATGCCAGAGCAAACTTGGGCCACCTTGGTGCGTTACCTGTTCAAGCAGTTACCTTGTCATCCATGGTCAGAGCATCAGCTGGCAAGTAGCTTCAGAGGTGAAACCTCAACATGTTCGCTGCTCACAGCTTGTTTGTAGAACCCACCAGGGAAAGAGAAGCTGTGGCCCATTCAAAGAGATGCTGGATACATCCCTCTTAGAGGCATCTCCTGAAGCCCTCCAAGTTCTCTCTCCTGAATCTTGGCAGTGAGGATGCTGTAATGCTCCTCTCAGGGAGAAAGTTGGTGAGAAAGTCTGTGCATGAGTCTTGGGTAACTAGGAAGGAGGGAGGGAGGGACAGAGGAAGGGAGGGGGCCAGTGAAGGGGAGAGGGCCAGTTGAGCCGCCTTTTTCCCACCCCCTGGGCAACACAGCTGACAGAACCTGACCTGGTGCCAAACACACTGACTCTGCAATGGGTGGATTCTCTCTAGAGGAAACAGGAAGAGCAGCAGAACAAGTGCTGGTGGATGATCACGCCACCAAATGTGTGAATGGGTGGATCACCGTTGGATCACCTCAGTGCCAGGTAAAGGTAAAGGGACCCCTGACCATTAGGTCCAGTCATGTCCAACTCTGGGGTTGCGGCGCTCATCTTGCGTTACTGGCCAAGGGAGCCAGTGTACAGCTTCCGGTTCATGTGGCCAGCATGACTAAGCTGCTTCTGGTGAACCAGAGCAGCGCACGGAAACGCCGTTTACCTTCCCGCTGGAGCGGTACCTATTTATCTATTTGCACTTTGACATGCTTTCGAACTGCTAGGTGGGCAGGAGCTCACCCCGTCGCCGGGATTTGAACCACCGACCTTCTGATCAGCAAGCCCTAGGCTCTCAACATCCAGAATGGTTTTGACTTTCATGTGAATGTATTGGGCCTCCTAGGACCCAAGCATTCTACCTCCAAGCCCCTCATGCTCTAACCAGCAAGACTCCACTTTCCTTCCAGGGCAGGCCTGTGCATTTTATGACCCACATATAAACTAAGGCCATCGCCTTCTTTTCTGGCAAACCTTGGTGTGTGCACGCTTTGGCTTTTAGCAGCTCCATGACAGCCAGGGAATCAGAGGGGCCGGGGAAAAGCCACACCTGCTGAATGCTCTGCCTGCTCCATGCAGCTATTAAAGGCAAAGGAGTCCAAAGTAGGAACCGAATGCTAACTTGGACAGAAGCAAGAAGCCTGAATTACCAATCCAACCTGTGCACATGTGCTGCTCCCCAAGCCTTACTTTAAAGGAATGAAGTTCCTTCCTTTCTTTTCCACATCAGTTGGCACCTTATCAGACAAGGGGTTATGGGGCAGAGAGATTGTATCACCACTCCAGACCTGAAAATCTCACTTTGAGTAACATGGGAGAGAAATATAAGTGCCCACCTCCCTACCCTACTTCCCACCCTCCTCTCCAGGCCCAGGGATTCCAGAGAACAGTTGCACCTTCTAAGCCAGAGCTTGGTTCACAGTGTTATTTATGTGTATGGGGGGGGGGGAGAGAAGCTCCCTAAACCCAAGAAATAAATGAATGACAGAATCTAGATAATATCTGGCATACCTCCAACATTCCTCGGATGAAAATAGGGACATTTCCTCCACCACCACACCAACGGGACATCGCACACAAGCCCTCCGACATCCTGAGATTTTTATTTTATTTTATTCTTTGGTAGATTTACAAAACGAAAAACAAACACACACCAATAAATACATTTTAGAAAGGAGCAAGATTGTATGCAGATGCACAAAGCATTTTCACGGGGCCCCTCAGAGCCAGCGCGTCATGTGAGGCTGGGCCTCAGGGGTGGCAGCCTCAGTCTCCTCTTTCCTCCTCGCCTGCTCTCCCACGGGACAAGAGGAAGTACAGATAAGCCCTTTGTCTCCTGAGGTTGCCACTTTTTTTCTCGGCGTTTTGGACTACAACTCCCAAGACATCTGGAGAGCCCCAAGTTGAAGACTGTCCTAAGTCAACGATGAGGAACCAGCTGCTGTTGGACTGCAGTACCCAATCCATCGCCCTATGACCATTGGCCATGCTAGCGTGGACTGATGGTAGTTGGGGTCCAGCAACATCCAGAGGGTCCCCTGCTCCAAGCGCCTCCTGAAATCCTGCCATTCCCTTGCTCCCCCAACCCTCTTCTCAATCCCATCCCTTTTATGGCCTTGTTGAGAGCCGGGAGGGGCAGGGTCGAGTGGAGTGGGCAGCCGGCCAGTGTCTTGTGTGTATGTTCCCACTTTATCTGCAGAACATAATTTATGCAACTCAGGGTAGGTCCTGGCCAACTGGCGGAGGAGAAGCAATTCAGAAAATTGGACAGCACACTAGCCTCAGCACTTGACCCTTGATGTACCAGAGTCCTCTTGCCCTGATCTGCTTCATTCTAGAGGCCTGAAACACAGCGCCGCCATCCACATCCCCATGTGGCAGAATACACCTGCAGAGAAACAAAACAAACCCCCCAGCAGTCTGGAAGGGCCTGAAGAGACAGTTCTGGTATTAAGTGGTATATAAATATATGAAATAGATAAATAAATGCTGGTTAATGAGGTTTCACTGCCTCAGTCCCCCAATACTCATTTCCCTCCTAAACTAGCTGGGGGTGTGTGTGGGGTAGGGCTTTTGGGGAGAGCTGGAAGGCAAAAGGAAGGCTGAACAGTTCTCTCTTCTGCTCAGAAGTTCTTCTCCCTTGGAGTTGCACCACCATTGCCAATAGGACAGAGCGTGACAATTGGAGGGTGGGGAGGAAACCAGCAAGTGCCGTGTTGCTCTGCCTTTAGTTGCAATGCGGAAACTCAAGCAGTAGATTTCCAAAATGTTAAGGAGGCTTTTAAAGTTTGAGAGCCCTGTAGGAGATCTGTATATTTCAGGCTGCCCTCTCCCAGGGACCCTGGCTGCTGGCTGGCGCCGGCTTCACTGAACACCTGGAATCCCCATTAAAACAATTTCCTCCTCTTTCACCTGTTTAATCTCTAATTCACCTCACTCAGTAGATACAGATCACCCTGAGGAGTTATCCATTTTCCCACAGCCTGGGACAGCCTTGAAGGTTCCTAGCAAGGCGGAGCCTCCTGTAGCATGGCTCAGTCCTCAATTTAAGTTAAAACAAAAAAACAAAAAATAGACAGATTCACAGAGAAGAGCTATCAGCTGTCTCAGTTATGAAAACCAAGGGGAGCCTCCAGGTTCAGGCGCAGTATACCTTGGAACAGGGCTGGTTCCAGCAAAGTTTTTGCTCTATGTCAGTGGGTCCTGCCAGAGACAGTGGGAGGCAGCACCATTGCAATCCAAGCTGCGCAGCTTAAAGCAGTTGCCATTTAAATTTCCCACAAGGTCCCTGACACGCGTTAGTAGACCAAGGGTTGCCCGCTACTGCAAAAGAGGAATGTCCTCTGTAAAGCAGGGCACACGGCCACTGTAGCCCAAGGACCAGAATGGTTTATTTCAAGGTTTGGCAACAAGATGTCTTGGGTCTACTCTCATCCACACACACACACACACACACACACACACACACCCTCCAGACTGCCAGTATTTTGCCAAAGGGATTCAAGCACATCCCAGAGAACTTTAGGTTTGCACCCTTAAATTGGATTAAAGGCTGTGTCGCTCTAGCATAAGAAATCTACTTTTCCCAAAACAAACAAACACCCACAGATAGGCTTTTCGCAGTTTAGATCGAAAGGGGCATGAAAATGCATTGAAAAGTGTTGAGTGAACAAATGACTAACAGGAGGAGATGTAAACACCCTGCAAGCAAATCAAGATAAATGCAGAACAAATATTCATTGTCATATAATCAGCCTGCCAACATTCTTTGCCTGCTTCATTCTCCAGCTTGTAACCAGTGAGGCTCTTACTGTTGTCTGGGAGGAGCCTCACCCTGCAATAGCCCATTCCCTGGAGCGCTTGCCCAGCCGGCAGCAAATCATGCCTGCCTCCTGCTGATTCCTTACTGAACTTTGCATCCTGCTTTGGTGGGGACACTTTGCCAAAGTCCCCCTAAGAAATGGAGCCAGCCTTGTTCCAAAGAATACCTGGAGGATCCATTCAGTCTTCATATCCAATGCCATTAATTGACTCTCTTTTCAATGAATCTGTCTCTTTAAAAAATGCATGGCGGGGGGGGGGGCATCACCACACCTGGGCACTTATGGGCTGCTTGAAATAACACTCAGCATCTCCTCATTCTTCCAACCCCAATTTTCCTTTTCCATTCACTGTTCACTGTGGAAAATGGTGCAGCAATAAAACTGCTAGCACATTTGCAAAGCTAAGCAGCGTCCGGTATGGTTTCAGATTGGATGGGGGAGTGTGTGTTAAGATCCCTGCATTGCAAATTGCAAATTCTAACTCTGCAATTCCAGGATTCTAAGTGGTGCCCCTGGAAAACTACACTTGGCTCAAGCACCACAATGGTCCAAGCAAAGACTGCAAATGGTTTGGTTCCCTGGTGGGCCAGTAAACAGGGAGCAATAATCATTCCCTGATGTCTGATGATAGGAAGAGGCACGAAATTTCCTGGCATAAAGCTATTATCTCACCACCAAAGTTTCCCCACCCCCATCATGGGGGATGGAAGCCGCCCAGAGTGGCTGGGGAGACCCAGCCAGATGGGCGGGGTACAAATAATAAATTATTATTATTATTATTATCATTCAGCCCGGACACTGAGATCCAGTGCCGAGGGCCTTCTGGCGGTTCCCTCACTGAGAGAAGCAAAGCTACAGGGAACCAGGCAGAGGGCCTTCTCGGTAGGTCAAGCAGATAAACAACTACCTGACATTCAGAAAATACCTGAAGGCAGCCCTTTTCTGGGAAGTTTTTAATGTGTGATATTTTTGTATCTGATTTTTGTTGGAAGCCGCCCAGAGTGGCTGGGGAAATCCAGCCAGATGGGCCGGGTACAAATAATAATAATAATAATAATAATAATAATAATAATAATAATAATAATAATAATAATAATTCTGAACTTCAGAAAGATTGGAGGAAAGCTCTAGAGCAGCAACCAACAGTTGCAGCTATGGCAAAGTCATATATCTGTGCCTTGTGGGTGGCCACTGTCAGAAACTGTGTAGGATCATAAAATTTTAGGGTTGGGAGGCACCTTAGAGGTCAACCCTTCTACTTAATGCTGGATCTGCAATGCAGGATGCAACTACAGTATCCTTGGCAGCTTCCCCCAAAGAATCCTGGGAGCTGTAGTTTCTTAAGAGTGCTGAGAGTTGTTAGGAGCTCTCCATACTTGTCAGAGAGCTACAATTCCCAGAGTTTCCTGGGAAGAGAAGTTGACTGTTAAACCACTCTGGGCATTGTAGCCCTGTGAAGGAAATAGGTGTCTACTAACAACTCTCAGCATCCTTAACAAACTACAGCTCCCAGGTTTTTTTTTGTTTTTTTTGAGGGAAGCCATAACTGCTTAAAGTAATGCAATAATTCTTTAAATGTATAGTGCTGATGTAGGGTTGCCATACGTCCATAATTTCTTGGACATATCTAGAATACCACAATGAGCAGCAGAAATCAATTTAATGTTCGGGGGGGGGCATATCAAAGAAATGTAGATTAATGTTTTAAAAGGCAGACAACTATCCAACTAAGAAATCTCCAAGGATATGATAACTAACAAAAATGGCAACATCGTTAAATAATATCACCATGCTTGCTTGTTTGCTGTAGACCTGCTACCTGGTGTGCCCACCCCACCCCCTCAAAAATGAATATCTAACTTCCTCACACAAAGGGCACCCTTACCTGACCTGTTCTCTGCTTTCCCAAAGTTCTAGGAAACTTGAAAGGTTTTGCAGATGCAGATGTACTTTTGCTCTTGTTTGCTAGATTTTCAGAGGACATGGTGGCTGGTTTCTTTTCTTTTCTTTTCATTTAATGCTTTGTCCCTGGAGGGAGTTTTTGTTCACTGAATATTACCAACATGGCCTTTTGGTTACCTAATTAGCAGTATCTGCATTCAGCTAACTTCCTGATTCATTGTTTTCAAAAGCAGCAGATATGGCGAGGTGAACATCTGCCTAACAATGCACCATCGATTTCTCTTCTTTTCTTTCCCCTCCCCATCTTCCTTCTGAACATCAATACAGGATGAAGAGTTCTTTAAGATCTGAAAGATCACACCCAGCATTTTAAATTCTGTAGGGGACCGTCACACAGTATCCAGTATTTCAGGGATGAAAATGAGACACCCTTTTGTTGTTGCAATAAACCAGCCCCCCCCCCAACACTTCACTGTCTGAGCACCCCATTGCCAAAGGCTTTTCTTTGCCTGTTGTATATTAAAATGATATGCAGACAGACAGTTATGGCGGTGGGGTGTAAAGGAAGCTCTACACTGGCCTTTTGCACCAATGTGTGTGCCTTCACACAGTTCACACTTTATCAAAAATATCCCTGAACCAATCTCTTTTCAGCTGCTTCTGCTGTTCTCAAGGCTGAACTCCTTGTGTTGACTTATGACCGCCATCTTTTATTTTCACTCCACCAGTTCAAGGCCTCCTTCCACCTGCCTTGCTCCACCCTCTAGTCTCTGCTTCTCAAATTGTATTGTATGATTTTATGTACTGTGGCTTGCTGTTGTTTTATTGATTGGTTTAGAAATTATTTATTGTAACTGTTGAGTGGATTTCTGTTTAACTTTTATATGTTGATAATATTTTATACTCTCCTTCATGGATCACTGCCTTGATAATATTTTATACTGTCCATGGGGTCACGAAGAATTGGACACGACTGAACGACTGAACAACAACAAAATATTTTATACGACTCTAATAATTGTTGAATGTTACTTTTTGATGTAGGTTGCTTATTTTAAAGTTTTGTTTTATTATCACATTTTTGCACTGCATTAGATTGTTATAAGATGTACATTTTTTTGTTTCTTCTGCTTGTAATCCGCCTTGAGTATTGTAAGATAGAAAGACGGTATACAAATAAAAAATTATTATTATTATTATTATTATTATTATTTATTGCATACCGTCCAACATTCATCAGAAACAAATAGGGATGTTCTCATTCCCCCCAAACTGACCCTCCTCAACCCCCTATTTTTGCCCCCGTCCCCCCACAGGGCATTTCCACCAACATTACACCAACAAGACACAACACACACAACCCTCAACCACCCTGAGAAAACCCCTTAACCCAGGTTTTATTTTATTCCTTGGTAAGTTTACAAAAAGAAAAGCACACCAATAAATACATTTTAGAAAGGAGCAAGATCCCTCCCCTTTTCTTCCCGCCTAGGGCAGCCCTGTCCTCTGCCTGCCCCTCAGAGATGGCTTGTCCTGTGGGGCTGGGCTTTGGTGGTGCTCTCCAGCAGCCACTACAAACTGCCCAAGGGAAGAGGCCAGCAAGGGTGGCCATGGGATGCTCCTTCACAGCTGCTGCCGCTGCCAGCACAGCCACTGCTTGGGAAAAGTGCCGGCTCTGCCACCTCCTTGAGCTCAGCAGACAACACTGGTGGGGGAAACAGAGACATTCTGGGATCAGATTGGAAGCCAGGGTGGCTTTTGCAATTTCGGGACTGTCCCTGGAGAATAGGGACACTTGGAGGGAAGGCTACCTCATTGGGCTATTGCTTGCTCTAGGCCAGCCCCTAGATGGGGGTTGCTTCACACACAGGTGGTTTCAGTTACAGGTGGGTAGCCGTGTTGGTCTGCCATTGTTGTTGTTGTTCAGTCGTTCAGTCGTGTCCGACTCTTCGTGACCCCATGGACCAGAGCACGCCAGGCACGCCTATCCTTCACTGCCTCTCGCAGTTTGGCCAGACTCATGTTAGTAGCTTCGAGAACACTGTCCAACCATCTCATCCTCTGTCGTCCCCTTCTCCTTGTGCCCTCCATCTTTCCCAACATCAGGGTCTTTTCTAGGGAGTCTTCTCTTCTCATGAGGTGGCCAAAGTACTGGAGCCTCAACTTCAGGATCTGTCCTTCTAGTGAGCACTCAGGCCTGATTTCTTTGAGAATGGATAGGTTTGATCTTCTTGCAGTCCATGGGACTCTCAAGAGTCTCCTCCAGCACCATAATTCAAAAGCATCAATTCTTCGGCGATCAGCCTTCTTTATGGTCCAGCTCTCACTTCCGTACATTACTACTGGGAAAACCATAGCTTTAACTATACGGACCTTTGTCGGCAAGGTGATGTCTCTGCTTTTTAAGATGCTGTCTAGGTTTGTCATTGCTTTTCTCCCAAGAAGCAGGCGTCTTCTAATTTCGTGACTGCTGTCACCATCTGCAGTGATCATGGAACCCAAGAAAGTGAAATCTCTCACTGCCTCCATTTCTTCCCCTTCTATTTGCCAGGAGGTGATGGGACCAGTGGCCATGATCTTAGTTTTTTTGATGTTGAGCTTCAGACCATATTTTGCGCTCTCCTCTTTCACCCTCATTAAAAGGTTCTTTAATTCCTCCTCACTTTCTGCCATCAAGGTAGTATCATCAGCATATCTGAGGTTGTTGATATTTTTTCCAGCAATCTTAATTCCGGTTTGGGATTCATCCAGTCCAGCCTTTCGCATGATGAATTCTGCATATAAGTTAAATAAGCAGGGAGACAATATACAGCCTTGTCGTACTCCTTTCCCAATTTTGAACCAATCAGTTGTTCCATATCCAGTTCTAACTGTAGCTTCTTGTCCCACATAGAGATTTCTCAGGAGACAAATGAGGTGATCCGGCACTCCCATTTCTTTAAGAACTTGCCATAGTTTGTTGTGGTCGACACAGTCAAATGCTTTTGCGTAGTCAATGAAGCAGAAGTAGATGTTTTTCTGGAACTCTCTAGCTTTCTCCATAATCCAGCGCATGTTTGCAATTTGGTCTCTGGTTCCTCTGCCCCTTCGAAATCCAGCTTGCACTTCTGGGAGTTCTCGGTCCACATACTGCTTAAGCCTGCCTTGTAGAATTTTAAGCATAACCTTGCTAGCGTGTGAAATGAGTGCGATTGTGCGGTAGTTGGAGCATTCTTTGGCACTGCCCTTCTTTGGGATTGGGATGTAGACTGATCTTCTCCAATCCTCTGGCCACTGCTGAGTTTTCCAAATTTGCTGGCATATTGAGTGTAGCACCTTAACAGCATCATCTTTTAAAATTTTTAATAGTTCAGCTGGAATATCATCACTTCCACTGGCCTTGTTGTTAGCGAGGCTTTCTAAGGCCCATTTGACTTCACTCTCCAGGATGTCTGGCTCAAGGTAAGCATCCACACTACCTGGGGTGTATGAGACCTCCGTATCTGCCATAGTCAAAACAAAATCGAAAATTCTTTCTAGTTGGTCTGCCATAGTCAAAACAAAATCGAAAATTCTTTCTAGTAGCACCTTAGAGACCAACTGAGTTTGTTCCTGGTATGAGCTTTCGTGTGCATGCACACTTCTTCAGATACACTGAAACACAGGTGGTTTGTTCTTCTTCAGTTGTTGCCTGCCTGCCTGGAGCAAGTGGTGTTTGAGAACTTGTTTATAGGGCGACAAAGAAATAAATGCTTCTAATGAATGAATGGATGGATGGATGACTGCCCTGCATGCACAAGCAAGCATGGCACTTGGCACAGATGCCTTGCCACAGATAAAACGATAGCACCACCACTCGGCGCCAACCCAACCTGATGCGTGTGTTTCCCCCTCCACAAGATGTGGAGCCTCATCTTGCCTTCAGCGGCGCTAATCCGCCTGAATGAATGGAGCTGTGGTCACTGCCTGCTTCTGGCACGGAGACACTCCGTCTCGGCTGTTTGGGGGGCCCGGGGGGGGGGGGGTAAAGGGTTATCACCCATGTGAAGGACCACCGTGCGGAAAATACGTTTTGGTGGCCTTCTTCTGAGAGCTCGAACCTATGAAACACTCCTTGACCTGAGCACTAAGAAGAATATAGTCTGCGTGTTGCACGAGGGAGGGAGGGAGGGAACTGACTCACCAGGATCGCTACCCGCCCCACCCCGCCCGCTTTTCTTAAAGTGCAACAATCCGGATTCCCACTAGATGGCAGCAGACGGCAGCACAAAAGGACCGAGGAAGGGCGTGGTGATGCTGAATTCCCAGCAAGGGTGGTGATGGGCGATGGAAAAGGGGGGGGGGGGGTTCCAGCTTTCCTCCCTACCCGCCTCTTTCATTTCAGCAGCGCCCTCCTATGCGTCTCTCGTCCACCCTGCCGCTTCCTGAAGCTCGTTTACAAAGAATGAAATAATTCAATCTGCGAGCAGCTAAGAGAGAGAGAGAAGGAGAGGGCGAGCAGGAGCGGAGGGAGACCTGCAAATCTAGGGGACAAGCAAGGGGGGGGGGAGGAAGAAGGCACCGGTGTAGTGTGGGCGGAAGAGGGCGCGGAGGATCGCGGGGGTGTTACGAGGTGCTGCAGCAGCCAGCGCCGGGGCGGCGTGGCGGGAGGCCAACAGTAGGTGGCGCCAGAGACAATGGCAGGCAGAGCCAACTCGTTCTAGCTTTGCCCCTACTGTCCTGCCTACTGAGTACCGCAAGGGAAATACTGAGATGGAGGAGGAAAGTGGTCCACTGGGGTGGGATGACCCCACGCATACAAAATGCAAAAACACAGGCGCAGATGCCGGGATGACTCGAGGACCACGGACTGCTCCCCCCTCCTTCCTCCCTCCTCCCTCCTCCAGCATCTTTCCTTGTTTGCTGCCGCCTTGACTAGCACTGGGGCGGGCTGAGAAAACGTGCACGTGGTTTCCCCAACCCAAGTCCCAGGATATTACCCTCCATAGGGTTTGGGGTAATAGGGGGCCACTGAAGAAGTGTGCATGCACACGAAAGCTCATACCAAGAACAAACTCAGTTGGTCTCTAAGGTGCTACTGGAAAGAATTTTTGATTTTGTTTTGAGGGGGCCACTGTGTGCTCCCGGCTCTGCCCCAGTCACGAGGCCTTCCCTTCCCTACAATTTCTGGTACTTCTGGAAGGGCAGCAACGAGGAACACGTGTGTGTTGTTGAGTGAGGGACCAGTCCCTTCTGCCTGCCATCCCATGTGGTTGGGAGAAGCAGAATTAATTTTCACCTGAGGCAGCAGTACAGCTCGAGGTGACCCAGCACTGGGATGGACTCTGTGGCCACGTGCAAGGGATGGATTGAGGACTCGCTCCACCAGGCAAGTGGTCCAATTTCAGTTTCCCCACAATCTGCGTATAGCACTCACTCTGCCCCACCCCAATGCAAGAGCTTGGAGAAATCTATACACTACTTCTGGGTGGAAGGCGTTAGGTTGTTTTCATTTTTACCAGTGTTCAAATTTATAATCTGCCGTTCTACATAATTTTCACAAGGCAGCTCACAGCTCAGATATGAACAGCCGTGCATTTAATTTACAAACATAATACAATTTAAATATTTCCTTTTCAATGAGGGGGAGAGAGAGAATAACTACATTGAGCCCGGTATCACCATATATTCCATTGTTTAGATGGGGGTAAGTGGGAATGGTTCCTTCGTGAAAAGGAGGAGGGTTTGCTACTCACCTCCCAAATCCAGTATCTCTGGCCACCAAATATTTTGATGTGCTGATGCTCAGGGTATGCAGGCCAGATTTGTACTCCTTCTGCAACTGCTTTGAGGGTTGCCTGCTTCTCTCCTCTTGAGTCAGTGCAGCTGCAGCCAGAGCCGGGAGGCACTGGAAATCTCTGGGACTTTTCTAAGCAATTGGACCTGTCAGGTTGGATTAGTTGCTGACACTGGCCAGGCTGACGCACCCACAAGGCAGACAGAGAGAGACCCAGCTGGGCAGAGTCACTCCCCATCAGCAGAAGACAGCTTGTCCCAGGATTAGAGCTGGCATGCTGTAAAATACCATGCCAAGGCGGAGTTGGAAGACGGCAATCGCCCTCCTAGGCGATGGGGGCACGGCTGAGGTTTCCTGGGGTGGGCTAGAGTCACTCAGCAACAGACATGCGTTGTGTCATGTGTCATGTAGCAGAACCTGTGTGGACTGAATGGTGATAGTCCTCATGAGAACAGGTGAGTTTGCAGGGGGACGGAGCCCACACAGCAGAAAGAGGCACAAAGCTCTGCCGTATGGTGGCACTTTTCCCTCTCTGGACTACGATAATTCTGCCATCCCTAGTTATATTTCTAAGGATTGGGCTGCACCTGATGAGGAAATGTGGGTGTAAATCAGATATGCATCCCAGCACAGATTTCTGGTTTACAAAAGTGCAAAGTGCTTCCTTTTGTGTGTGTGTGTGGGGGGGGGGACATGCCTCAAACCATTAGAAAACAATACAAAAACAACAACACACAGTAAAACATGCAGCCTGTTGTGTGTGTCTGAATAAGCCTGCCCAAACAAATGATTTCAGCTGATTATTAAAGGAGATACCCGTCTGGTGCCAGTGCTTCCCTTGAGGTCATGGTGTTACCACCAGGCAATTGGATAAGACTTCTTTGAAACACATGTTTTTTACAAGGTTCTATGCTTACTAAGTTTTGGGAGAAAGTATTGGATTGGATAAACATGACTGTGCAGAAAAAGGTAAAAATTTTCAGAGGAATGTATTCTTTTTGAATTACATACCTACTACTGTATTTTCCGGCATATAAGACGACTGGGCGTATAAGACGACCCCCAACTTTTCCAGTTAAAATATAGAGTTTGAGATATACTCGACCGCAGATTCTCCAACCGGCGTATAAGATGACCCCCGACTTTTGAGAAGATTTTCCTGGATTAAAAAGTAGTCTTATACGCCAGAATATACAGTATATGGAATTTGACAGCTGGACAATGTAAATGGAATCTTTGTGCCCTTACTGCGGCCAAAGGACTGATATGGTTGCACTGGAAAGATAAATCTAGGGCCCCCTTCAGCCAATGAATTGACATTGTGACAACACTTGCAAGTTATGAATGGATTGCTTATGTGTATGGACAATATTTGGAATAAATATAGTATTTATAAAAATATAATATTTATAAAAAATATAGTAGGTTATAAATATCAATATATGTATTTGGATAATACTTACTTATCAAACCTTTATTAGGCATTTTAGTATTTGGATAATAACAACATTTATTCTAGAAAAGCACTGCCTATATGCTAGACAAGCATATATGGAATTGTAGTTGTTTGCATTTACTGTATAGTGATATAATATACATTTCCCCCTCCCCCCCTTTATGCACTTTTTATTTTTACTTAATTTTGTTCAATTGAAATAAAAAACAAATTTTAAAAAATCAGCCAATTGACAGGTGAGCAACTCCACCCATTTGTCAAAGTGGTCCATGTGGTGGAGGGCATCAGGATCTGGCCCACTGGCCAGATCAGCCCCTCTCTGACTCACAGCAGGATATTCAGTGGCCACTTATCTCTGCTTTTCATTCTGCTTTTATGATAGTGAATAGTGCCCACTTACTCCGTCTCTGAGATAATGTGGCATGACCCATCAGCCTGTGTAGGCTATGAACATGCTGCTGTATATCAACGGAGCAATCTCTAGCCGTTTTCCACTGAAACCACTTCACACAGGCTTTCCAGTGTGGTTGTCATGCTATGTTCACCACCTGAAAAGGTTGGCTGGCTGCGCATGATTATTTTTATCAGCACATGCGCACTTAAAGGCCTTCGCTTCAGATGTCTCTTCAGGCACATTTTCACTCAGTACTTCCATGCAACACACTGTTTGCTCAAAAGAACACTACTGGTACCTGGCAAGGTTGCTGTGTGGAATATGGTGGTGGCATACCTGCAGCGGTAGAAGAAGCCGCTTGGGCAGCATGCCCAGGGGTGGGGCGAGCCGCCCATAGGGGTGGGGCGAGGGCGGGACCTCTGGAGGCTGCCTGCCTCCTCCCACTCAGTTGCCCTACAGTTGGGGGGGAGGCAGCGGGCAGACCGTGTGGGCAGTGTGGAGCCTGTGCGCGCCCAAGCCACCAAGTCTCTCCCAAGAGAGACACGTGGCTTGGGCACGCTGCAGGCCCCGTGGTGAGTGCTGGCCGGAATTTTGTCACACACACCCCCCAGTGGTGACACCTGGGGCGGCCCACACCCACCGCATCCCCTTCCTCCGCCCCTGCATACCTGAACACACAGGAAGAGCACTTTAGACATGCTATAAAGTACCTACATGCAGCGGTGTTGCGTCCTTTATTGGTGCCTAGGGTACGCACGTGTGTGTGTGCACCAGACAGGCAGGGAGTGAATGAAACCTGCCACGCCAGCCAAACCCTCAGCGCTGCCAGGTTCACAGGGCTGTGCTGTTCCGCCTGGCCAGCTGCTGTTGCCCTTGGTGAGGGGGCTGGGGGCATGGTGGCAAGGCCAGGCTCCAGGGCCCAGGGACCCCCAGTGGCAGGCAGGGCAGGGCAGGGGTTCCTGCATGGGGGCGCCTGGCTCACACCCCCTCAAAACCAGGTACCCAGGGCTATGGCTGACCTGGCCCTCCCCACGCTACACCTCTGCTTACATTGTGACAGAAGGATGGAGGGTGTTTAAGCTTCTGAGTCTTGGGAATCTTAGTGTGTGTGTGTGTGTGTGTGTGTGTGTGTGTGTGTGTGTGTGTTAATTTTAATTTAGAGATCTAGACCACATGCAGCAAATTTATGGTAACAATGAAGGCTGCTGCACAAGCAGTGTAGACGTGACGGTTGCAGCAACAGGCAAAGTAGAAGTAGTCATTTTATCAGTACCAATCGGATCCAGCCCGCCTTGGTCACTGAAGAAATGCTGCCGAGTTGCTCTTGTGGGATGCTTCAGAGATTTGGTGCACCTGCCGTACAACAACAGCTTCCTCAATCTTAGAATGGAGGGATTCAGGTGACTCCAGCATCAGCAGCAACTCAGAGTTATCTATCTCCAGCAGCATACCTGTGATCTTCCCAGCCATGGAGGGGTGTAATGAGTGACTCAGAGGGTAGAGACGTTCACCAAGCATTTGCTTCTGCTCCTGAGGAGGGGCTGCAGCCAACATGGATGTTGTCAGGGGCTCCTGTCCATGGACATGGGACAGCTGGTTCTACAACCTGATGCATTGGCAGAGGTGCCATGGTGCCCAGGGGCTGGACATTCCTCACAGCCGAACTGGGAAACACCATGTGAAAGGGCTGTTGACGAGGATGCCCGAATGCTGATAGTCTGGGTTCCTGTGTTGGCCACTCTCTGGGCATTGGGAGATACCCTGGGAGCTTGAGTGGAAGCTTGTCTCATGGTGCTGATGTTGGACAGTGGGCGCCTGAGAGGTGCTCTAATCCTACGGATCAGGCTGGCTGCGTGATAGGATGAGGGAGGCCTGGAGGGCTGCATATTCCAGCGGGGGACAGCGCAGACTTGGGCAGCAGGGCTAGGACTGTAGAAAGTAGTTCTGGTTTGAGGCTGTGGAAGGGAGGGCAGGAAATAACCTGCCGGCAGGAAGGAGCAGAGGATCGGACCCGGCAAGGCCTTTCGAGCATCTTCATGCTTCTCAGAGTTGACAAACCCAAACCCTTTTGAATGGCCTGCATTATCCATCATCACCTTGACACTCAGTGTCTTTCCAAATTTTGAGAGTATTTCCTGTAGCTGCTCATCATGCGCGTCATCTCCAAAGTTCTTGATGTAGACATTGGTGAATTCCATTGCCTTGGCACCATAGATTTATTTATTTTTATAAAGAATTTATTGGTATTTTCCATAACAAAGAATACCGTCACCCACCCACATTTATACAAAACAAAAACAAACATAACCACGATTCTTCTTCTTTTTTACACACATAAAGAAAAAAATTTCTAGTTTCGAATCTTTACAGTTCACTTCCCTTGCCTTCTCTCCTTCGGTTCCAAATCCAGATTCTACTTTAATAACTTCATCTCTCAAAAAATTGAATTCATTTAAAAAGAAATTCAAATCTAAACAATCCTCTTAATCCATAATAATTGATAACATAACTTTATATCTTATCAAATTATTCTTATATCAGATCTAAGCTATTCTTCTTTCCCTTAAACTGCTGCTAATAACAAAAAAATTCAAAATATCTATGGCACCATAGATTTAAAGTGGCAAACACCTTGCGGTCCCTGCGGAGCATTCCATTCATTGTGTTAATTGCTCTGTTTGCTGCCTCGTGGGTCTCAAAACGGACAAAGCCATAACCCCGGGATCCATTCCCATCACAAACAACCTTGCAAGAAAGGATATTTCCAAAGGCTGAGAATGTATCATACAAAGCTTGGTTATCAATGGAATTCTTCAGTTTCTTGATGAAGATGTTCCCAACGCCTGGTTTCCTGAGTCCTGGGTCCCGTTGGGACCACATGATGTGAATGGGTCGGCCTTTTATCACTTCATAATTCATGGTATCCAAGCCCCACTCAGCATTGCCAGGCTGTTGAAAATTTATGTATGCCTAACCTAGTGATCGGCGTGTGGAGACATCTCAGCAAACTCTGATGGACAGAATTGGTTCAGAAGGCAAGAACTCGTACAACGTGGCTTCCGTTACATCCGGGTGCAAGTTGCCCACATAGAGTGAGGCTAGAGGATACCCTGGGCCACTAGCATTCATGGTCAGTCGTGCAGTTTAAATGTGACTCTATGCAAGGCCGCCAGCAAACATTCTTGGGGATCTTATTGTATTCATCTATAGTGGGGCTCCTTGTGTCTGCGCCCCAATTTGTTCTATTGCATTTCAGGTGGGCTCTGCAATTAAACTTATTTCGTTTTATTTATCACTACATTTATATCCCTTTCCACAAAGGAGCTTAAGGTGGCCCAAATGGTTCTTCTCCTTCTCAGTCCCCACAACATCCCTGTGAGGTAGGTTAGGTTCAGAGACAGTGACTGCCCCAAGGTCACCCAGTGAGCTTCATGGCTGGCTGGGATTTGAACCCTGGTCTCCATGTCGAGCACTCTAACCACTACACCACACCGACTTTAACTAAGTCTCACTTTCCCCATTCAACCCTCTGCATTTCAATATTCATTTGGGAGGACATGGGCTTGCTTTTTTTTTTTTACATTCTCTCATTCAGAGGCTTGCAAGTCAAGGTGCAGATTCACAACTCGCTGGAATGTGTTTGCTTGGAAGGACAAGTGTTTGCATAGCTTTATCCTGTGATATACAAAGCAGCATCTAGGAAGAAGAGAACTTCGGCCAATGCATTCCCCTAATGACCATTTAGAAACGGTGCTGTTTTTTTTTTTATGGGTGTGAAGATGGAAGTGCCTGGGCTGAGGTGGGCAGTTCAGCAGGATGCCGCCTCTGCCAATACATTTCAGTGGGATTTATTGGGCATTGGGAAGGGCAATTCTTTTCTGTAGGGCCATTTGGAGATGGTCCTTGAAAACCACTTTGAAAGCAACAAACCACCTTTGGTTTAATCATCATTCCCTCTAATAGCAAATGTAGCTGCTTGAGTGCCAGTAGCATTGCAGCCAAAATTGAACCACTGGGGAACAAGAGGAAGGCATTGCCATGCTTAGATGAACCCCGGGGCATGCAGAACAGCAAAGCATTAAAAAAACACCCCCTGCATGGGGCCCTTTCAACATCCCCAAGGAGGGCTGGCTGGACCGTGAACAGGTGTAAGGATACACTGCAACATTTTGTAGTTCATAGAATCATTGGCACTCCATTGTATTCCCACTGGCCTTTGGAAGGTACCAATGTGTGAGGCTATCAAATGCCTGCAGCAGGGATGGGGAACCTCTGGCCCCCCAAACATTCTCGGGAGTCTCAACAACCATCAGCCTCATCCAGCATGGCCAGTGGTCAGGGATGGTGAGGGCTGGAAGCCAACAACATTTTGAGGGTCACAGATTCCCAATCCCTGGTTTATTAGTGCAGTTAGAAGTCATACAATAAATGGAAAACAACAACAATATTAATGATAATCATAATCATAATAGAATGGATTTGGTCACACAGAGCATATAAGGTGAAGCTCGAAAAATTAGAATATGGTGGAAAGGTTCGGTTCTTCCAGTAATTCAACTTAAAAGGTGAAACTAATATATGAGATAGACTCATGACATGCAAAGCGAGATACGTCAAGCCTTTGTTTGTTATAATTGTGATGATTATGGCGTACAGCTGATGAGAACCCCAAATTAGCAATTTCAACTTTGGGGTTCTCATCAGCTGTACGCCATAATCATCACAATTATAACAAGCAAAGGCTTGACGTATCTCGCTTTGCATGTCATGAGTCTATCTCATATATTAAACTCCAGTAGCTAATGAAGACAATTGCTTACATAAATGGACTTTTCCACGATATTCTAATTTTTGGAGTTTCACCTGTAGCTGTCTATTGTTTTACATAGCTGCAAAGAGATCTCATTAGACAATTTTTCAGCATCCTGGTGCCTTCCAGACAGTCTGTGAGCTCTAACTGGGACTGGTGGAAGCTGTAATTGAAAATGTCTGGAAGTGGAAGGCAGCAGGGCTGCTGAAGGAGAAGCATGGATGGCTGCTGCTGGGAATTGTTTTAGAATGCCAGAGTTGTTCATTGCTCCATGCAGATTTAAAGTGTAGAGGTAATTAATAAATATGGTGAAGGCCACACACACACACACACACTATCTTTAAAGCTATTCTTTCCCTGAAAGAATTAAGCCTGGTTCCTCTCGACCCACGTCTCAGCTCAGTACACTAGAGGCAAAACCACCCCAAGGAACAGCGGGCAGCATCTGTATTGTCATGCGCCTCAGAATTGCCTTCTTTTATGCTTTTTACCTGCCTTTTTTAGTAGGTCAGACTGTTTGGACGTGTACACACTAATCCTTTAAATCATACTTATTCCCTCAAAGACTTGCGGGCTCTCTAGTTTGCCCACTCATACAGTTCCCAGCAACTCTTAATAAACTGCAGTGCCCAGAAGTCTTTGAGGGGAAGAATATGCTCCGAATGTGCTCTCCAGGTATAGTGTGTGCTCAGCTAAAGAAATAAGGGTAGTGGGGAGGAATTGGGCCCACAGATTTGCTTATCCCTCCTTCAACAAAGGAAAAAAAAGTGGTGGGGGAGGGAAGGCCTTCCTTATATTGCTCAGATTTTGTGGGGGATCCAGTCCTGAGGGGGGCTCATCTATCCCTGAAGTAAACCTCTCTGCCTCAAGGGCTGCTGGTAAAGCCCAGAGAGGGGTGAGAGGAATACCGCTTGGACCTGTGCTTTCTAGGCACAGCACAAGTGTGGACAAGCCCTCGGGCTTCAAAGAGATGTGTACATCTGAAACCCAGAGGCTGGAACAAATGCTTGCTTCCTGCTCTGCTGCCTCCTTGCTGTTGGAAGAGGTGGACGCCAGCAAGACATTGTGATGCCTGAGGCAAAGGAAAAGGAGAACACTTTGGAAAGGGCTTCTGCAGACTGACAGCAAGTGAATTGCCAGGTGCTTTCCTGCCCAGCATTTTGCGGAAGGCTTTGCAGGCACCGTGGATCAGGTGGCTGGCAGGGCCTGCAAATCCCTTTTTTGGCTGAGCCAAGGTTTTTGCCCCACATCTGATGACATGGGCGTAGCGTGGGGGTGGGGGGTGGGGAGCTGCCCACCCATAATCGATAAAAATAAATAAAAATCCTACTAATGCCTGCACTGTTTACCTGCAATTCACAACTTATTTCCTGGCCCTGATTCTGTGAGCAACCCGCTTCCTGGTCTTTTTCTTAAGGCTGTCCTCTGAGCACGTATGATGGCAGAGACTCCAGATCCCACCCACCCCCCATTACAGCAGCCACTTTCCAAATGCTGCCCCTGTGCCTTCCATGCAAGTGTTTAGCAAGTGAATCCTTTGCTCACATTTTGCTTCCTTGTCTGGGAAAGCTGCACTGGCTAAATGCCTGTGGGCTAGCAGAATCCCTCCCCTTTGGGCTGCTGTTGGGCACAGACACAAGGGCAGAGGGCAAAAAGTGGGCAAATGTGCCTCTGTGCAGTTGGCCAAAGTGAAGCCATTGACCTGCTGGGAACGGAAGTCCCCCATCCCAGCACCCCTCCCTCATCCCCAGAGCTATCAAGCTGGCCAAACAGATTGTGAGTGCATTAGCCTGCGGCTGGCTGGCTGAGTGGCTCTGAGCAGTGGGCTTGCCATTGCTTAGACACACTTTGCCAGGCAGTGCCTGGGGAGGACGGATGAATTATTCAGACTGCATCCTTCCCTCTCCCCCACCCCCCAGCATCACTTCTCTTCTGGGTCTGAGATACTCCCCATATTTTGAGATCCTCTAACCTCCCTCAGGGCATCCCTGGGCACATGTCCAGCCTCTTAGGGAAGGAGAAGTGGTTGGGTGTGTCGGAGTGTGCATATGGGTGGGGTGAATGGGGGGGACGCATTGGGGTGGGCAGAGGGGGGTGAGGTGGCTCCTTCTCTGTCCCCTTGCCTTTCACAAGCCAGTGATTCTAGAGCGGTGAAATCAGTCGTGAATGTGCAAAATCACACCCACTCTCAGCGTGTGGTGGGGACAGAAGAGAATTAATTTTTGTAGCTGTCAAGGATGCAGGTCCAAGAAGGTGGCGGGTGGTGAAGACAAGGGTGTGTGGTCTGGAGGAAAAGATGGCAACAGATGGCAACAGAGAAAAGGCTACCAGAAGAGGTAGGCAAAGGTGTCTCCGAAGAAGGGGGCACCTTTTTATACAGCTCCTATTTCTTTACCTTGAATGGCTGCTTCTCACAGGGAAATGTAACGTACTCTGCAACATTTCTTCGATGAAAATAGGGACATTCTATTCAATAATAATAATAATAATAATAATAATAATAATAATAATAATAATACCCCACCCATCTGTCTGGGTGGCCTCAGCTACTCTGGGTGGCTTCCAACATATATGAAAACATAATAAAACATTAAACATTTAAAAACTTCCCTAAGGAGGACTGCCTTCAGATGGCTCAGGGGGTCGCATAACTTCATACTCTCCAACATTTCTCTGATAAAAATAGGGACGTCCTAAGGAGAAGTGGGACATTCCAGGATCAAATCAGAAACCAGGACGGCTTCTGTAAATCCAGGGTTGTCCCTGGAAAATAGGGACACTTGGAGGGTCTGATGTAACAGGTGGAGAGTGTTCGCCCAAATCTGCATCATGCCAAAGGGGGGGGGCAACCTTCCCCAGCATGACTGGCTTGAAGCTGGAGGCACAGGAGCAAGCACTGTATAAAAACAAGGCAACCCCAGGATGGTAGACAAAACCTAAAAGATGGGTGGAATGGTCTTATGTCTCCCCCTTTACCCACAAGAAATAGATTACACTGTTTCTCAAGGAGATCTTTGTTCATCGCATCCAGTCACATTCTCAGCATATTCTTTCTCCATATTTATTCAAACTATCTTCTGCTGGGCCCTGCCCAGGACAGGCTTCTGAAGCGCAGGCTTATAATCAACAAAATATAACAAATGGGGAGCTGCAGCAGATGGTAGGCAGGGGTGTGGGTGGGTGGCTGTGTCTCTGTGGAACTTCCTTCCCCGCTCAGTGCAAGTGGTTAAGGACATCCTGTGTGTGTCCTCCTTCGCCATTTGGTCAGTTATTCCAGGTAAGATGGAGAAGTTCTAATGGAGGCGGAGGGGACTGGCGGAGAGGCTCTGGGGATGGAAGGATTCTTCACATCAGTGAGAGCAGCCGAGGGAAGTGGCAGATCTCTCTACCTTGGAGGTGGCTTGGAACAACTCCCAGAGCCATGCTTATAAAGGTACAGGCAACAGCAGCAGGTCTCTAGAGAAATCCTTGGACTGGAGGCAATTCAAGGCCATCTCCTGGAGGACACTTTTCCTGGAGGGTGTGTGGGTGTTACCATTGGTGTTGGCCCAGAGCGTCACACCCTCCCAGTCCCTTATTTGTAATTGTTGTCTGTGGTCGGCAAACATGAGGGTTGTGCAAAACCAAGAGCCTTAGTTGGAGAAAATGATTGTCGTTCTCAAAGGAGACAGTCCTCCCATCACATAATAATGTGATACGTGGGGAAAAGGAACAGGTGGGATGCCACAGGTTCTGTCCTGGGCCCGTTGTTGTTCATCATCTTTATAAATGACTTGGGTGAAGAATCTATTGAGGGGTGCTCATCTAATTTGCAGATGACACCAAACTGGGAGGGGTAGCTAAGGCTGCAGAAGACAGAATCGGGTTTCAAGAGGACCTTAACAGATTGGAGAAATAGGCCCAAACTAACAAAATGCATTTCAGCAGAGAGTAATGTAAAGTTCTACACATAGGTGGCAAGAACCAGCTGCACAAATATAAGATAGGAATCAATGCAAATATCTGGAAAGTACACTGGCCTTTTAAAAATGCACCAGTCATGCAGGCAGTTTTATTTTCAGTTCCTTTCCTAATGATCCCTAGCATGGATTTTGCCTCTTTCAAAGCTACTTCACTTTGGGTCAATATCTGGATCAAGCAACCTACTACGATTCCAAGGTGTCGTTCCTGGTCAGTCACTGCTCTATGAGCATGTATGTAAATTAAGATTTTTTTTTGCCCCCTCATGCATCATTCCATTTCTGGAGTGTCTCATCTTCAGCACAGGTGTGACTGAGGATACTCAATGTCTGGGTGTCTTCACCAGATGTTGCTCATAAATTCTGGCACAAAAACTTCTGGTCACAGTTGCAACTCTCCCACCACACTCAAGGCACACTGCATCATCTTATAGTGAACACACAAACAAGAATGACAGAATGGACAGGTAACGCATGGCTAAATATAGCTCTGAATGGGACAGATACAGCCCATTATGGTCTCTGACTTGTTACTGTCCTCTTTCTTTCAACCAAAGGCAGAAGACAATGTCAGCCTGTTTCAGAGATTTATGCTCAGTAGGATATTTTTACAAAAATATTTCATGATTTTTCTTCTTTAGAAATAAATGTGTCCCAAAACGAAGATTTAAAAAATCCCTTTCTCATTATTTTTTAAGTGCTCTTTTGAGTTCCTTCCCCACCAGTGAAAACCCCCCTTTTTATATAAAAAAAGTTCTGCTTCTAGCCTCAGGGATCTGGGATCAGCACAGGGCTGGGAGTGAAGGAGGAAGGCGGTTGGGTCTCTCTGTCTTTCCTTTTCTACCTACAGCTGAGATCTGTTCTTCACCTGCCCTTCACCACTCCGGCAGCAGAGGGGGGTGGGGAAGCACTATGCAGGCTGCTCATGGAGCTGTCAGCTGCTCCCATTCACTGATGAAGATGCTCGGAGACGAGCAAGTGGCACCAGCTGCATCATGTGTCCTCGTCTCCCAGTGTGAAGCACCCCCTGTTCCCCTCTAGCTACTACCAGCCATCTCTCTCCTGGCACATGCTATCACTTCAGTGCCTCATCCTTGTGCCACTATAACTGGGCAGCTATGATTACCCCCTACTGAGTACCCAGGAGCAGGGGCAGACTTTGGTGATATGGTGCCCTGAGCGGGGACAAAATTTAGCACATGCCTAAATACATGGGAGTAGCCAAGGTAGGGCAGGGGGGTTCTGGCCCCCTAACAAAAATCCTGACTGTGCCCACAATAATTCTTTTTGGCACAAGTGTTTTTCTTACGGATCTCAATATGATGATGATGATGATGATGTTTGTTAGTTTCTAGTGGGGAGGGTGGCCAGCGTTTTATACTGCCTTTCTTTCCTTTAACTGCTTTTAGCTCAGTATAAGGTAAGCTGCTTAGAAGCCTGTTTTGGCACAAAAGTATACAGGCAGCCCCTGCTTTGTGTTCCGGGCCATCGTGCATGTTGGCGGAGCACGCCTAAGCCTGTTCAACCCTGTTCTGCCCCCCCCTTCTGCCCCCATTTTCCAGCCACTTTGCTGCGATCCACACGGTCGCATGTCAATTGGATGCATGCAAATCAGTTGTTGCCTGTATATCTGTTCATAAATAACAATGACAACATGATCAGCAGGAATTGCTGAGACTTGTCTCCATACCTGGTGGAGATGAGGGAAGGGCCAGAGCTCATTGGGAACACCATCTGCATGCCAAAAGCCACAGATTCAGACAGTCTCTGGCATCTCAAGGTAGGGCTGGAGATGCCACCCCCCATCTGAAACTTTGGAAGTTTCTCCCAGAAAGTGTACCTGACGCTGAGCTAGATGAGCCGAGGCTGTGACTCGGTACAAGGCTGTTTTCTGTGTTCCTGTGGTTTTCATAGCTCAGGATCAGGACTGGGCCAAGACACTTTGGCACCGGAGGTGAACCACAAAATGGCACCTCCACACCAGGAAGAAATGGGGAGTGAAGATCTACATCAGGAACAAGGGGTGTGTGGCAGGAATCAAATCAACCTTGCCCAGCGGTTGAAGTGGGAATCAAAGGCTGTCGCAAGGGGCAAAGAGACCCAGTCTGAATCATGTCCAACAAGTGCAGAGCCTGGAGACCCCAAAGGGCATTTCCTCCCTGGGGTGTGAGGAGATCAGCAGGGCCTCCTATTGTCAGGAGCCCAGGCTGCTGTCTTGATAATACAACACGCAAGTTGTAACCAAGAGGTGGCTATAGAAGCAGCAGATCCAGCCTCCAAGGAGCACACCTCAGCCATCTGTCACTGTGGCAGCGGCAGTGGCAGTGGCCGATCCATTCCTTGGAGGCCAGATCTGCTGTCCGTGCAGATTCTGCCACCCGAGGCAGTTGCCTCACCATGCCTTATGGGTGGGCCAGCCCTGCTTAATATGCTTTTGATAACACAAGAGCAGGCCAGGCTCTTGTGTGCTCTGAATTAGTTGGCCATGCTACTGCTAGAGCAGGGGTGGCCCTCCAGATCTTGTTGGACTACAAACTCCCTTCGTCGCTGACCTGTTTGGCCATGCTTACTGACCCCCTGATGGGAGTACTTCCATGTAGACCCATTGAAATGAATGAACATGAGCAAGTTAGGTCCATTAATTTCAATTGGTCTGCTCTGAGTAAAGCTCAGTTGAATACTACCCGATGCCAGTCAGTGTATTAGTATGCTGCCTTTCCACAGGCCAAGACAGATCGCAAAGCAGAATAAGAACCACTTCAGCAATAGCTGCCCTTCACGCATAGCCAAATACAACATCAATCTGTCAAAAGAGTTTGTTGGCAAGTCAGTACGTAGAGTGGAAATATAACAATGGAATTTTGCAACAAATCAACAAATAAGTTCAAAGTATTAAACAACATTTCAATAACCGTAACAGCATGTCACAGTAACACAGAGCTTTCCAAACTGTGTGTTGTGATGTGTTAGTGTGTTGGCTGCAGTGTGTAAATGTGTTGCGCAAACGCTCCCTGTGCTCCTCCCAAGGCTGGAAAGGGGTTAGTTTAACTTCTGGTTTGCTAGTAAAACTGAATTACTATGTTGTGAAATGATGCATGTGCAAAATGTGTGTCATCAACATGAAAAGTTTGGAAAGCGTGGCAATAACATCTCATAAAAGACAAGGAGGTTGTTTTTAAAGTGAGTTGCGCATCTGGGGGAGGCAGGGGACATTGGCTGAAATGTGATCTGCACTCACTCTGGACAACTTTGGTGGCAGATGTGGGTTTGGGTACCCAGATGATTACAGTGTGGCAGCGGAGAAGCAACAGGTCCCAGAGCAGTGCTTAACCCGCACCCCTCCCACTCTTCCTCCCTGAAGCGTCCTCTCAGCTGCTTTTACCCAGACGGTTTCAAACACATGCTAACCTCACAAACATAGGCCTGGAACCCAATCATCATCATCATCATCATCATCATCATCATCACCATCTTATAAAGTGCCAAAGTTCAGCTTTTTCTTGTATCAGAAACCAGGTTTTTAGTAGAAAGAATATTTTACAGGACCGAGCGGGATGGGGAGTTCTAGCTCTTAGGACATTCTAGGAATAAGAAGGAGCTGGTTAAAAAACATGTCCAGGAGAACAAGAAGATATAGAAAATGGATTGTCTCATATTGCCCCACACTAGGTGCCTTTGGGACCCAGGTGGCGCTGTGGGTTAAACCACAGAGCCTGGGGCTTGCTGATCAGAAGGTTGGCGGTTCGAATCCCCGCGATGGGGTGAGCTCCCATTGCTCGGTCCCAGCTCCTGCCCACCTAGCAGTTCGAAAGCACATCAGAGTGCAAGTAGATAAATAGGTACCACTCCAGCGGGAAGGTAAACGGCGTTTCCGTGCGCTGCTCTGGTTCACCAGAAGCAGCTTAGTCATGCTGGCAACATGACCCGGAAGCTGTCTGCGGACAAATGCCGGCTCCCTCAGCCTATAGAGCGAGATGAGCACCGCAACCCCAGAGTCGGACACGACTGGACCTGATGGTCAGGGGTCCCTTTGCCTTTACCTAGGTGCCTTTAGTGCCATTATTGCTTTACCAAAACTGGCTGCAATGCTGGCTCCCCATAACATCCAGCAATGCCTGTCCCCGTGGACAATATACTTTATAAGAATAAACGTTGTTTGGTTTCCTCCTGCACCTGGCTGTATTTTTGCCTCTTCCTCTAAAAGCAACCTTACACCTTTAATCAAGTGTTTCCTGTTCACATATAGAATTTCTGAATTGTCCCTTAAGCTGCAGTGCTGTACACACTTACCTGGGAGTGCTATTTTTCTATAAAAAAAAGAGGTGCCAGAACTCACCATGAACACCCCCCTTGTTCTCTTATATTGGCAATGGCACCCACCTGAGAGGTGCCGGAACTGAGTTCCTATGATTTCCCCCTGAAAAAAAAGGCCTGCCTGAGAGTAAGACCAATGGAAGTCAGGGGAGGATAGTTCTAGGTGGAAATGCATAGGGGTGTCAGGGGTTTTCATTTCCTGCCTTTTCCATAGAATAAATGAAGTTATACATTAGAGAGCCAGTTCAGAGGCAACCTTCTTGGGCTGAAATGATAAGTCATGATTTGCTGGTCTGGGAGTGCTCTGAGTGTGTTTGCACACCCCCTTCCCAAACCTCCCCTCACATGCTTAGTTTCAGTACCAATATTGTGACTTTTAATTTTCTTCTTCTTCTTCTTCTTCTTCTTCTTCTTCTTCTTCTTCTTCTTCTTCTTCTTCTTCTTCTTCTTCTTCTCTTGGTTCTTGTTCTTGGTTCCAGTAAGTCAAGATTAAACACAAATTCCCTTTTCTTTATGCAAAAGGAAGCTTTGGTTTAAAGGAGCCTTGAAATCAGCACAGAAGCTGGGCATGCATTGGAACAAGGGGGGAAATAAGTAAAAAAAAAAAAAATTCTTGTTACAGGTAGGTAGCCATTGGCGTAGGAAGGGAGGGGCGTGGGGGCGGGGCACCTCGGGTTCCAGGGGAGGGGGGTGACGGCCACGCCCGTCCCCCATCCGTGCTGCTTTATGGACGGTCGGGGCAGCCCCACAAGCCGCCGCTCGTTCGGCAACTTGCCTGGTGGCTGCGGGAACAGGAGCGCCGGGCCGGATGCACTGCACATGCCCGGAAATTCCGGGCATGCGCAGTGCATCTGATGTGCGTTGTGATGTCACGACGCCCCAGCCCCCAGTCAGGTGCCTCTGCACTGCTGCCGCGGGCAGCCAAGAGGCTTCCTCCATGCCTGTAGGTAGCCGTGTTGGCTTGCCATAGTAAAAAATAAATAAATAAAAATCCTTCCAGTAGCACCTTTGACACCAACTAAGTTTATTCTTGGTATGAGCTTTCATGTGCATGCACACTTCTTCAGTAATGGCAATGTGATCTAGTAGAAGGATTTTTGGATTTGGGTCTAGAAGGCCAGGGGTCAACTTCCATCACAGCCATAGACACCTGGATGGTTGCGGTAAAGTTGCTATCTTAGGCCTACATTTCTGTCCAAATCATGGAATTCTATGTACAGCCCATCTCAACAGGGAGGTTGTGAACCTGGCAGAAGGAAGCGCTGTGATGTTGTCTGCACACTGAAAGCACTATAGAAATTAGAAGATATATTTAATGACTCACAAAATATATTTAAAGACTCGCAAAATGTAAAATATGTACAGAAATGTGGTCATAAAGGCAAGGTGTAGGTGAGTGCCAGAATCAACAGCTGGGTATAGCCCCACCTTTCTTTTCATTGCCCCATGCTTCCTTCCTCTTTCTTGTCTCCATTTCCGCAAGCTCTGCACATCCACACCTTAAGTGATGCACATCTCTATAGACTTGATAACATAGGGAGCTGCCTTGTGCCTAGGGGCTTTCTTGGGGGGGGGGTGACTCTCATTGACAGATTTCAATTTCAATGGAGGGGGGGTGACAAAAAAATTTATTCACTGGGTACCACCTGACCTTGCTATGCCTCTGGGTCTGAACAAAGACATTGGATTCTTATCTCATTATACATGACAAAGCTATCTTTAGTCATCTCTCCCCTTGCTTTTCCCTGTAAGACCAACTGAAGTTGTTAACAGTCGTCAACAGGTTTTCACCCCTTTCAGCCAATCACCCATTCCCACCACCCTTCTGAGTAATACCCCTCCCCACCCTCTCACTATATATAAGGGTCTGGTGACTTCTGTTTCAGTGTATCTTAAAGAAATGGGAGTGCCGGATCACCTCATTTGCCTCCTGAGAAATCTCTATGTGGGACAAGAAGCTACAGTTAGAACTGGATATGGAACAACTGATTGGTTCAAAATTGGGAAAGGAGTACGACAAGGCTGTATATTGTCTCCCTGCTTATTTAACTTATATGCAGAATACATCATGCGAAAGGCTGGACTGGATGAATCCCCAACCGGAATTAAGATTGCCGGAAAAAATATCAACAACCTCAGATATGCTGATGATACAACCTTGATGGCAGAAAGTGAGGAAGAATTAAAGAGCCTTTTAATGAGGGTGGAAGAGGAGAGCGCAAAATATGGTCTGAAGCTCAACATCAAAAAAACTAAGATCATGGCCACTGGTCCCATCACCTCCTGGCAAATAGAAGGGGAAGAAATGGAGGCAGTGAGAGATTTCACTTTCTTGGGTTCCATGATCACTGCAGATGGTGACAGCAGTCACGAAATCAGAAGACGCCTGCTTCTTGGGAGAAAAGCAATGACAAACCTAGACAGCATCTTAAAAAGCAAAGACATCACCTTGCCGACAAAGGTCCGTATAGTTAAAGCTATGGTTTTCCCAGTAGTAATGTACGGAAGTGAGAGCTGGACCATAAAGAAGGCTGATCGCCGTAGAATTGATGCTTTTGAATTATGGTGCTGGAGGAGACTCTTGAGAGTCCCGTGGACTGCAAGAAGATCAAACCTATCCATTCTCAAAGAAATCAGCCCTGAGTACTCACTAGAAGGACAGATCCTGAAGTTGAGGCTCCAGTACTTTGGCCACCTCATGAGAAGAGAAGACTCCCTAGAAAAGACCCTGATGTTGGGAAAGATGGAGGGCACAAGGAGAAGGGGACGACAGAGGATGAGATGGTTGGACAGTGTTCTTGAAGCTACTAACATGAGTTTGGCCAAACTGCGAGAGGCAGTGAAGGATAGGCATGCCTGGCGTACTCTGGTCCATGGGGTCACGAAGAGTCGGACACGACTGAACGACTGAACAACAACAGAAGAAGTGTGCATGCACAGGAAAGCTCATACCAAGAACAAACTTAGTTGGTCTCTAAGGTGCTACTGGAAGGATTTTTTGTTTGTTTGTTTTGATAATTCTTGATTGGCTATGACATCAATGACTCACATTGAATGTACTGACATGTAGAAAAGACTCTATGAACTGAAAACAGGGATGTTATATGCATCTTTGTTATCCATGAAAATCTTTCAATAAAAACAAATTTGTAAAAAATAAATCTTGATTGGCTAGAGATCATAATCTGTGTCATGTGTGATGTGTGCATGGATCTTACTCTGAGCAGAGATGAGGAACCTGTGACACTCCACATACTGTTGGATTTCTTCTCCCATCATGTCTCCTCCTCCATGTTGCCCCTTGTAGAACTCAACAGGGAGGAGAATGGGGACATCTTTGCCTGTCATTGGCTCTGTCTTTGCCTACTGTCTGAGCTGCTTCGCTTCTGCCCTACCTGTCCTAATGGGCATCAGCCACCACTGGCCACAGCTTCACCATCCTTTCTCTCCTGGAGATGATGCCTGCACCCAGAAAATATGTGGCTGTTGCACCAGCCTGCTGTATGGCAAACACAGAGCCCTGAGTACTACTGTGAGTGGGTGAAGGGGCCAAGGGAGTAGCTTGGTTGCGGGTGGAACAGCTGGAAGCTTCCTTGGTCCAGCACAGCATTGGAATGATGCAGGCATATTTTGCAATCCCAACAAAAATGTCAAATTGGGCCAACAATCTTAGTTTACAACTTGGCTAAGTTTGCAGGAATGGATATGGTTGCCATATTCCAAAAAGGATAGAGTTGTTGAGCTTTTCTCGGAAATTCCACCCAGATGCTATGTCCAGGAAATCCAGGACGTATAGCAGCCCTAATACTAGAGGACGGTTTGTTTACCCTGAATTAGACTTGTCAGGCCCAAATCAAGCCCCATCCATTTTAGAATTCCTGTGGAGAAATTGTACAGTAGTTTATATGAGCTTTCCCCCCTTTAGTTTCAGTAAAGGAAGGTTTCCTGTTCAAATCCTGATTTGCATGTATTTCACTGGCTGCACCCACATGCAGGCACACCTAGACAACTGGCTGCTGTTTTTCAGCAAAATATTTTACTCCTCTTTGTCAGAAGGGTAAGGATGTCACTTCCAATGCAGAGGCTATGCCTGCCTCAGGCCAGGACTTTCAGTTGCAACCCAGAGCTTCACACTGCTTTCTTTAAAACTAGTAAGTAAGAGGCTGTTACAAGGTCATCTTCAACGTGGCTGGCTTCTCCCATTCACTTCTTCCTTGATCCTCTTGTCTGTCCCCTTCCCACATTTGCCAGCTGGCAACTACAGGTCTGTTTACTACAGAAGATCATAGAATTATAGAGTTGGAAGGGATCCCGAGAGTCATCTAGTCCAACCCCCTGTAATGCAGGAATCTCAACTGAAACATCCATGAGAGATGGTACAAATGTGGGAGGGGTTGGTTTTCCCCTCACAGAGACACAGTTCCCAGCACACTTCACAAACTTCAGGATTCTTTGGGAGAGAACCATGTATGTTGACTCTGCTTAAATGTATAGTCTATGTGGATCATCTGCCCCCAAAGGACCAGGGAGGGGAGGAAACTGAGGCAGAGGCCCAGATCCCACATCTCCCACTTAATGGTTTGTTTCCTTTGAGTCAGAAAACCAAAATTGCATTTCCAATTCCCCATGTCAGTATGTCTCAGTCCACTAGCGAGTGCTTGTTAGTTTCAGTGGGACTTAGGCAGAAAAAACTGCCCTGGGGTTTGTGCCCCTTGGATCTCTGCCTTCCACCCCTCTGTCACACTTAATAGCACCCAATATCCGAAAGCTGTCTCTGCTTGCTTCTTTGAGCATTCTGACTCACTTGGAACTTTCTTATGATGCTAAAGCCAGGGGCGTAGCAAGGGGGGGCGGAGGGGGCGGGGGGCCCCGGGCAGCGCCCCTGCTGGGGGTGACACATCGGGGGCGGCCCCACCCCCTGGGCTTTTATATATATATATATATATATATATATATATATATATATATATATATATATATATATATATATATATATTCTTTTTAGGCTATTTTCAGCACTGCCAGGGTGGAGCCGCAGGGGCGGCCAGCGAGGAGGGGTGTCACCCCTCTTGCTGGCCGCCCCTGCGGCTCCGCACCGGCATCGCCGAAAATAGTCCCCCCCCTTCCAGCGGCGGAGCTCGGCATGGAGGCACGGGGCGGGCCAGCGAGGTGGGGTGCCACCCCCTCCTCGCTGGCCCGCCCCTTGCCTCTATGCCGAGCTCCGCTGCTGGCTGGCTTGCGGATCCGGGGCATGGAGAGGGGCGGGCCAGCGAGGAGGGACACCCCTCCTCACTGGCCCATCCCTCTCCCTGCCCCGACTTGCGCTCTGCCAAGGGAGCCCGGGCGGCGGATTCGGGAGTCTTTGCAGCCTGCAGAGACTCCCGAATCCGCCTCCCAGCACCCCTGCGTGCAGCGGCTGCTCACGCAGGCACAAGCAGCCGCGGCACGAAGGGGTGCCGCCGCCGAGTAGCAGCTTCGGGAGTCGCTCAAAGCCACCGCCTGGCACCCCCGGGGGCGGGGCGTTGCGTGCGTCATGATGTCATGACGCACGCACCGCAATGCCCCGCCCCCAGGGGTGCCCCTTGGCTTCCCGCCCCCAGCAGCCAAGGGGCTAAGAACGCCCCTGGCTAAAGCTCAGGAAGTGACAAACCAAAACCAGCCAGTTTCTGGAGAGAAAGTCAGTGGTCCATCAGGGCCTCTTCCTTTTCTTCTACTTGGTAATCTTGATTTCTTTATTGATTATGCACTATGAAATACAGTTTAAATAAAGATTAGAGTGGGATGGAAATAATCACTATATGAAGATGTATGTTTTGCCTTTTAGGGATGTCAAACTCACTCTGATGCCTTTAATGATGTGTTCTGATATGCAGGGAAAGCTTCCCCTATGACTTTAGCTTCATAATTTCATCTCCAAAAGCTTAACTAGCTGTATTTTTGTGTGCCTGGTGGCTGCTGTTAAAAGCCCAGGAGCAGGAACAGAGGGAGAGAAGAGAAAGCAGTGGTCATGCTGTTCAACAGGGCTGGTGAAAGGAAGGTGCCCCAGTGAATCCCCCCCCCCTTAGCCTTGTAGATCACATCCACACAGTACACTTAAAGCACATTTATATCACTTCAACAGTCAGGGCTTCCTGCAAAAGGCTCCTGGGAATTGTAGTTTACCCTCACAGAGCTACAGTTCCCAGCACCCTTAACAAAGAAGAAGAAGAAGAAGAAGAGTTTGGATTTGATATCCCGCTTTTCACTACCCGAAGGAGTCTCAAAGCGGCTAACATTCTCCTTTCCCTTCCTCCCCCACAACAAACACTCTGTGAGGTGAGTGGGGCTGAGAGACTTCAGAGAAGTGTGACTAGCCCAAGGTCACCCAGCAGCTGCATGTGGAGGAGCGTAGACACGAACCCGGTTCCCCAGATTACGAGTCTACCACTCTTAACCACTACACCACACTGGCTCAAGTTCAGTTCCCAGGATTCTTGTGGTGAAGCTATGTGATCTAAATGGGCATTCAATGTATGGTGTGGATGTCTGTGCCTCTTGTGAAATCGCAGCGTTGCAAACTGCTCCCATGCAAACGGTTGCTGATCTGAGTTGTTTCCAAAACTTCTTTATTACAATAAGCCCTTTGAAACTGAGTGGTGAACCGAAGCCATGTGACCATCTCTTTCGTGTCAGCTATGGGGAAAACAGGCAGATTCCCAGGGCATTAGGAAACCAAGAAGTCTGTCAAAGGAGTCCCAGTCCAGAATCTGCAATGGTCCTGCAGAGTACACAAATTACATGTTGGGATTTTTTTAAAAAATATAAACCAGCAGCACCCAAGATTTTGCCTCCATTTTAGTTTCTACCATTTGTGGGGATGAATCCAGGTCCCGTACTATTTTGCAAGATTTTTTTTTTTTTTTAAAAAAATTAGTTGCATATTTAACAAAGAAAAATACAAATCAGTATAGAAATGAAATGAATAAAAACAAATAAAAGTGAATGAATTCCCTTCTGAGGAAACTTCCAAGGGTCCCTTTCCATTGTGGGCGGGGCCAGAACTAAAAATGGGTGGAGCAACGCATGCAAATGTTTCCTTTGTACAACGTGCTGGAACACGTTCCTCACCCCTGCTTTAGCTGTGGACCAATTGTCTTTAAAAGGAAGCCCTAAGACAGGCATGTCCAACAGGTAGATTGTGATCTACCGGTAGATCACTGGACGTCTGTGGTATACCACAGGTAGATCAGTGGCTCCTTCCAAAGAAGCTAAAAAACTGGCTCCTCTAAAAAATGCTCAACATCTTTGCCCTACACCCCTAGAATGACCTGAACCACCAAAAATAGGGCTTTCCTTCCAAAAAAAAAAAAGCTCAACGTCGCTTTCCTCTTCCCTAAAGAAGCTCAACAACTTTTACATGAACCCCCAAAAATAGGGCTTTCCTTCCTAAAAAAGGCTCAACAACTTTGACCTGAACCCCCCAAAAGGGGGTAGATCACTGCCAGTTTTTAACTCTGTGAGTAGATCACAGTCTCTTGGAAGTTGGCCACCCCTGCCCTAAGAAAAAGGGTTGGACTAGATGCCTTCTAAGGCTCCTTCGAGCTCTGAAATGCTCTGATTCTATATTTGACCCAGGGTTTTGGCTCATGCTGTGCATGTAGCCACTTTTTGGAGGAAATGGGTCTTGAGCCACTCCTAGATCTGAAACAGCTGCTTGTAGCCCAACAACACCTGGAGGGCCAGAGCATTCCCCACCCCCACCCCTGTTTTAGTCTATGATTCCTCAGGTGTGGACAGAACAAAGCTGCCACCACACTCCTCTGGGATGAGCCATCCTGTGCCCACCTGCCCTGCAAGCCTCCTAGGGTGCTGTGGATCTTCAAAGTTCATTTGCTTGCCCTGCGAAAGCTCCTGCCCTGGGGAGAAGCTGCTCAGGTAGCCTCACCCAAACCCTGTGGCCACCAGCCCCGGAGTCTCCTGCATCTACTGTTCATCTCTCTTCGTTTCCGATCCCAAGTGTAGCAGGTGCTGGAGTCGCCTGGCGCCACCTGTAGCTCCTCCTCCTCCTCCTCCTCCTCCTCCTCCTATGCTTTCCTCGTCTCTGTTGTTGGCGTGCTCCAGGCGCTTGCTTTTTCTGCTTCATCTTCCTCCTCTCATGCCTCCTCCATCCTTCACCACGCTGCTTAGCACATGGAAAGCCTACAGGCGCCAGGATCCATTTCTCTGCCTGTGTGATCAGCCATGCCCTGCTCCCTGGCCTATCAGATACAGAGGAGCCAAGCTGGCGTCTCCCACCCTCCTGGCATGAGGGAGGGGAGGAAGGTGGCGTGGCGGCTCCGTCCTTTGGCTGCGTTCTGCCACAGCCATTAGGCACTCCGGCCACTTTGGCAGGCCAGAGAAAGGCCAGACACTTTTTGGCTCTGGGAAGATCACGGCACCCGGCACCCCTCGAATCTGGGTTGGTTGTGGTCGCTCCAGGGAAGCCTGGGCTCCTTTATGCCAGCTTGTACCCCCTTAACCCATGTCTCCCTTGGCACCTTCTTTATCAAGACACCCCGCTCATAAGATTTGCCGAAAGCTCTCCCTTCGAAACTCCTGATTTCTGAGTGTTTGGGGCGTTTATTAAGAAACGTTTTGTTTTTATCAAATCTCATACATATACAAAGGTGGCACCAAAAGGGCACCCTCTAAAAGTGTGTGTATGGGGGGGGGGAAGAGACTGGAAGATGTGGGGCCTGTGACCTTCAAATAGCTCTTCCAAATCCCGTTTTGAGACCCCTAAATTCCTTCCCCCTCCCACGAGCCCAGCTAAGGAGAAGGTGTTGCCTACATTTATCTAGATATATCAATTAAAAACATGTCTCTCTGTGCGTATCCCACCCTACTACTTCGTTGCTGCATCGTCTCCTCCTCCAAGATGCGAGCAGAAACCCAAAGGTTTTTGGATGCCGTTGCTGGCATCCCTGCTGCGTCCCATTTTCCTTCTCCCCATGCTGGGGGGGGGGGGGGGGACCCAGGCGTCCGGCGTCAGAACCTTGAGGTGCAACCCATCCGCTAGGGCACCCCCTCTTCCCGTCCAAGCGGAGGAAGAAAATTGGAGAAGGAGAGGCTGTGCTCATTCTCTCTCTCTCTCTCTCTCCCCCCCCCAATTCCGCCCCACCCCAACTCTCCTTAGCGCAGGGCCCGGGGAGTGGAGTGGGGGCACTCCCTTCTCCCCCCCCCCCTCGTCCAGCTTTGGGGCCCAACCAGAGCCGGGGAAGGAGGGGAGGCGGGCGGAGGGAGTGGGCAGGGCGGGGCGGGGAGGGAGGGGACTCTCGCCGCCGCCGCCGCCGCCGCCGCCGATTATGTCACATCGATCGGGCTCTGCAGCAGGAGCAGCAGGAGTCGGCGAGGCAGCGGCTGCGGGGCGAGCGGAGGGACGGGCGCGGCTCAGGTAGGAGGCAGGAGGGACTGCCGCGGGGACCCCCTCCCCGGCCAGGCTCTGCAGGAGCCTTGCGGTTGTGGGGAGAGGATGGGTCCTCTCTGGCTGGGAGGGCTGTCCCTCCTCCCGCCTTTGTCAGGATCTGGAGGTGGGGGGGGCTTTTCTAAATTTGGGGTATAAAGGAGAACTGAGGGGTTACCTTAGTGGAACACGCACAACCCAGTTAGAAGAATTAGGTTGGTGCAGCCCACCCACCCCCTCCCCGCCTTCGATCCGCATCTGTCTATAGGAGAAGTTGCGGTGCGTGTGGTGACGGCTGTGGGTCAGGAGGACCCCTCCAGGGCTCAGGGGCTGGCTGAGTGTGTGTCCGTGGGGTTAGAATCCAGGGGAGGGAATCGGGGAAGAAGGGGCCGAGAAGGGGAGACCCTCTAGAGGGTGCAGGGAAAGGGGAGGGTGCATGGGAATGTAAGGGCCAAGAGATGTGCTGGAGAAGATGGCGGGGGCCCGAGGGGGGGCAAACTCTCTAGGTGCAAGCCATCTTTAGCTCTTTCCTCTCAGAGGAAAATGTGTGGGGGCAGTAATAAGGGGTGAGAGAGAGAAAGAGGCCAGTGGGAGGCAGGTAGCTGGGCCCCTTGAGTGTGAGAATGTGTGCCAAGGATGGGGATGTGTCAGGGAAACAGATGTGTGCACCATTGTATGCCAGGATGAGAGCTTGTGTAAGGAAGGGGAGTATTCCAGGAATGGAAGCGGAGGCAAGATTGTCTTCAGAATGAGTTGCGTGCGCTAGAAGGGTTCTGCCAAGACTGTGTGTGTGTGAGGGAGAAAGGGAGGGAGATGGGTGTGTGAGAGGGAGGAAGGATGGCAGAATGGTGTGTGATGATGAGTCTCTCCTGTGTACATCTGCACTAAGGAGGATGGCGCATGTGCCTGTATGTGGGGGAAAGGGCACGCTGTGGACCTCTGGTGTGTGAGAAGGGGAAGCATTGTGTGCTGGCAAGGATGCTGTGGGAATCGCGGGCAGCTTGTGGCCGAAGATGTTGAATTATGGTTGGAGGGGGAGAGGGAGGGAGAGTATCAAAAGGGTGTGGCAGCTGGATCTGGGCCTAAAACAGAAGGCTCTACCATTCCTGTCATCGGTGGAGGACCAGCAGGACCATTACGCAGTGTGAGATGGTCTGCCTCAAGCAGCAGGTTTTGGGCAGCGGCCATTAAAGAGCAGCAAGTAGTTAATTATTTAATGTATCATATATATATATATTTAAATTGTTGGTGGCAGGGGGGGTACCATTTGGACTGCTGCTTCAGGCAACACATCTTTTTCAATTATTTCTGCATCCATGGAAGGCAAGATGGGAGCTCTTTAAAACAACAGTTTGCATGTGTCTGAGAGTAGGTATCAGACTGTTGTGTGTGGGAAGTAGTTACTCTGAGCATCGCTCTGTTTTGGAGGCGTTGTGCAAGGTTGTGCTATTCTGGAAGAATTGTAAATAGCACTGGGCGGCAGGAATGAAATCATTGTGAGTAAGGACTGGAAGATGGGTACTGGTTGTGTGTGTGCAGGTGAGAAGGAATGTTGATCGCATGGGGTATGTGTGTGTGAGAGAGGGGGGCTGTGTTGTGTTGTGTTATGTTGTGCAGAATAGGGAGGGGCAGTGGGGAGGGCCCCTGGTGCTTGGGATTTTGTGCATATGGTGTTGCTGCTGTCTCTCTCTCTGGGGGTGGGGCAGTGTTGGCAGTGGACATGAGCCAGAGGTCCACAATCTTTTGACAGTTTATATGTCTGTGAAAAGCTGCTTTGCAGGCATGTGCAACAGGGTATGTGTGTGTATGTGTGTGTGTGTGTGAGAGAGAGAGAGAGAGAGAGAGAATGTGAATGATTGGTGGGTTTCTAGGTCTTCTCAAAGGGTTTGGTGTAATACTGGTGTGTGTGTGTGTGTGTGTGTGTGTGTGTGTGATATGAGTGCGTTATGCAGACCTAAGTGTGCAGTCAATTGTGTGTGGAGGAGAGAGCTAGAGGTGAGCAGGGAGACAGGTTGTGTGTATTGGCAAAAAGGGCTGTATGTGCTTCTCATATTGTACTGTATTACAGATAAGGTGGGTGGTGGCATGGGCACAGGCTAGGCCTGCAGTGCTTGCATACCGGTAGTGCCTTTGCAGAGGTGTTTCCTAGAAGTAAAGAATTTCCAGGATGTGTTCTTGCGCCGACCTGGCACCTACTAGATGTTTTGAACTGCAACTCCCATCAGCCCCAAAACATTTTGGGGGGGGTTGTGGAAATCTGCTGTGCAGGGTAGGTCTTGGCATTTTGGTTTGCATGCCTGGAGCATTTGAGAGGTTTGAGTGGGATCAACCGCTCTCCCAGGCTCAGCCCTAGAATCTGCAGGGTGAGGCTGGCATCCTTCAGATGTGAGGACACCTGGAGAGAGCACCTCACTGCCTGCTTCTGTCTTACCACCCACCCCCGGCTGCCAGGTCAGAGGCTTCAAATGAGCCCAGACCCCTCTCTATTGAAAAATGAACTGCTGCATACAAGAGTCGGGTGCTGGTGGTTTGCACAGGTCTGTGCCTGTGTGTGATGATTTGCTGCTAACTTCAGGCTGTATTTCCTGGGCTGAGTGAGGCTTGTTTTCCTATGCTTATATCATGGCGGTTTTGCATATATATATATATATATATATGTGTGTGTGTGTGTGTGTGTGTGTGTGTGTGTGTGTGTGGTGTGTGTGTGTTTTTCATGCCACAGGCTTGCTGGGATTGATGAAGTGCCTGTGGACTTGATGGCAGGTTGTGCTTGTACCCGGCTCCTCCTTCTGCCCCACCCAACCATAGGAGCCAGTTCCTAGGGGCCAAGGTCCTTTCCCCTCCCCAATAAAATATTTGAGGGGGCCAGCCTTCCCCCAAATTGATGGGCATTGTCATTCAAATGGTGTGCTCGTGCCTCGTCTTGTGGCTTACCTCCCCCCCAATACTTTATTCACTGAGGCACCCCTGCCCCCAGTGTGGTATTGGAATCAGGGCAGAGCTACCAGGGCTCAGCCCCAGAATCTGTTTTCAGAACCCATTAATTTGATGACAAACCAACAATTTAAAAACTGAGTGCTTTGAACATGTGCCAAGTGCTGTTCCCTTACCACCAAATCATTTACAGTTATTAGAGGTAAATAAAAATTTTGCACTTAGGAGTTGCAACTGTCTAAGCAAGCTGTTGTTTAGGAAAGCAAGCACTGCTCACTCATTCAGAGAACAGAACAGGGTATGGCCAGTTCACCATCACCATCATCTTGGGGGGCAAAACTACACCTGACCAATCGAAGCACACATCCTCTTCCTCTTGCCCCATCTAGGGGAGCAAAACCCCAGGAAGCCTTCACCAACCTGATGTCTTCCAGTTGCTATGGACTACAAGTCCCATCCACCTGTTTGATAAAGGCTGCTTCTGAGAGAGGAAGGCATTAAAGTTTCTCCCCTCTCAATTCGATCAACTTTTATATATAGCAAAAAAGCAGGGATCAGGAAGACAACTCCTCTCTCCCTCTGAATCACCTTGAATTCTCATTAGATTCCAATAAGGGGGAAATAATTTCTGAGCTTAAATGAGGATATGCCCTTGCCAGGGAGAAATCTCTTACTGGGAAATGCAACCTAGAATATTCACAGCAGAAGTCTAATATTTTGGGCTGAACACCTGCTGACCAAGAAATCCTCTGAGCTGGAAAACAGCATTTGTGAACACTCCAGTCCTTGGATTTGTACCAGACATGGCACATCTACAGTCAATTAAACACACACACACACACACACACACCGGACATAAATCCCTCCTGCAATCAAGTGAGTACTTAGGAAAATGAATGAAAATCAATGGTATTTTCTGCCCTGAAAGATGAGGGCCCTGAGATTCCCCAAATGTTGGAAAGATCAGCATGAATAGGCATCGTATCCTGGGAAGTTAAATAATCCCAAATCTCAGCTGGAACAAATCTGATTTTGATTTTATGGCAGTCAGAAGATGGGGAGGGAAAACATTTTGCCATCCGATTCCCCCCGCCCCTTTTTGGCAGCTTGCAATATTGTTTTGCTGTCTGTCTGGCTCCTTATTAGGGAGAGATGCTATTTAATTATCACTTTCACCAGCCTAATAACAAGAGGGAGCATTGAAACACATAATTCTGGTATCTGAGTAATTGCTCTTGAATTTCTGTTAAGGGGAAAAAAACCCCTTATTTAGTACCGGGTATATCCTGGACATCTATGTAGGTTAAGGCCCCAAACTCCATCTTATTCCCCAGTTTCCTTTCCTTTTCCTGGCTCCAAAGCCTAATGCTAAAGCAGCCCACCCAAGGAAAGCCCAGGAGTTCCTCACATCAAGGATATATGTGCAGATCAATCCCCCTCCCATGAACAAAGTCCAGTTTAATAAATAATGCTGTCATCCTCAGAGCATGGCTAGGGTTTTCCACAGCACTTTCCATTCACTTCCATGGGACTTCTGCAGGAGAATATCCCACGGGGGTGTGCGCCCTACCTAGGTCAGGAGCTTGATTCCCAACGTTTCCTTAATGATTAAAAATCCCCCTTCCCGGAGCTGTGGAAGCTAACCCTGGATGCCCCCAGCCTGCCTCTCTTTCTGTCCCCCCCCCCCCCGTCCCTGACAAGGAGGTGATGGGTGGGTGGGGAGTGGAGGGGGAGAGAGAGGGGCAGCAGGTGGCAATTGATTTACGGGAGGAATCTGTCTGAGGCAGGAGCCGTTTGCTGGGGAGAGGGACGGATAGCGGCATGTTGCCCAGGCAACAAGGAATTATGGTCTGGCATGTTCCTCATCAATCCACCTTGTCAATAGAGCTGGTGGCAGGATGGAGAGAAATACCAAGGCCGCTCTACCCAGCTGCACGGATGCCCTCGGCCCTGACCCAAACCCCTCTCTGCTGTCTGATCTGCCCCCTCTTTCCTCCAGGTTTGACAAATGCCCCACACTCTTCTCCTTCTTGTCGTCCCAGCTCTCTCTCCTCTTCCATCCGCATTAGAACCTAATGATCTCTTTCCTGCTTTTTTCATGAAAAGCTCTTTGTTCCTGGGATTCTCCCTCTGTCTCTCTCCTGCTTTGTCCCCAGCCTTCTGCTTCTCAGTGCAGCAGGAGCAGAGACTGAGACACTCTTTAAGGTTTTGTTTGGGATAGGGAGAGGGAAGGAGGAGGCTGGGGTTCTTGGCACCTGCAGCTACCTCAGGGCCTGGGGGTTTCATCCAGAACCGCTGCTGCCGCCGCCTGGCACAGCCGTTGTACCCCCCCCCTCGTTTCCTTGCCCCACCCAGGGCTGCACCTGCACATCCATCCCTGTAACCAGACCCATAGTGACTCACCTCCCTGCATCTCTTTAATCTTGCTGTATTTGCCTGCCTAGAGTCTCTCTGTGTGTCCCCCCCTGCCCCCACTCAGCACCTGCAGGAATAAACTCAAGAGGATAGGATGGAGAAAGAGCTGGATTCTCAGTCTCTTCCCCCTCTGCTGTTCCTCAAAGTCCTTCATTCATATTGCATATAAAAGAGATGTTTCCAAACAAGCCAATTCTTTGGAATTACCACCAGAAGGCTTTGCTAGTGGCGTGTGGCCTTTTGTTCCAGCTTCCAGAGGCAACTGGGGATGCAGGATCCCAGGTGTCTGGGTGCCCAGTCCTCTCTGTAGTGTGATGGTGTGGGAAGGGCCCTTTCTCCTCAAAGACTGGACCACTGACTTGCCAGCAAACCACAAGCAGACTGAAGGGGCTTCAGAGAAGATAGCTGGAGACGCAGAGCTGAAAACCCTGCCACCATTGTAGGTAAATAGCCAGTTGCTTGGTCACCTCTGGCAATTAAGTGCTGCAATAAAGGTGATGAAGTAAGGAAGCTTAGATCACTGAAAGAGAGCTGGCTAGGCTAATCACCAGCTCCAAGTGACTCACATAGTTAAGTAGGGGCAAGGGGCTAGTAAAAATGTAGGTGAGGCTCTTGTCTAATTTGTAAGGCTGATCTCTGCCTTGAGAAAAAGCGAGGTTTCTACAACATACAGGACAAATCCAACCCATAGGCTACAGTGCACTGGGAAGGTCTCTGGCAGAGGTAACAGTGAAATATAGAAGATCCACAGTCTTAGCAGCTTCCATTCATGCCAGTGAACCTCACACCCCATATTAATTAGCAGAGGTGTCTAGCTGCGCATCAAGGTAGTGTTGGTGCCATCTGGAATTAACAACTGTTGAGACACCTACATGTTTTCGACTTGCTTCTGAGCAAAAGCCATTCAACCAAATTATCCTGAGATTTCTTACTGAATGCAACGTTTGCATACCACCCTCCACATCCTGTCTCTCCTTGTGGCAATCCCCAGTCCTCCAGGGGAGGTAGGGCAGAGACTCAGGGTTAGTTCAGGTTATTTGCTGTCCTACTCAAATATCAAATTTGCCCCCAGTAAAGCTGTTTAAGTGCAGACTTTGGGGCCAAAATCTGGGGCCTCACAGCCAAGGTGCCTTGATGAGAGTGTCAGCAAGCCCCACTGTGCATTGCCCACCATCTCCAATCTCTCCAGAAACGTCTCTGAGCCTTGGTGGGGCTCCACCAGTGGTTGGAGCCTGGCTTTGCTTTCCAGCATGTATCACCCAAAGGGTTACAAAAAGTAAGCAGGCAGGGGCAGAGACCCAGCCCTCTAAAGGGGGTTTTATAGGACAGCAATGGCAGCAGCAGGGAGGGAGTATTCAGGGCTGGAGAGGGGGAAGCTGAGCATGGGACTCTGGGTCCAGTGTTAGACTCACATATATACAGTGGTACCTCGGGTTACAGCCGCTTCAGGTTACAGACTCCGCTAACCCAGAAATAGTACCTCAGGTTAAGAACTTTGCTTCAGGATGAGAACAGAAATCACGTGGCGGCGGCGCAGTGGCAGGCCCCATTAGCTAAAGTGGTACCTCAGGTTAAGAACAGTTTCAGGTTAAGAACGGACCTCCAGAACGAATTAAGTCCTTAACCCGAGGTACCACTGTAATCTAATCATCAAAGGGCACCTTAAGCGTTGGTTACAGTCACCAGAATGGAATGTCTAGGTGCCTTTTTTGCAGTGGAATTTATTCTTATTATTAATTTCATTTCTATACTGCTTTATATTTTTAAGGGGGGGAAATCTCAAAGCAGTTCACAACACATTAGTAAAGGTAAAGGGGCCACTGACCATTAGGTCCAGTCGCGGATGACTCTGGGGTTGCGGCGCTCATCTTGCGTTACTGGCCGAGGGATCCGGCGTACAGCTTCTGGGTCATGTGGCCAGCATGACAAAGCCGCTTCTGGCGAACCAGAGCAGCGCACAGAAATGCCATTTACCTTCCCACCAGAGTGGTGCCTATTTATCTACTTGCACTTTGATGTGCTTTCGAACTGCTAGGTGGGCAGGAGCTGGGACCGAGCAATGGGAGCTCACCCCATTGCGGGGATTCGAACTGCCGGCCTTCTGATCAGCAAGCCCTAGGCTCCATGGTTTAACCCAAAGCGCCACCCGCGTCCCTTCACAACACATTAAAACATCAAATAAAACAATCCATAATAAAACAAATTCAAGCTTCAAGGAAAGTATTTCCCTAAGTGAAATTTTGCTTTCCCCAGTCACCAGCCTGGCATCCCACGATCTCCATGTGGCCTCAATTGGACCTGTGCCAATCACAAAATGCGCCTGGTGCCTGGGTGATTTCTAACACAGCACAGGAGGGCTGCCTCCAACCTCTTGGCACCTGTGTCACCTTCTCCCGCCTCCACGTCTAGGAGTGTCAGTTGTGTTGCCTTTTGAAGCATCTTCCTAACTTGTAAGTTCCACCAAAGTGAACAAAGGCAGTGCAATTGCATATGTGTGTGATGATGATGACAACACACCTCCCCTTGCTCTGAGGAGTGATAGGGTCTGGGTTTGGCAGAGACATCATACTCTCCCTTTTTAGGTTTCTTTCTTTCCCTTGTTCGTTCATGGCAAATGGAGACTTTCTGAGCCATGCGCTTGTATGGAGCGAAGGAAGGAGGGCTGCAATCTGTTTTTGTTTCTTCCCTTGGCTTGGTTGGGCAAAGGTTCATTGTTTTCAGCTTGCAATGGGTAACAGGGCTGCTGGTATTCCACTCACTATGTCACACTTGCTTCTTTGGGGTGGGTGTGGGTGTTGTTACATTCAAGGAGACAGGCTATTTCGGAGTCCTGGGGAGAGGGCCCCTTGCAGGAGGTCTCCTTTGCTTGTCTACTGGATGTTAATTCACCTGGGGGAAGATCACCTGTCACAACCATTTAGGGTTGTTAATGAGTGTAATGAGTGAGATTGAATGCAAGTAGGCTGAGAGGAGCAAGTGTTTAACCTGAAAGGTTATCTGGCTGGGTACATACCACTAAAGCACATGGCTCCCCCTCTCCCAAGCAGACTCCTGTGAACTGTAGTTTACCCTTCACGGAACTGCAGTTCCCAGCACTCTTAAACTACACTTACTCATAGAATCATAGAATTGTATGGCCACCCTACCTCTGCATTCAAACCTCCAAGGAAGAAGAGTCCAACACTTGTCGCTGGACTCTGTTTCACTGTCAAATAGCTCTTCCGGATGTTTAGTCAGAATCTATTTTCTTGTAACTTGAAGCCATTGGTTTGTGTCCTACCCCCCATGGCAGGAGAAACAACAACAACAACAACAACAACAACAACAACAACAACAACAACAACAACAAGCTTGCTCCATTGTTCATGTGACAGCTCTTTTGATATTTGGAGATGGCTATCATATCTCCTCTCAGTCTCCTCTTTTACAGGCTAAATATACCCAGCTCCTTCAACTGTTCTTCATAAGGCTTGGTTTCCTTTATCATTTTGGTCTCCCTCCTCTGCAAATGTTCCAGCTTGTCAATATCCTTCTTAAATTGTGATGCCCAGAACTGGACACAGTACTCCAAGTGTGGTCTGATGAGGACAGAATAGAGCAGGACTATTATTTCCCTTGATCTGGATACTAGACTTGGGTTGATGCAGCCTAGAATAGCATTAGCTTTTTTTATTGCTGCATCACACTGTTGACTCATGTTCAGCTTGTGGTCTACTAAGACCCCTAGGTCTTTTTCACATTTACTACTGGCAAGCCAGGGTCCCCCCTCTTATCTTTGTGCAGCTGGTTCTTGCCTAAGGATTCTTCCCCAGGATTCTTTGTGGGGAAATTGTATGCTTGAAACATGCTTTAAAAGGTAAAGTGTGTACACAGCCTCTGTCTCTACAGTGTCACATGTTTCTTCCTTGCCACTCTGAGCAGCCCCTCCTACCTCGGTGGGCCCAGAGCCAAGATGCGGCTGGACTGGCAATAGAGGAAGGCCTTTGCAGTTCCCTCTCTTTGGCTTTATACTCTGCGAAACAGACTTGTTCTGGGGGCTCTTGCAGTCATTCTGCAGCCCGAGCTGCCATCACTCCTCTGGAATCTGGGTTCCAAACAATCAGCGCCTTGTTGTGCACTTGCTGTGTGTTGTCAACAGGACGGCTCGGCTGCCCCCAAGTTTCCGCTGCCTCGCCCTCAGCCTGACCCACCCGCAGGGCATCGTGGCTACAATTGGGGGCTTGATTGGGGCCCCAAGCAGAGCTAGTGGGACCCATAGCATTGATGGATCATTGGGGGTGTGGTGAACTGAGCAGGGGCAGCAGGAATGGTGGGGCACCAGCAAAGCAGGGCAATGGGGAGGTGGCGGGGGGGGGGGCAGGGAAGGACCCTGCCTCTGCCTCTGCCTCTCCAGTTCTTCCAGCTGCACGAATCAAGAAGGAGGAGGCCACACATGAAATCCGGTTCCCAGAAATGGGAATGACCCAGTCCAAGACTCCTGCTGGGTTGCAGCTCAGTGACACCAAGCCAGAATGTTTTGCAAATGAGTTGCAAAGCACAGGCTCAATTTCTAGAAAAGTCTCCTGTCTCTCTTTGGGTCTTCAGGGTCAGAGTAATGTGTGAACATTTGGCCATGTGAATCAGCCCTCAGCAATCCAAACCAAACTGTTGCTCTTGTGTGTGCAACTGGTGTGTACATGTTCACCCACCTACACCCATGCACACACACCACACTTAAAAGTTTTAGTTTATTCCCACCCTGTATGTGACTCAGTTCCCTACCTGTCGATGTGGCTTTGGACCAAGAGCACCCTAATGAGCAGGGCGTAAAGGAGGAGGGCCATTTAACAGAGAGCTGCAATAATATTATTAATCATTTATATACCATACTTAACATACAAGTGCAAGAAAGCAAACCTTGAGGCTGCCTGAGGGGGCTTTAGGAAGAAGTGGAGGAAGAGGAAGAGGAGGTGCCCCTCCATCAGAGAAGGACTCTCAGCAGGCCCATACGTGGGTGGAAAACTCTGCCATTGTACATGTTCTGGTCATTTTCCAACAATGGAGAAAGGGGGAAACAGCGTGTGTCAGAGACGGGTGTGGATATGCCCCATCCAAAGTCCTCTTGTTTCCTCAATACACCCTTTGGAATGATGCCATTCTATGGGGGGCTCTGTAGATAATTCCCTCCCATTGGAGCAAAGAAGGAATAGATGCTCCCTTTGCCGCCGCCTCTGGCTGCAGGGACCTCTCCCTCCTTCCTCCATTAGTGCCCTTTAGGACTGTGCTGTTGTTTAATTTTAAACTTGGAGCCATTTGTGGCTTCATTTTGCAGATGGAGAAGTGATGGTGGTAGATCCCTCTTGGTTCGTGGCGCCCCCTGCCCTGCCCATGCCCACCATGTACTCTCAGTGCAGGACAGAACCATCTCGGCATAAGGCTGCCTTGGGTCGATTTCCCATTCTGTGGGTTTTGGTATTATTTCAGCATTTGGGGGTCATAGAGAACCCATCCTATCCATATGAGATGCATTGTGGGATCCTGGGAGGCATAGATCCAATGATAGATAGATAGATAGATAGATAGTCTTCTTAATATCTGGTTATGATTGAGAACTTACCCACAAACGCATTTAACAATTGTGATGCGGCTGTATGAGAGCAGAAAGTGCTGAAAGGGTTTTCATAGGGTTACTAAGCTGCTTTGAATCCTCAAGGCCATTCAGACTAGCTTTCATGGCACCTGGAGTCTATTCTTAGCCCTAGAAAGAGAATGGAGTGAAGGGGGCTGGAGGGAGGCTGGAAGGCCAAATGCTCATAATTTCTGAGAAGTGTCTTGACAGCAATCCAGTAATTCTGGGGATGGTGGGAAGGGAAGTGGCCTTTGCGGGGGAAAGGGTGGCTTTCCCCCTTTTGTTTATAAAATGAGGCCATGAGATTGCAAAATTCTAAATTAGCTTTCAGTCTGGACTTATGGATGGAGCATTTGCACTTGCTGTCCTATTTTGCAGTCTCTGTGCTGCTTGGTGGGTCTGAGAACCTGCCTGCCCCTATTATCCCAACAGGTTCCTTGGACCCCCACCAAGCTGTAGAGTAAGCTGCGTGCACATTATTTTAAAGAAATACAGCAAACTGCAAAAAAAATATATTCTCCAGATCTTTATGCAAAGTGTAGATGTTTCAGCATTTTGTAATCTTTCCCCCCAATAGCAACAACAACAACAACAACAACAACAACAACAACAACAACAACAACAGGCTAGAATCGGTGTATTTATGCACAGCGACCCAAAAGAGCTGGCTGCCATGGGGGTTCCTGCTCAGTCATGGGTGAGAGGGTGGGTGAGCAGACACAAAGAATGGCGGCAGGACTTAATCTCTTGCCTTAATAGTTGTGCAGAAGAGTTCTGTGAGTCTTTCCCCGCTCATCTCTGAGTGAGAAACTGCAGCTGCCAAAACCTTCTACATAAGGATTAAAGGTACATGATCTCTACCTGCTGCTTTGCATCTCACCATCCTAAAAGGAAAGGTGTGGAACCTCGGGCTCAGGGGTCCCAGGGGCCCCTCCAGGTGCTTTTGACCCTCGGGACTCTTCCCTTGGCTGCACCCCATCTCCAAGGCTCCAAGGCTTCTGCCTGCTGCAGGGTCTCCTTGAACTGTGCTTGCCTGGATGGAGGCTGTGGGGTGTGCGTGTGTGCACGTATGCACATGTGTGTACACACTAACCTCTGACTTTTGTGGGGCTGGAGTGCAGTCTACTGTACAAAGGTAAGAGTCACATTTGTTGCTCTGATCACTTTTTCGCCAATGGCCGTGCCTACCAGTTCATGCTGGCAGTGGTGTAGCAAGGGAGGGGAGATAGGGGTGCGGCGCCCCGGGTTCCAGGGGAGGGGGGTGACACTTGGCGGCCCCTCCCGCCACTCCCCAAGCCGAGCCCCGCTGCCTGCCACCCCGTCCGTGCTGCTCCACGGACGGCCAGGGCAGCCCCACGAGCCGCCGCTCGCCCGGGAGCAGCAGCGCCGGGCCAGATTCACTGCACATACACGGCATTTCTGTGCATGTTAAGTTCTATACCGCTTTATATTTTTAATAAAAATCTCAAAGCAGTTTGCAGCATATTAAATCAATAAATCAATAAAACATTAGCCGGGCGATGTTCCTCTGGCCTCATGAGGAGCCTCTTCAGTGGGGCTGGTGAGTGTGGGCCTTGCCCCCTAGGGCAGGTGGAAAGGGCCTTGCAGGGAACGGCCTTTAGCATCACAGCCGGGCAATGTTCCTCCGGCCTCAAATGTAATTATGTAATTATGCAAATGTAATCATCCCCATCATAATCTGTGGGTTTCAGGGGTGGGCTTTTAATATTTTTTTAGGCTTCCTGATGAGCCTGGAGGGTTGCTGATAGAACCCGAAGAAGGGCAATTCTCAGGGTGGGAATATAAGGAGAAGGGGGGGATTTAAGGGGCTCCCCCCCAACCTTGGAACTGCTCCTTTCCCCCTGATAAGTATGTTTCCCCTCATCCCTCTCCCTTGTTGGGATTTGCATGTTTTCTTTTGCAAATGAGGACAAGGGAGGAGCAGAAATGGATGTTGTTCACCCCTCAGCCGACCAGACCTTTCTTATCTCCCTGTGCAGGGACCCTTGCCATGGCCAGATCTGCCTTGTTTTGCTGAGAGAGACAGGGAGAAGAAAAATGAAACTGGGACTCTGTTTTCTGATTCTGGGAAAGGATTGGGGCTTAGTGGTTAGAGCAGCAGCCAGTTCCCCTGGGTTGAATTCCCTGTGGACAGTTATGGATCCTGCCTCCTCCTCCTCCTCCCTTGCCTTCCCCTCCTTTGTGTGTGTTTAGTAGGCAGAGTCCTTAAGGCTCATTAGCTTATCTTTGCCCATGGTTGCTATGGAGACCACAGATTGGCACTGTCCTGTAGGGCAGAAGAGAGGGAGTGGAAGAGGCTGCTCTTTGCGCACAGGATGTGTGGCATGCACCTCACCTGGGCAGTGCCTGCAAATCAACACCTGCCCAAAAATAAAGAGCAGGTGCTTGTGAGAGACAAACTACACCCACTGTCACCCCAAACTCCAAGGCTTCGTGGTGACTGAACTGTGCACAATATGCAAACCACAGAGGGCGTGATTTGACAAGAGACCCAGGTCAGCACTGAGCACACCCACAGTGCCCGTTTCTAAGGCTGCGCACAGCCGTACATTGAAAGCATGTTCCTTCCCCCACCCAAGTGCTGTAGCTTACCCACAGCGGGGCTGCCATTCCTCAGCACCCTTAACCACCTACAGTTTCTAGGATTATTTTTTTTGGGGGGGAGGGAGGAGAGAAATAGGCTTTAAATATGTTTTAAGCGTTTGGTGTGGATGTAGCCTAAGAGCAGTACAGGTGATGGCTGTGCCATCAAGCAAGGTGAGGTGGTCCCCTCCGACAGCAGGTGTTGGGTAAATGCAGGTCCAGCCTGCCGAAGTTTTTCGCCTGCGCAAGAACATTGTGCAGCTGCTATTGGGATACTGTGTATATTAGACAGATGCTTGTCTTTTGGGTGGTTGCTTCCTCTTCCACCAGGGCTTTAAAGTTGAGGTCTTTCCAAGTCAGCACTGCAGAGGCTTGGCCTAGATGTCTCCCTTCCAACTGTACAATTCTGTAACTGCCCCACAGGCATGATGTTCCACCAGCTCTGTTAAAACAGATTAAGGTGCCACAAGACCCTATTGTTGCCCGTGTAGATCAGTTTCATTCAGTGGCAGTGCTCCCTGCCCCCCAAATCAGAATGATAAAAAGGGGAAATCTGTTCTTTCCATTTGCTATCTTTTAACTACTCGAGGAGAGGTAGTGAGAATGGTGACCTCCATTAACAACTGTATTTCAATTCATTAGCTACGGAGTGCCAAGAAGCAATTTCTAGCAAAAAGTGTCAATCCACAATATGATCACTGTTGGTGTTTCTAGTGTATATATCTCTAGCATATAAATATCTCGTCATTTATTCATTCAGGAAGAGATACAAATTTGCTGTTGTGGTGGTTATTACTTTATCATAGGTTGTATTCAGTGTAGCACTGTCAGGTGTGGGGAAGCTTTGGCCCATCTGAAGTTGCTGAACTACAACTCCCATTGTCCCTGGCCACTGCCCATCCATGCTGGGACTGATGGGAGTTATAGTTCAGCAACATCTGGAGGACCAAACGACCTATAGAATGGAGATAATTCTGTTGGGCAAGCAGAAATGCTGTTGCTCGCTCTTCTGGGAATAATAGAATAATAGAATAATGCTTCATGGGGTTGTTGTGAGGGCAAATGTTACATTTATTTTTTTTAAAGTAGAGTGAAAAGGGCTATTTAGACATTTCATAATACCAGATTAGGGGTGTGTGTTTGTATGTGTCTGTGTATGTTTGTGGGCACATGGGGCCTGCTCAGTGGCATCACTATTATACGGACTTGGTTTTCCCTGCCAGAACAATGGGGATAACTGTGTGTGACTTGCCTCTGACGGTTGGAGTGAGATAGGCAAGAAAAGGTTGTGGACCAGTAAGGTTTAGAAGGCGGGGGGGGGGGGTCCTTTTCATGGGTGAGATGTCTCCCAGCCCTGAAGCTCAGTGGAGAAAGATTTGAGGCTAGTTCTGTTTCTCAGGCTGCCTTGGATTCTTATGCAGATGTATTTGTTGTAGCAGCAAAGTAGTGAAGACTGCAAACCTAGGCACACTTTCAATGGGATAAGCCTCACTGAATGCAATGGGAATTAGAAAACCAGATTAGGGTTGTGCTGAGCCGCAAATCAAGAAACCTCAGCCCCATCCAACTGCTTCCGCGATATGGAAGATGTAATAATAATGGCAACTTACCGTACATAGTTGTTGTAAGGAGCACAACATGCTAGTGCCCATGAAGCACTTCATTTTTTATTTCATAAAATGTACAGGCCTCTTGATTTTATTTTTTTTTAAAAGAGGTTTGCAAAAGATATAACAGTAAATTTAGGGGGAAATGTAGGATCTTTGAACATTCAAAGTACTATATCAACCTTCCCCAACCTGGTGCTCTCCAGGTGTGTGAGTTGTTTTTTTCCTCCTGCTGCTGCATCACACTGTTGACTCATCTTCAGCTTGTGGTCCACTAAGACCCCTAGGTCCTTTTCACATGTGCTACTGGTAATCCAGGTGAGCCCCCCCCCCATATTTATGCAGCTGGTTCTTCCTGCCTAAGTGTAGGATGTGATATTTGGCCGTATTATGACCCAGTTCTTCAATCTGTTAAGGCCATCTTGAACCCCAATTCTGTCTTCTGTTTGCTGTCCTTGTTTGCTGAGATGAAAGCTGGCTTCTGAGCAACACCCAGGCCTTACAGGCACAGCTCCACAGGGTGCTAATGCAAGCTGGGGGGGGATTGTAGAAGCAAACACCACCCCCTTTTGTGTGCTGTCTTTTCCTAATGCACTGGGCTCAATGCAGCTCACAGCTGCCAAAAGTTAGAAGGCAGAACAGCTTTTAAGCCATGAGAGATGCAGCTCTCCTAGGACACCCTCCTCCACCCTGCACCCACATCTGTGTAGAGGAAGAGGCCATGCATGTGTGCTTTATGATGTTCTCCATCAACAGAGGGTAGTTGGTCAGCTGTTGCATCTCAGAGACAATGAGATCTGTGGAAAAACAGAATATTAGCTTCAAACAGGCATTTAAAAAACAACAACAACAACAACTGAGGGATCCTAGTGGAGCAGGACATAATCTCTGTGAGCTGGGCAGCTTCTAATCCCTCCTAACCTTTCACTTTCTCATTAAACACTGAAGCCTCAGATAAATCTCCAAATGAAAGTGCAAGAGATCTAGTTAATTCCAGAGGATTGGAGGGGCTCCGTTGCAATGCTCAGTTTGTCCTGTAGAGGGCGTCAGGTGAGATGGCAGAGAGGCTGCTTCTTCTTTTTCAATGCTACTTAATACCGCGCCACAAAACTCTGCAGCCCCTTTGCTTTGTGCTGCAGCTGGTGGCAGCTCTGAGATCCTTTTTAACTGGAGGTGTTGGGGCTGAACCTCAGAAGTTCCCCACCCAAATCACGTGCTCGAGCAGTGAGTTATGGGCTTTCCTCCCCTGATTTGATTTTACACATTGTTCAGTCTGAGGTCTTGGCAATATTCTGGAAAACGAATTTAGTTGCTCCATTAATTCATGCACAGCTTTAAAAAAAAGACGGCTAATCAATACATTTAAAATTCTTTAATCGGTTCCATAGTCCTAGTTAAAAGGATTCGAACCCCCCACCCCACCATGGGACATTTTAGCTCTAGCACTATCTTGAGAAAATAAAAAATCTTCCGCTCTTATATGGGGAGAGGCTGTCATGGCACAGCAGTGGCGGAGGAGATGGGGAGCTGCCATTTCTCATGCAAACATTTCCAGTTCCTTTTGATTAGGGCCTGTCATCAGATTCCCCTCTCCAGTCATGCCCACCCCCTATCTCTCTCCCCCCCCCCACAAGCCCTACTCCCAGCCCCTGTTAAGAGGGCTTTTGACAAGGCCTGTCACCTACTTCATTAATTCTCCTGCTTCTGTGGATGTTTGTTTTACCAAGGGAGATGAAATATGAAAAGGTTAAAAGAGGTGGGGGGGGGGTTGGGTAGCAAGCGGGGGGGACAGGGCTGGGTCAAGCAGAACCAGCAACGCGAGAGATGAGCGAGAAGGTCACCAAGGGCTTTTTGGATAGGAGACCCAGCCTGGTAGATGGGAGAATTAAGACGGAAAGGCATTAGTGTGTGTGTGTGTGTGTGTGTGTGTGTGTGTGTGTGTGTTGCATTGTGTGTCTGTGTGCCAGCCCGAGACAATTTGGCTTCTGAGACAGAAAAGCCAATCGGAGCCCCTTCTGATTAAGGCTGTGCACACACATTTAAAGCACAAGGCCAGGCCTCCTTCACAAAGAATTCTGCAAACTTTAGTTTGCTCAGGTGTGCCTGGAATTGTAGCCGTGTGAGGGGTAAACTGCAGCAACGAGGATTCCTGGGGTGGAAGTCATGTCTTTTCATTTATGGTGTGTACACAGTCTAACTGACACAGGACCAATCCTACAGGAAGTTCTCCTGCATAAGCCCCACTGCAATGAGCGGGAGATGGTCATGTGCATAGTAACAGCCCTTGCACAGCTCCCATGCATTTCAGCAAGAGCTGTGCAGGAGAACTTCCCAATGGACTTTGCTTTGTGAGTCAGATTTGTATATTGTCTATTCTGCTGCCTGTCAACAGCACCCAAAATCTGCCACTCCAAGTTGCCCATCTCACTACGATAGGGCTCTCTCTGTCTGTTATAGTCACCTATACGTTTTGAGCACATTGCAATCCAAATACCCGGAGGGTCGGAGTGTTAATGAATCTGGAGCAATTTAGGTTGAGGTGCTCAGGCCAGGTTGCTCTGTGCATGAGTATACGTTTGTGTATATTAGCAGTCCTTTGTGTGAAGGGAGCTCTTCCTTGCTCTCTGGAAGAACCATCTGCCACAGAACATTGTGGTGGGCTCAGGGGGGCAAGTGAGCACTGTTGATGTCCAGAATTGTGCCAAGCTCAGTTTCCTGTTTGCATTGGCAGGATTCCTGCCACCAGAGTGTCTGTCTAGAGCCGGCTGCTTCCCCATGATCCTGCTGTGAATGGCTGTGGTGGGTGGGGTGGGGGTGAGAGATCAGACTGGATGTAGCCTGTGGCATGAGTTCAGGCCACAGATCTCCCCACCTCCAGGTTTTGACCCACTAGGCATAGATTGTTTCTGGTCTCAGCAATTATGAGTGCTAGAAACATGGTTGGTTCAAACCAGTGAACACTGAGGTCGAGCAGCAGCATATTTATGGCTCCCTAGCTTCCCTGTCTGTTGATGTGGTTTTTTTAGTTGGGGAAAGTTGGTGTTAAAAGTTAGTTGGCTAATATATGCTGGGCAGACAATGATGACTACAGGGGATACTGGCCTGTTTCAGAGGGCTTGTTGCAATAATTATGGAGACACTGTACGCTCTCCAAGTACTGTATTAGGTAGGATGGGGCTGCAGTCTTACATTAATGGACTTCTAAAGATGTCCCCCCATCCAAAGTCTGAAGGATATAAAGTTACAGTAATTGAAAGTTGGGTTAGCCTGTTCACCCTAAGGACTCCCAGTCCCAGTGCCATTTGAACAGCTTTTCTTGTAACAACTTGAATATACACCGTTGGGTGAAGACTGATACTGGGTAAATTGGAGTGGCATCATAGAGACAGAGGGGAGAGGGGATCAACTTCTCATTGGCAGGAAACAGAAGCTTTCAAGTTCAGTGACAAAAGTTCAGAGTGGCATGCTATTCTATACTGTTTTAGCTCTAGGGTCCAACCCCTTTCCCAAGTGGAACAAGCTTGTTGTTTCCAAAAGTTGGCTCTGACATGAGCCCCATTTCCCAATCCCACTGAGGAAGTGCGGGGGAGGGGGCTTCACTTATGTCTCACGGCTTATTCCAGATAAAGATTATTCTCTCTCTCTTGTTCCCATAATACTACAATTTAGGGTCACCTAATTAAATTGACTGTGGGAAGTTATTTTTTCACCTGACAAATAGCCTGCTAATAGACAATACACTGATGGATCCTAGTTTAAATGGATTTATACCCATATATATATATATATATATATATATATATATATATATATATATGATTAAATACAATAATGACCAGGTCTATCAATGGTGATTAGCACAACAAATTAACATTTTAAAAATAGACACTCCAGGATTGGAAGCAGTCTACCCCCATGCTTCCTAGATACTGGGCATAAACAATGGCTGTAGCCACACCCTGCTTGGGGTCTCCCCTGAAGCATTTTGCTGGCTGATGTTGCAGACAGAATGCTGGTCTATGATGCATCTTGGCCTGATCCAATAAGGGAATCCTTGCTTCCTTAGCCATCATGTCTTATTCCCCCCCCCAAATCTGACATTTTCAGAAAAAAGCCTTTGAGACTTTGTAGGCCCCCCCCGTGCCTAATAATCTCCACTTCTTTAGGTAAGTAAGCATACTCCATGCATTCTGCCTATTCTCCTATGATTTAAAAGGATGGATGATCAGAAACATCTCTCTTTTTCACACCCTGTGATTCCTCCGCTTTCGTCCCCTCCTTTATTTGCATTGCCTTGACCTTCCTGGGTAGCATAATCAGAATCATGGCCTGTCCCCTGTGAGATCCCCCCCCTCCGCAGCCACAGCTGACAGGTTGCCCCCTCCCCCTCCCCCTTAAATTATTCAGCTCCCCATAGCTGCCCCCTTGGCTCCATCTGCATCCCGGCTGCTGTTCACTGCGCCCCTGCCGTGCTAACAATATAAGCCCCTCGCTTGGTAATTGCCAGATGAATAGAGGAAGGCAGGAGACATGGGAGGGAAATGGGGAGTTGCAGTCAGGGAATGTAGGGGACCATACGCATGATGCAGGCTTCCCATCACATACCCACCGACATTCCTCAGATGAAAATAGGGACATTTCTGACTCTCCCCTGCCCAACCGACTCTCCTCAACCCCACATTTTTTGTCCTGTCCCCCCCCCCAGCAGAGCATTTCCATCATAGCACACATACCCTGTACCATCCTGAGAAAACCCCTTCATCCAGATTTTATTTGGTAGATTTACAAAAAGAAAAACACACACCAATAAATAAATTTTAGAAAGGGGCAAGAGCAGATGCAGGCTCACAAAGCATTTTTTAAAACAAGAAGAAGAAGAAGAAGAAGAAGAAGAAGAAGAAGAAGAAGAAGAAGAAGAAGAAGAAGAAGAAGACTCCTGGTGCCCTGCTCCTCTCCGCTGCCCTTTTCTTCCTGCACAGGGTGGCCCAGCCCTCTGCCTGCCCCTCAAAGCTGGTGCACCACATGGTGACAGCCTCTCCTCCTCGTCACCCCCTCTCCAGCAGTCACTATGAGCTCCCCAAGGGGGGAGGCTGGCAGCAAGGGCCATGGAGATGCCATGGAGGGGTAACGGGATGCTCTTTCACAGTTGCTCCTGCTGCTCAGGACAAGTAAGTACCAGCTCCCTGAACTTGGCGCTGGCAGGAGAAATAGGGATATTCCAGGATCAAATCAGAAGCCAGGGTGGCTTTCGAAATTCTGGGACTGTCCCTGGAAAATTACTTGGAGCACATGCCATCAGGCACCTAGGTGGTCACTGCAATGGCAGGATGGTGGGCTTGATGGGCCTTTGACCTGATCTAGCAGGAATCTTCTTACATTCTTAAGAAATGCCAGCACCCATTTACAAACAAACCACTGACCACCAGCATGCGCATGTGTCTTTGTTTTGTTGTCTGCATTGTTCTGCTGGTCAGGAGGGGCAATTCTACTGTCCTCTTGCACTTGATATCCATTCAGAGAGAAGCCAAGGAAGGGAACCAGTTCACATCGCTCATCAGAATGTTGCAGATAAGTCAGCAAATGGTCATTTGTATTGGTTTCACCTTTGGTAATTTTAGCAGTGCCTGGAACGGAAAAACTGTTCAGCGCTCCAGAAATGGATTGGATTGTAGAATCTGGAATGGGTCCCAAAGTGCACTCCAGGCATATACAGGGAAGCTAAACGTGCCCAGTTGATGTCGCCAGACCATACTGTGACAATCTGCATGCTCTGAGGTCACCACTGGAACAGGAAGAAGTTGATGTTTCATTTCTAGCTTGCTGTGCTGGAGGTCTCTGAAGATTCAACACACACACACCTCGTGATCTGAGGCTTCATGGCATAGTGCAAGATAGATGATAACATTGTCCTGCTGCCTTGTTGGAGGGCTCTGGGCACACAATGCAGCATCTAACACAATTTCGTTTTTTCTCCTAAATTTATTTCATTTAGAAATAAAATTAAACCAAGCACAGGGCTGTCCCTGAAGCCCAACTAGGCCATTCTGCAAAGTGGTTCCAGGGCTGGTTCAGATGTCATCCTAACCTAGCCAGTGCTCTAGCTTTTGGACCAAATTCCATTTGCCAGGAAATATGTCTCTGTCCTCATATTCTGTAATCTAGATTTGCAGAAATCCAGGGCTAGATCACCTATTTATGTATGCCTAAGGTCCCAGGTTCTGTCCTCGTCATCATAGGGGGTTGGACTGGATGGCCCTTGTGGTCTCTTCCAACTCTATGATTCTATGATCACCAACTAAAGGGTTGGAGATGCTCTGGGCTGGAAAAAGCCACTGCTTCAAATCTTGAAGAGCTTCTGTGAGTCAAAGTACACAAGACTGGGCTTTTGGGGCCTATGCTCTGACTCACTAAGAAGCAGCTCTTTATGGCCAGCAGAGAAATGAACAGCTATTCTACTCATGAGTTATGGCAGTGGTGGAAATACCACCCCAAAAAAGTATTTGTGAGTCAGTGGGGTTCAGTGGGGCTGCTGGAATGTATGCATTAGATTCACTGGGGGGGGGCTGATATCATCTGGTTTTGGGGTGTGGCTGCTGCTGGTGGCCTGGAAGCACCCTCCTGTATGGAGGGCTGGTTGTAAGGGTGCTGGCAGGCCCACAGAGTGCTTCTGTTGTATAGATTTTATCTTCAGTGGAACCATGTCCTGTGTGCATGGGCAAAGTCCAGCCCTTGGGTGGGGGGAAATTTAAAATTGGGGGAAGTGGTGAAAAAAAAAATAGCCACAAGCTTGCGTCTTCTGCAAAATGTCAAGAAGTTCTGAGCTTTCTGTCACACTTCCAGCACCTATCATCCATGACCACTAGGCATGGGGCTGATGGGAGGGCCAAAGGTTCCTCATCCATGCTCTAAAGTGACCAGGGAGGCTAGCTCTGGACAGCGCTAAATAGAGAGGCAGAAGCCTAATATTTGTTACCTGGGCAGGGAGCAAATTTAGACCCGATTTCACTGGTGTCTCTAAATGCACCCTTTTACTTTCTTCCATATACTGTACACAAGTGGCTGCCATTCATTCATCTGGGTCATGGGGACGCAGCTGTGAAGAAGGCAAAGCCTGCCCTTCACCCCTTGATTGGCAGAACCTGCTTTCACATATATCACCTGTCAGAATTACAGGATTTTAGCTAGTAATATCAGAACAATCAGATGTGGACCTGACACATAGGACTGTCCAGTCAGTCAGTGATGTGAAAGGAGCATTACAAAATGAGACGGAAGTACTGACATTACAATTAGGAAAACGGATTGAATATTCCCCACATCTGAATGCACTCCTGGCGTCATGCTGATTAAGAGCATGAGCTGGGAAGTCTCTGTCTCAAATGTTTCCATCTGCTGTGAATCCATTAGATAATGTTAGGCTGGGCCTGCACAACTTATGTCCGACCAAACCAGATGCAAGCCATGTCTTATGGCCTGGCAGGCTGTTTAGAACATGTTCATGTTTATGCAGCTCCAGGCAGGCAGCAAACTGTTCAGCCTACCAGTGGGGGACCATGCGTGGCTGATAAGCTCTGTGTTTGACTCGGAAGATCAGAAGTTCTACAGGCTTCTCTTAGGCAAACTCCTTCATCTGGAAGATTTTAATAGGCTTGTTATATATATATATAAAAGATTGTGTAAGCACACCCACCATGCTCCCTGGAGAGTTCAGTTTCTTGGGATTCCTTTGGTTTTCCTGGTGGTATTTGTCTGGACTTTGCCCTATGTACAATGCAAGCGATGCAGCTAAAACCAGGAAAATCTCAATCTCTCTCTCTAGCGCCTCTGTATCTTGACGTCAGTAGAACCTCTGGAACTACTGAACATGAGGTTGTACTGCAATGCACAGTTTGCTTGCTTAAAAAAAATATTCCATTCATCAGAAATATGTTAGGGGAGAAGGGCAGGAGATGTATGGAAATTGACAATCAGTGGATAAAGAGCACAGCATCAGTGTGAACTATTAGAATTCTGCCTTTCCCTGTATCTGTTTATCTTTCCATTTATAATAATATATTATTATCTCTCCGCTTTCTTTCCATCCTCTGCACTCACTCTCTCCCTCTCTCCCTCTGTCTCTCCCACCCTCCCTACTTTGCTATCTCCATCCATCAACCCACTATTCTTCCCCTTCCACCATCGCCTCTCTCCTTCTCTTTCAGCCACCAGCCCCCATAAACCTTTCCTCACTCACCCGCCCTCCACCCGCTCTGCCTTCTTGTGACCCACCCTCCCTTCCTGAACAAAAGGGCCCCTCCCCTTTCCTTTCCGCCTTGAAAATACACGGCACCCTAGGCCAAGACCTGCTACATCTTGCCTTGACTTCGATTTCAGGACCTCCCTTCTTTTCTTCTCTCTTTAGTAATCCTGCTTTGTTGGTGGGGGCGGTCTGGGACTGGGGATTTTGGGCTAGTGGTTCACCCACTTGTACACACAGCATGCTCCTCCAACAAGTTGGAGTGAAGGCTGGTGGAAATAAATAAACGCAGAAGGCATCATTAACTCCCTCTCCTCTCCAGCTCCTTTTTGCTGCCTGTGCTGTCATCCTTGGGGGAAAGGATGTTTTGTGGGGGAGGGGGAAATCATGATTACACAGGGTTTCCCCCCCCCTTTTTGCTTTACACTAACGGTCTCTTTCTCTCTCCCTCCCTCTTTCCTCCCACAGCCACAAGCCACAGTGGGGGTTGCATGCTGTTTGCTCCCCTTTTGCTGCGCCACTGCCCAGAGTTGGTGAGAGGCCCTGGCCAGGGGTGCCAGGTGAAATGGCTTCAGTGCCGGCTGGTTTGCTGATACTCTGGCCGTTGGTTCTGCTCCTCTGTGATCCAGCAGCATCCATCGAGTTCCCCAAAGGATGTGAGTAGTGATGGCATCAGTATCTTTCCTCCTGCGTGTGGTTTTGGGAAGTGGTAGGGTGGGGTTTACTACTGCCGCTTGTGGCATTTTCCCCGAATGTGAGAGCTTGTGGTGATGGTGGTGGATTCTGGCCATGTTTTGTTGTGTCAGAACATGTGGTTGGTTCTTTTCAGACAGTTTGCATTTGTATTTCTTTTGCAATTCTTGTTGGTTTCTCAGAGCCCTGTTCCAGGCATTTCTCTCTGCTTTTATATTATCACATAACCTTTGGTAATAATGCCTCCCAGCTCAGTCTACCTGCCTGCCTGCTTTCCTTCCCCTAAACCTTGGGTGCAGCAGAGAGGAATTCCATCTGGAAACTGGGAGGGAGGGGTAGGTAGGTAAGAGAGATGGGAGACCTGCAACGTGTTGCCGGGGGGAGCTCCCTAAATGCCCTGCCCCCTAGAAACTACATAGAGAAATAGTACTACTCCTGCCTGCTTGAGGAAGGTACTAGTGCCTTGCGACACCAGCAGTCATTAATCCAATCCTCACCCTCATCTCAGACCTATTTGGATGGCTAGCACCCAACGTGCTTCTCACTAATGAAAGGGGCAAATTCTGCCAATTGTAACAGATCAGGAAGCAAAGGTTTGAGAATGAATGTAAGTCTACAGAGATGTGCATCACTTAAGGTGTGGATTTGCAGAGCTTGCAGAAATGGAGACAGAAAGAGGAAGGAAGCATGGGGCAATGAAAAGAAAGGTGGGGCTATACCCAGCTGTTGATTCTGGCACTCACCCATCCATTCACCTACACCTTCCCTTTATGACCACATTTCTGTACATATTTTACATTTTGTGAGTCTTTAAATATATTTTGTGAGTCATTAAATATATCTTCTAATTTCTATAGTGCTTTCAGTGTGCAGACAACTTCACAGCGCTTCCTTCTGCCAGGCTCACAACTTCCCTCTTGAGATGGACTGTACATACAATTCCATGATTTGGACAGAAATGTAGGCCTAAGAAAGCAACTTTACCGCAACCATCCAGGTGTCTATGGCTGTGATGGAAGTTGACCCCTGGCCTTCTAGACTCAAATCCAAAAATCCTTCCACTAGATCACATTGCCATTACTGACACAGTTTCTTCAGGGATCTTTGTGCTTTTTGACTACAGTTTGATGAGTTTAGGAGTTATCAACCCCTCCTCCTTGTCCCTTCCCTGCTGAGGCCAATACTTCTTTTGACACTGGCTTGCTTGCTTGTTGCAAAACAGATTGCATGGAACTGTGCTTACAGGCAATTTCAGCACCAAGGACAGCTCTCAAGGCCTGGGAGGCAGGCATGCAAGAGCTGTCCTTTCAGCACTGTTGTGCAAAGGAAGCAGGGGTTAGATCAGTGATTCCCAAAGTCGCCGATACCCCCTGGGGGTGCTGGAACGATCCAGGGGGTGGTAGTAGCCTCAAGTGCAATTGGGGGGGGCGTTGAATAAAAATTAGGGGTTGGTGGAAGCACAAAGAAAGAAGAGAGGACAAGAAAATTTCGAAAAACCGTTCTTACGTGTTTCATCTGTTGTGTAATGACGCTTACTGCCAGGTCAGTCACTGTTGTGGGATGGCAACAATGCCTCCCCTGGGTCTGGAGGTCATGCTGGAGGTGAGGGGTTTTCCCAGTCATGGGTGAACCCTTTTTGGCTTCACCCAGGCTCAGGAAGTGGATTGCAACTTGTCTGCCTATTTGGCCAATGGCAGGCAAGCTGTGCTGCTGGCCTTGCCCCTAAGCCGTCAGGGGGCAATGAGTAATTTATTTTCTGAAAAGGGGACGGTAGGCCGAATAAGTTTGGGAGCCTCTGGGTTGGATTATCAGGAAGAGGGCAGAAGAAAGAGAACCTGTGTTTCCAATTCAGCATCCCAGCCCCTTCCCCATCCCTAAGAGGTGGAAGTCAGTAGGTCAGCAGAATTTATTTATTTCATGAAATTTATACACCACTTGATTGTAAAAGAAACCTCAAAGTGGTTTAGGTAAAGGTAAAGGGACCCCTGACCATCAGGTCCAGTCGTGTCCGACTCTGGGGTTGCGGCGCTCATCTCGCTCTATAGGCCGAGGGTTTACAGACACACAAAACAAAAGTGGTTTACAGACACACAAAACAAATCAAGAAAAAATTACAACACTTTAAAACATCCCCCAACCCCAACCCCCAAAGTGTAGAATGGAAGCGGCTCCTTCCATCCTGGCTAGGTGCATGTTGGAAGCGCTTCATATCCTTGGAGCCAAACTAGACCTGATGGTGGCTATGAGGGCTGGGCTGGGGAGCTTTTCTTTTAGTGCAAAAGGGGGGTGTCAGTAAGAGGATGGGCAAACCCTTGCTTATCTCCCTGCAGCCCACGGGTGGGGGGCTACTGGCCTGCAGGCTGAGTGTGGCACATGGTGGTCTCCCCATTCAGCCCACAGCCTTCTGCTCCTCCTCTCTCCCCACCGCACAGAGATTAAAATAAAACCAGCCTCCAATTGGGGACAATGGAAACCTGATTTCAAGCCTGATTTCCATGCATTTTGGGGAGAGGATCATGTCTGGGGAAGGGCTAGGGTTAACCCTTCCCTCCCTTTGCACAGGGACGCCCCATTACCAGCACCAGAAATTGTCCCTACATGGCAATGAGACTTGAAAACAGTCAGACAGTATCAGCCTCTCTTTTGCCAAGGATCTTTCTCCCACTCAGCTGCCTTTGGGTAATTGGAATGAATTGGACAAGAAAAGAGCCTTTAAGGAAACAACTATGGATAGGTGTTCTCTTTTCGCTGCTTTTAAAAAAATAAAAATACAGGACCCTTCAATTTTGAATTTGATTAGGGGAGACCTGGATCTAAACTAATGGCTCTCCTGCTGTCCCATTTACTTGTCCCTTGGCTTAAGTGCTTTTGTGACTGAAAAGGGATGAATGGCATTTTTCTTTTCTACAGAGATGATTGTGTGGCTTATGCTGTTCTCTCAAGTCTAATTTTTACCGGGGTGGAAAACCTTGGTTTGGGCTGTAGAATGCAGGTGGGGACTCACAATGAAATCTCCCCACCCCACCAAAAAACCAATTTGCACATGGAAAACTAGCATGTCAGGGAGGTGAGGCAGAATTCAATTAAGTTGTGGAACAAGGTCCACTCATGCAACTCCCTCTCTGCCCCCACCCTCTAAATCTGCTCTGGAGGATTGCGGGAAAAACCTGGAACAAATTTAGAGGGTGCATGAAAGGAAGGAGAGGGGGAAGTCCTTTGGTATGAGCAGACCTCATTCCACACAGGCACACGCATGAGTTCAAGCTTAGTATTCTCCCTGACCTACCAGTTTTCTGTGTGAGAGGTTTATTTATTTTTGTATGGAGAACCAATTAGTCCAAGAAGCCCCGGTCTGTAGTTTAAATTTCTCGTGACTGAATGTTCCTTCATACAAAGAAATGAAAAATTCTCCCTCACTTGGTTGTTCACTATGTGGAATATATTTTTGTGTATGGAGGAATGTGACTTCAGCACCTGCAATATGAAGTTGTGGATCTCAGATAGAGGTGTACCTCTTTGATGACGACTGGGCCTCAGATGCCCTGGTCCTGTGTTATGGGTAGATAGGGACAGCTGAAGAACCTGCATGGGAAACGGTTTCTATGTCTTTGTTGCTGGGGCTCTCAGATGTGCGCTGGATGCACAGCCACCTTTTTCAAAAGTGTTGTGAAAAGCATTGCCATTTGCGCGAAGGTCACGAGGGTTGAGTGTGTGGAGGGGGGGGGTTCCTCTGTGTGTCTTGAGCTATGTGGTGAATTGCTCCCTGGTGTAATGCTCCCTCTGCCATCCTTTCTCCTCTAGGCTTGGTTCTGTGGCCAATGGGGCTTCTGTGGGAAAAGGAGAGGGTGGCTCCCAAGTGTGAGTGAGGCGAAGAATCAATCCAGCAGCAGAAGACAGCCCAGCCTGAGGAGATGGGTTTAGAATGGGGAGAGTCAGGCCCATGCAGAGGGGGGAAGGCGCTGGGGTACACTTGCCCCAGGCCACAGAGGACTTAGCCAGACTTATGCTGTTATACTAACAATACCCCGTGCCTCCCAAACGGACTGAGGACTTAATGGGCAAAATGGCCAAGGGTGAAATGCCCATGTCTGGCCTTATGCACTGCAAGGCTTTGATAGTAAAATCTGGACGAGCGTTACTGCATACTAGCACATAGCGTCAGTTCAGATTAGGTGCTGCTGCCATGGTGGCAAGTTTCATGAATAAGATTCCTGCTGCAGGCCTCAGACAAGCTCTGCATGGGTTTGGTTGGCAGCATCTGTGACCAGCACGATCACCCATTGGGAAGGAGGCTACAGAGCGGGGGCTGAATTTGTCACTGAGGACAAATGCCAAGACATCCATTGTGTGTCCATTGTGAGCTTCTGTTCCTGTAGAATCTACAAGAACAATGTGGACTGTTAGAAGTGGGGCGGGGGACGAGGCTACCCACTTGTTGGCATTTCTTACTGGGCTATTACCATATTTGGGTGAGAGGGCAGGAATGTTTTCACAAGCTCTTTTGGGGGCAGAAGTCAGAATTACTTGCTCACCCTCTACTCCAGACATGGCTGAATTCAATTTCAGGGCTTCACGTTCTAGTTTACTAAGAATAGACAGGATTTAAACTCCAACCTCCACAGCATTTCAGAGCCTTTTGCTTCATGTGCTATGACTGGAGCTGTTCTCTTCCCTCCTCCAAGGAATTCACACAAAAGTGATCTCAATCCTATCCACACCCGTCTTTGGACGTTCCTTTCCGCCAGTTCTGCCTTCCATGTCAGGCGACTGCTTTTTCAGTCCAGATATTTACTTGCAGGAAAGTCAGGCTCAACTAATGCCAAACGTGTTGCTGAGTTCAAATGATATCTCTATTGCATTACTCATTGTCTATGGAATGAGCTATTTTGTCAAAGGCAGGAAATTATTTTTGGCCCCGCATAATTTGTTCTTTGCAAATCCACATTGGATTCTTGCATGCTTTACAAATCAATTGTTTCCTGATTTTCCTCTGACAACTTCAGAGGGAGCGGCATTAAGCTGACAGCATCTATAATTTGTTTCCCTGGCCGCTTTGCCCTCCTCTCTCCTGCCAGAGCTGTTGAGCCTCCTCAAAGATAGTTGTACGTGTTCCTGGGATTTCTGTAACTAATTCCTTCTACACCCAAGGGTGTTGTTCCTCGGGATCCACTGACTTGCTTTCATTCACAGTCGAAAAGCTACATTACTGTGCAGCCAGATAGCAGCTTTAGAAGGAAAGCTCTGCTCTAGGGACCCTTTTTGGGCAAGGAGGAATGCTGTGCTTTTCTTAGCCACTTTATCAGCTATCCCTTTTCCCATATACCGGTAATGAAATGTGATGATGCTGGGCTTGCTGCAACTAGTGGGAGACAGCAGTTTTTGAACAAACCAACACTGTAGGTTGAAATCACTCAAGTGCTGGAGATGGAGAGGGGAAAGGAGGGAAGAAAGAAAAGAAAAGAAGACCGGTGTTGGTGTAGATAGGTGGCGACTCACGATACCCTCTCAGTGATGTTCACGGCCTGATTCATACATAACCAGAGTTCAACAATCTGTGGTTTACCACAAGTGTGGGGAACCTGTGGCTCTCTAGATGCTGCTGAACTACAACTCCCATCATCCCTGGCTAAGCTTGCTGGGGCTGATGGGAGTTATAGTTTAGCAACAACTGGAGGGCCATAGTTTTTTCCACATCCAGTTTACTGGGAATGAAGCACGTCTGCTGGACTGGTTGTCTGCCATTCAGGTTTCTCCTGCTCCCTTTTTCTGTGCCTAGGAGGAGGAAGCAGAGCAGGAGCACTGACTTTCTTGGCATTGTGTGCAAACTGGCACTTGTGGTTAATTTCTCTCCAACAAATAATGAGATCAAGCCAAGAAGAAACTGGTTCCTGCGGCTTGCCTCGAGAGAAACTAACCATGAACTCTGGTTTGCACATAATGCTATTCCAGGTCTATTTCCTCTTGGTCTGGCAAAGGAACGAGGAGCAGGCACAAATGTGAACAGTGGGTACCAGCTTGCTTGCTCATTTCGCTAAGACCAAGTTCGTTTCATTCTGGCTTACCATTATGTGCAAACTGGGAAACAGTCTAAGATTCTATGGGTTAAGAATGTAAGTTATGAGCCAAGAAATCCTGAGTTTCATCTCTGTCATAAACTTACAAGGTAGCCCTAGGCAAGCTGTTCCCTCTAAGCCTCAGCCCCATCTGTAGAGAGGAGAAAGCAACAGTCGCCTACTTTACAGGGTATCTGCAGCCACTCCAGGCTTTCTGATCAATGGACCTGTACTTTACATTTTTGGATGCACACCTTAAAAACAAAATGTAATGTGTGAAAAGCCTTTTTTAATTATTATTTATACCCCACCCATCTGGCTGGGTTTCCCCAGCCACTCTTGTCGGCTGCGTCTGAGTACCTACTGTTTTTTTTTATATATATACAAGGTGTTGGGAGGGGACAATCATTCCATATTCATTGCAATAGCTCAATACCTGCTATTTAGGGAAGAGTGGAATCTTCTTTCTTAGTTTTGCATACTCTCTAACATGTCGCCAGTGATGTCAAGTATCCCGTTTTCCCCGGGATTCTCCCTTATTTCAAGTAGTTTCCCGCTGCTCTCCCTTATTTTTTATTTCCCTTAAATTTCCCATTTTTAATGGAAGCAGCTCCTCCCCTGCTGGCCAGGGACTGGGTGGGAAGACCTCGCCTACTTGGAGAGAAAAGTCTCAGCCCTCAAAGCAAGTGGGAGCTGTTTCCCGTGCTTACAGGGGGGTGTATTCCTCCCCCTGCATCAGCCCCTATCCGTTGCCGCCGAGCCCCTCAGCCGGCCAATAGGGTTAGCTGGCGGGCGGAGCCTGGCTGCCTTTGAGCAGCTGCTGCTTCCTGTCCTGTTTTGATGGGATCAGACAAGAAGACGATGGGGCTCCATCGCGCGGAGCACATGGCTGCCCTCCTCTTTGCTGGCTGCCCTCCTCTTTGCTCCGCTCTGAGCCCGCTTGGCGTTTACATTGCTGCTCCGCCCACTTTTGTTTCTGGCTCCGCCCACCACAGACATGTGACTGTCCCCGGGATAGGTGAGACTACTGATCCCTTATTTTCAAATCTGAAACTTGACAGCTCTGCATGTCGCAGCCCAAAGCTGGGATGTGTGTCTTCTAGGGCGTGCTCCCGAGCAAGTCATGTGACCTGCTTGAGAGTATGGAGCCTCAAAATGCAATTCATGGGTACCATGATAGTACTCTTGTGGATTATTGGATACCGTGCTCTCATACGTTTTTAGACACTGTGCTCTCACATGTTTTTGGGTGCCATGGTCTCGTGTGACAGCAAGGAACCAAAAAATGGGATGTCCCAATTTAACCAGGACAGTTGAGGGGTATGAGGAGCAGGTGTGGTTCAGGCAGAAGTTGTAAGACAAAAGTTGGGGGTCTTTGGCCCTCCAGTGGATGATGATGATGATGACCACTGGTTATGCTTTCTGGAGAGCACACAAGTGCCCTCATCTCTGTTTCAAGAGTAGGCAGGGCTGTCCCTGCAGGGTGGATGTGGGCCTGGGTTTGATGAACTCAGTGCCCCTTCTGAATGGGAGAGAGGGGAACAATATCTCTCTCTCAACTTTTTTTTCCAACTGAAAAGGCTGCAATTGGGGACAACAGAAATTGGGGAGTGGCTGTTGAGGGGGAAGAATGTGCTTAATCCTTTCCATCCCCCACTGCTTTTCTGCTCAAAATTACCTCAAGCTTCCCAGTGCTTTCCTAATTACATTGAAAAAATATATGTACTTTTTATCGTGCCGTCACGATGATGATTTGTGGTCATGCTTGCCTCCAATGTAATTATATGTGATCCTGTTTTCAACACCCTTTGTGCATGCAAAGGTTTTTCGGTGCAGATACCGCTCCATTTCCATGTCCTGTAACTTCTTGAAATCCTGGAACTTTTAATACCAGAAATGATCCATTTTCTCTTCTGTCCTGCTTTTGTTGCTGTATAATACAGTATCATCGTCATCGTCATCATTAATTTACACCCCACCTTTTCCCCTGATGGGACTCAAGACAATGCGGAAACACTGCAGAACAACTAATAAAGCAGAATGGCATGTGGACAGTCCATTCTAAACCCACTGGTAGAACACATATGCAAAACAAAAACCTTGCCCTGGTCTAGGAGGTGGACTAGTATGAACTCTAGACTGCACTTGCAACTTGCTTCTTTCAGGTCTAATGTGCGAGAATATTTTTTGCGCTGATTTGTGTGGAGATGAGACTCTGACAACCTGCTCTTCCTTAATTAATTTCTGCCCTCAAGGAAGCTCACTGCTGTTGAATACAAATTAAAACAATCCAGAATTCAATTAGAATCCAAACAATAAAACGACAACAGAGAAGCAGAACTAAAAGCCCCACATGGCCCCAGCAGAACTAATCTGGTCTTCCTCAGAGGCCCTGTGGAATAAAAAGCTCTTGGCCAAGCGATGAAAGTCCCAAGGTGTAGCCAGCTTGATGGCCCTTTAGTGCAGGGCTGAGGATGCCATTGGTCTACAGCTCCCAACACCCCTCGCCATTGGTCATGCCAGCAACATCTAGAGGGCACCAGGTTGTGGAAGGCTGGCCTATAGCGAGGAGAAGCCCTTGAGTCATCCCTGCAGACTCTGAACCAACAGTACTCACATTCAATAGGATTTTGAATGTAGATGCCCCCCCTTCAAATCCTGGCACCTGCAGGTTAAAAGGTTTATGGATAGCAGAGCTGGGAAATTTCTTTGCCTAAGGGTCACATTGGATGCAGCATTAATCACCAGAGCTGACCCTCGCAAGCTTGATTTTCCTTTACAAATATCAGGCATGCATGGGTGGGGGGAGGTTGATCTGGATTGGGGTATGTTGTGCAGAAGGAAGAGGGCTTTGACCTTTGCCCTTGCACAGTTCCCATTTGGATCAGCCCCCTTTCCCCATGGCTGCTGTTTGCCATTGGTGCTGACGTGAGGGGGCAGAGTCCGCAGCAGGACCACCTCAAGGGCTTAAAGCCCCTCCTCCCACTTTCTACCCCACCCTGTACTTCTGATCCGGAACAAGCACAGCAGGCCAAATCTTGTCATAAGCAGCTGCCCTTTGCTGAGTCTGGCCCTTGGCAGCAGCTCTCCAGAGTTTCCATCAGGAAGTCTTCTCTCAGCCCTCCCTGGAGATGCTGGGGATTGAACCCGGGACCTCGTGCATGCAAGGCTGGGGCTCTAGCACTGTGGCCAGTGTCCTTAGCAGTGCATCTAGTTTGATCCTGGATGCCTTTTGTCTGAACCAGCAGCCTGGCTCAGTGTAAGGCAGCTCCTGGGTGTTTTATGGCATTACTCTGTGCTAGGAGATCCTAAAAGCCTAAACATCTAATATATTTCATTCAGAACTGAACAGAAATGTGCTTGAACAAAAAGGGGCAAATGTGCCAAAATGCTATTTATTTCCATGATGCTTAATCAAGTTTTCAGAGTGCATAAGAAAGGCACAGAGCTTCAATTTGAACAATCAGCGCCTTGTTGTGCACTTGCTGTGTGTTGTCGACAGGACGTTTCGGCTGCCACCAAGTTTCCGCTGCCTCGCCCCCAGCCTGACCCGTCTGCAGGGCATCATGGCTACAACTGGGGGATTCATTGGGGCCCCAAGCAGAGCTGGTGGGACCCATAGCATTGATGGATCATTGGGGGTGTGGTGGGGGGGGCAGGGGCAGCTAGAATGATGGGGCACCAGCAAAGCAGGGCACCTGCCTCTCCAGTTCTTCCAGCCACGTTCTTCCCAAGCAATGGGAGACCCAGTCCAAGACTCATGCTGGGCTGCAGCCCGATGATATCAGGCCAGTATGTTTTGCAATAATGTTTTGCAAATGAGTTGCAAAGCACAGGCTCGATTTCTAGAAAAGTCTCCTGTCTCTCCTTGGAACTGAGGGTCATCAGGTTCAGAGCTATATGTGCTCAATCTGTATTGTTTTTGTTTTTTGTGGCATGTACCATATTTTTGTGCTTTTATATTGGAAACTGCCCTGTGAATTTTGGATTTAGGGCAGTATAGAAATAACAACAACTCATTTTATATAATCAAACCCCAGCCATCTGGGCTGAATGGATGTTCCTCATCTTCTTAACCAACACTCTCGGTACTTGCTTACAAATTCAGACTGTACTGATCAATAATCCATTGCCCATGATGTAATACAATCCTAAGAGTGTTTACTCAGTTCAGTGAGACTTGCTTTCTTGTCAATGTTTTTAGGATTGCAGGCTTAAACTATTTTGCACTAAGTGAATTTAGCAAACTTTAACACTTTATATATGGTGATTCTTTCTGAAGCTAACCTCTTGCTGTGAAAATTTTAGCTGTTGGTAATAGATACAGTAGAATTCCTCTTGGGATCCATTTCCCAATCCCTTTAGGAATCAAGGCATCTAAGAAGGGAATAATGCCTCATGTTTTTCTAATAATATTGAACATTTCCTTCCCACTTTTTTCCCTTTGTGGGGGGAACATGTATTGCCTTTTTGGATTCAAACATTTTGAAAAGAAGTTACGGTTTGCATGATTTAATTTGGAGCGCTTATCCAGAGGCTGTGAGCTCTCCTGCAGCTGCCCCAGTCTCACCATAAGGCCTCAGGGTCTCTCCCTTCCACCCTGGCTCCTTCCTGCCCCCTCCCCCCCTCACTCTTCATGTTTGTGTCTCTCTTCTCCCACCTCCCCTTATGTCTGGATGAGCAGGCAAGTGGATCCCAAGAGACTCTATTCCTCCTCTAATTGGATTGGAGCCTCTTCCCAACCTGTCGCTGACTCAACCAGAGGCAACGAGCTTCCTCCAAGAATCAATTCAGCTTGTATTGAGGGAATTGGCAGCCCCCCCTCTCTCTGTGTGTGTGTGTGTGTGTAAAGAGGCAGCCAGCTAGTCAGAAGGCTAGCTGGATTTTTGGTCTGATCCATGGCATATTGGGAGGATCCCATCCCCACAGCCCTGGTCTGAACTGTGAATGGATATTTACAAAACTAGTTGTGGTTTTTTAAAACTACACAACACCCACTCACAGTCAAATTGCCAACTTTCCCAACCATCCATGGTAGCTGTGCTTTTGAACAACAAACAGCTTGATCTGTAGCCACTGGCAGGTGATTCTATGAAAAGCTTCACCTGATGTTTTCTGTGCATATAGTTGCCATTAAATATGACCAGGTCATATGGTCAGTTGCCAATCCTAGTCACACGCCCTCCAACATTTCTCTGATGAAAATAGGGATGTTCCATTCTATAATAATAATAATGTTATTATTTATACCCCAGCCACTCTGGGCAGCTTCCAACATATATAAAACATAATAAAACATTAAACATGGAAAAAAAACTTCCCTATACAGTACTGGGCTGCCTCCATACCCTCTAACATTTCTCCAATGAAAATAGGGATGTTCTAAGGAAAAGCAGGATATTCTGGGATCAAATCAGAAACAGGGACGGCTTCTGTAAATCAGGGACTGTCCCTGGAAAAGAGGGACACATGGAGGGTCTGTAGTCAGTGCTACACCAGGCTAGCCACACAATTGGGTTCTGTAGCCAAGGGGAGAAGAGGCGGCTACCGCCCCCTCCAAAAGTGGGAAGCCAGCTATGCAGGGAGACAGAGCAGCCAATCAGTGCTGGTTGACCACTGGGGAAATGTGAAGGGGAGGAGCCTTTGGTTTGCGTGCAGAAGGTCCTAGTTTCCGCACCCAGCGTCTCCAGGTAAGATGGACAAAGGTCCCTGCCTGAAACCCTGGGGAGTTGCTGCCTGTCAGTGTAGAGAGAATACTGGACTAGGTGCTCTGATTTGGTAAAAGGCAGATTTCTGTATTCATATAATCTTAGAATTGCAAAGTTGTAAGGGACTTTTATGTCCCATCTGCCATCTGATTGGCATATCTATATATATAGATATATGCAGGCTGCGTACACATCATACATTTTAAGCACGTAACTTCCCCTGGGAATTGTAGTTTACCCTTCACAGAGCTACAGTTTCCAGCCTCTTTAACAAGCTACAGTTCCTAATATTCTTTGGGGAAAGTGTTTTAAATGTATTTTAAATGCCTGCAGGAGTGGATGCACTATATCCAATCCCACAACAGGGAACAACTACGCATGCTTTTGCTGTTCTGCATGTGCACCTACACACATACCATCCCCAGTCTTCAAACATGATACCTCCTGGTTCACTCTCCATTTCCTATTTGGCTCTCCAAAATGGTTCCAGAATGACATTCCATCTACCCAGATGCCCCAGTGCAGGATCCTTTATACAACTGCTCCTGCCACCCCCACCCCACACAGCCACTCCTATAATTCACACTGTGTTGTGCCCCAAATGGAGAACAGAAGCCCACCACCACCACCAAGGTGTCCTCAGAGCAAAGAGCTTGAGAAGTGAACTGGGTGAGCCCAGCAGTCTGCTCACAGAAGAAGAATAGAATTGTAGAGTTGGAAGGGACACTGTGGGCCACCTAGTTCAACCCTCTGCAATGCAGGAATCTGAACTAAAGTATCCATGACAGTTGGCCATCCAACCTCCACTTGAAAACCTAGTCTAGTCTAGCTCCTGCATCCTCAAATTCCAACTCTTTCCAGAACTCTGACTGTGCCAGATCAAGATGCAAAACAAAATACAGTGGTACCTTGGATCCCAAACTTAATCCATTCCGGAAATCTGTTCCAAAACCAAAGCGTTGTCTAACGAGACAATTGGTCCACAAAATGAAAGCAATAATGTACTGTACTATAAAATAAATAAGACAGTATTGTAGCTGATAAAAATGAAAATTAATGTTTCTTACAAGCACTGATGATAGTCATTGTTTGGATGGGGGGCTTTTATCCATTTCTGCAATCAATCAATCAGTAGCTGAACTGGGTTCCACACAGTCAAAAGACAAGTCACAAAAGCAAAGTCACAAGACACAGTCAAAAAAACGAAAAAGCCACACAATCAAAAATGCAAAAAATAGGAAAAAGAAAAGCTCCAAATATTATCACCTCTGTGTTGCGTGAGTGATTGGGACTCAACAGCCGACAGACTCAACAGGAAGCCTCTGATTAGCAGCCGGGGGGGGGGGGCGGGGGGCGGGGGGGGAAAGCTCAATTTACAAATGAAACACACTCAACAGGAAGCGGAACATGTTCAGCTTCCAAGGCAAAGTTCACAAACCGGAACACCTCCTTCCGGGTTTGTAGCATTTTATTTCCAAGTTGCTCATAAACTGAGCTGTTCTAAAACCAAGGTACCACTGTACTGCTTTCATTCTGGTTGGTGGGTATGACTTGATGATGTTTGTTCACCATCAGCAAGAAGGCTGTACAAAACTGAGAGAGGATGTTTTATTCACATTGGACCTTATTAGTCCAGCCTGTACATTTTGGGTGCCTCCAGACTCACACTATTTTGATGGGAGGAATTCAAGCACATACCGCAAATTTAGGTTTGCATGTTAAAAAACCTGAAGCACTCAAGTGCAAGAAATCTGCATTAAAAAAAAAAGAACCTGACATTTTGCAAGTTGGAAAGTGACAGGTAAATGCTTTGGAAAGCATGAGATGAATGCATGACTAATGAGAACACCCTGAAAGCAAATCAGGATGAATACAGGCCGTACCCCTGCAGATCAGAACAAATGCCCAGTGAAGACCAGCTATAATCTAACTGCCGCCTAAGCTTTGTGCAAGCAAATCAGGATGAATGCTGAACAAACAGGCCATTGGGAGGAGTTCTTTTGCCACATGAATTGCCTGCCACTCTACTGCTCCCCCATGGAGCGCCTCACTTATTCATGACTTGTGTCACATAGTTGCATACCTGCTGTTCTGCACAGCAGCTCCTCTCTAGCCACAAACCACCCCACTCTCTAGGACACACACAAATCCAGTCAACGCACACAGTGGTGCCCCCTAACGTGCAGACTGATGACCATTGTCCACCCCCGGGCACTCAAACTGCAGAAAGGCACCTGATTGTCCCATGTGTGCCTGTCCTGTCCTGCAGAATTTCATCTTGTACACTCCCCTGTCTTGTATACTCCAATTTCATCTTGTATGCTTCCTGCCTCAAACACACTCATTTTGCATACCTATGCTCTGATTGTGCTCCCCCCGCTTTCCCCATCTTGCACGAAAAATTGCATGTTCTATTTCCATGCTGTGCAGTGATTTGGTGAAATGGCCACTAACAAACACTTATTTTCCTCTTTCTCTCTTTCTTCTGTTGCTTCCTGGCTGGTGCAGTTGACCGGACAAACTGTGAGTCTTCATGAAATGTTATGTGAGTGTGTGTCTGGCTGCAGGGCGGGAGCAGGACAAGGTGAAGGGCCAGTCTGTGTGATTGCGTTGTTGGGGAGGGGTCTCCTACCATGTTCTGAATCTGACTTACACTTATGTTTCTGCAAGGTATAACCGTTTTATTGCAATCTGTGCAGGACAGGCGGGGGGGGGCTTCAAAGGGTGGCCCCCTCCATCTTATGGGTCCTGGTTGCTGATTCTTGCTCCCACCTTGGTTTTCCAGTACTACAGCCACCTGAATTCACAGAGCAGCCAGATAAGAAGATTGTTATTTTCCCAAATGATGAGGCCACCCTGAAATGTGAGGCCACTGGGAATCCCCCAGTGAAGTGAGTATGACGAAAATACCCTCCAAAGTGCATTGACTTTAGGTTGGTGTGCTGATATCTGCACCATACATTTAAAGGGCATTGTAGTTTACTTCCCCACAGAGCTACAGTTCCCAGCACTCTTAACACACTGTATTTCCCAGGATTCTATGGGGGAAGCCATGTGCATTTAATGTGCTTTAAATTTATGGTGTGAATGTGACCTTACCAGATAGGATGCGGAAGATCTGTCACTGGATCTAGTCATTTCTTTTTCTGTTTTTGAAAAGCAGTCATGGTGGGGAGAGGAGTCAGGGGTCAGATTGGACTGGTGCTGTGTTGTGTTGCTGGGGTGGGGGGTGGGGAGAGTGAACCTTTTCCATCCAGGATGTTTCCCCTGGTTGAAATTGCTCCCCCTTCTCAGGCAGCTCTTAGAGGGGGCAGAGACAAGGACAGGCACTTGTGTTGCTGTGATAATCATAGGTTCAGGGCTGAGGATTCAGCACAGGAAGAAAAGGTTAGGTCCCAGCACTATGCATTCATTCTCATTTTGCCCCCCCCCCCAATCACTACCAGCACTGGTTTTAAACCAAGTCAAAGATGTCAGGAGATCTGATTTCAGATCTTCCATGTCACTCTGAGTTTAGCTCTCAGGCACATTTGCTTGATGCCTGCTGCATCTTACACCTGGAAGGAAACACAGTGGGGGCATGCTAAGTGTAAGGAGCACCCACCTGCAGAGAAGCTGACCCCCAAGTCATCTCTGCCTCCAGTCGCCCAGGATACAGAGACATGGATGAACTGCTGCCCACCTTGCCCCCTGCATTGATTGATTATAAGGAGGCAGTAGGCAAAGTAGGGAATAGTTTGGGAAGCCTGCAAACTAGATGTTTGGATTGCTTTGCAATTTTGTGTTTTTAATGTGCACCTGTAGAGACTTCAAGACTGGGCTGTGAACCAGAGTCCCTGATTCAGGTCTCCACTCTGCACTAAGAAGTCACTAGGTGATCTTAGGCAAGCCACTTAGCTACTGTTTCTAGAAAGCTATCGGGGGGATTTTGGGGGGCTGAAATTGGGGAGCAGTCAGGGAGTGGGGATTTCAGTAAGAGCTCACCTACTTTCCTCTCTATTATTCAAGCACTCTGTGTGTGTTTTCTTGGGGCGGGGGGATGCAGCTAGAAAGGAACCTCAGGTAATGTTTTTAATACTCAGGTGTATTCATACAGAAATAGGCAGGCTTTTGTATCCCTCAAGTCTAACTAAGCTAAGAAAGGCCTTAAAGGTTTAAAACAACAGTTTTGGTTCTCCCAGAAACTGATAGGGAACCATGGCAGCTGTCTGAATACTAGCAAGATGTGGTCTCAGTGGCTAGTGCTAACCAGCAAATCTAACCATTGTATTTTGCAGCAGTCTATGGCTGCAGTCCCATGTGCATTTACTATGGAGTAAGCCATAGTCACCTAGTGAACTGAGCAGTACTTATGACTGAGTAGATACAGTATGTATGCATTTTGCTCTGTGTTTCTCAGTGTTCTTCAGAAGGTACAATATTTGATCTTGACTACTGAATTGCTAGTGATATACCGTAACCCATGATACTTTTGGTCACACGCTTGCAGATATCAGATCTTCTAGATACTTGCTAGGGATGGGGTCAGGGAATTCAGTTTAGTTTGCATGTTTGCAATTTTGCCACATTTACATTTTCTGAAACAACAAATGAACTGAAATTCCTTCAAAATTCATATGTATCTGAATTTTGAGTTGCAGTTCTCCAACAAAAAAGTGTACATATTGGGGGAAAGGTGTGCATAAAAATGGATATATAAAATAACATACAGAAATGCAACATATCAGTGGGAATTGCTTGCAGAAATGTGTATTTTAGGAAAATGGCTAAAATGCTGTCAAACATTCATAAGAATGTTTTTTTTTTAAAGAATACCACCCTGCTCATGTATGTGTCAATTTGGCAAGCTAAACTTGTTGTTGTTGTTGTTGTTGTTGTTGTTGTTCAGTCGTTCAGTCGTGTCTGACTCTTCGTGACCCCATGGACCAGAGCACACCAGGCACTCCTGTCTTCCACTGCCTCCCGCAGTTTGGCCAAACTCAGGCTAGTTGCTTCGAGAACACTGTCCAACCATCTAAGTTGAACAGTGTCCAACTTAGGTTTAGAAAAAAAAATGAGAAAATGAGAGAAAGTGAAATTGATATATCCCCTCAACCTTCTGAACTACAGTGGTACCTCGGGTTACAAACACTTCGGGTTATAGGCTCTGCTAACCCGGAAGTAGTACATCGGGTTAAGTACTTTACCTCAGGATGAGAACAGAAATCATGCTCTAGCAGTGCGGCGGCAGCAGGAGACCCCATTAGCTAAAGTGGTACCTCAGGTTAAGAACAGTTTCAGGTTAAGAACGGACCTCCGGAACGAATTAAGTTCGTAACCAGAGGTACCACTATACAATGTTCTGAATCAAAAACAAAATTCCAAATTTTGCCAAGACTCAAATTCCTAATAAAGAATTAAAATAGAAAGGATGTATGCATAAGAGTGTATATTTGTAGAAATTCTGTTTCTAGTGCATTTTTTAGCACCACACTTGACTATTTCTAAGCCAGAACACATTCAGCCCTGGGTTTCTACCTCCCACCATAGGATCTGGTCTCTCCAGTGCTTATGAGACTGGATATTGCATAGTGCTCTAAGCGCAGCTACACTCTGTTCCTAATATCTCTTTTATTCGCCCTTATGCTGCTCCAGTAATGTTCCTCACCTTACTCTGACCTTTGCTCAGCTCCTAATCTGCTTCCCTGCCTTCAGCTCAGCTCTTGTGAATATGAGAGAAATTATTGTCCCCCTGCCTTCCATTCCCATTCCCATAACCATCCATTCCCACCATTGCTTCCCCAGTCTCACCTCCCCCTACTGGTGCATACTGGTTTTACATGGGCTCATCACTGACAGTCTCCTAGAAGAAACACCCTCCCTCCTGCCCTGTTTCATTGCACCCCCAAATTTCTGCATAAATCTCCCTCTCTAGGTGGCTTTCCTGCCAGCTGCAAGCCTTAGAAGTGATCTTTCCGTGAAAATGATTCCAGCTCCCTCTCATGTGTATCTCCAAAATTCCTGCCTAAAGAGAAGCTTGCTGCGTTCCTGATCTGTGCAGCAGCCACTTGTGTCCAACATGGTCTCCCTTTCATTCCTGATGCAGCTTCTCTACTTGGCAGGTTCCGGTGGACCAGGGATGGGCGCGAATTTGATCCTGAGCAGGTGCCGGGGATGACGCAGCGGAACGGCAGAGGGACCCTGGTCATCACGACAAACAACGGCAATACGGCCACCAAGTTCCACGGGCGATATCGGTGTTATGCCAGCAACATTCTGGGCACTGCCATGAGCTCCGAAAGCCAAATTATAGCTGAGAGTGAGTGCCCAACCCTCGCTCGGTGCCCCTCAGTCTCCCCCAGCATGGGGTCCCTGCTTCAGCCCCACCCGACCCCCTTGCATGTGGACATCCGCCAGCCCTGCCCCACATCACACCTCCAGCTGTACACCATGCACACCCACCCTTGGCCTGGCCCAGGCTTGGCTGATGTTGCTCATTTCTGCCACACAATGACTGCAGCTCTGTGCATACGCACACAAACACTCATGTATGCTGCCATACACGCGCACACCCCCCCCACCAGTTATCTGAGTAATAAATTTCTCCCCTCCCCCTCACAATAAATGTATATCCCCGGCTTCTCCCCCCCCACCTCCCCTTTTACCTGCCTGGACTCCCTGGAGTGCAGCCAGTTGCTCTTGTTTCCATGGAAACAGTTGCCATGGATTCATGGTGTCGGGGTGATGTAATTGCCAGTCCTCTCCATCAGCACCTCTGTGGGCCCCTCCCCCACCCTCTGGCTTGGCCTCGCCCTCCCCATGCCTGCCAAGGAAGGAGTTAAAACAAAAGTGTGGGGGGGAGCGGGGGGGGGGTGAGGTGGGGGAGAGGAGACACATTATTGATCCTGACTGTAACCACAAAAGAGAACTGACACCAAAATGAGCCTTTTTTCTTTTTAATGGTGGTGGTGACAATTTTTTAAGAGGAAGGGAAATTTTGCAGTCTGCTAACATTCCCTTTTGTATTCCAGAACTGGAACCTTCTGGTTGTTTTTTATTTATCTTTGCTAAAAAAAATCCCAAAAGAAAATCCACTTGCCCTTTACTGCATATTATTATTGCTGCTTTTATTGTGGATTCAGTGGTTTTTGAGAGTGAACTATGAGCTAGGAAGTATTGGGGTCAAATCACAGGCCTTACACAAGCCACAGCCTCAGAGGCCAGGTAAAACCATGCTCTCCAACGTTCCTCATTGTGCCCTGGCTTCTGCCCTCATATGAAAGCCCCTCAGATTCTCAGCTTGGGAAATCCTGATAGCTTTATTGATAAAATCAGCAAACAGCCTCAGCCTCAACTGATGCACAGTATAGCAGGCACAGTTCATGGGTTCATAAGCAGAGTTCCAGGATCCATGGCTAGGCATAACCAGCCCTTGACACCCCCCTCCCATTCTACTTTTAAAGTTGCATGGTTCTTGTCCCAAGTGAGAAGCCACAGGGCAGCGACCCTCTTTCCCATCACTGCCTGAACTCTCTCTCCCTCTCCCGGGGCCCTCCTCCTCCTCTTCTGGCAGATTCTGTCCTCCCTGCCCTCTTCTGGGGCATTACAGCAGTGTTTCCCTCCTTTAGCTCTACTTCATTAGCTGCTACTTGTGAGTAGGCAAGGTCAAACACCATCATGCCTCGTCATGCATCTGCTTTAATAAAACACATGTTGGAGCAGTTCTGTGCATCAGTGTATGTGTATGTTGGGCGGATTGGAAAATCCCGCCCCTCCCCAATAGCACAAGAGTGAGAGACTGCAGATATCCAGGACTTGATGAATGAATCCCTGCCCACCTAATGCTGAACTTCAGCAGCCAGCGCTATAAGAGGATCTACACACATCACTGATCTAGGTGGCAATCTTATTCCTTCTCCCTAGGAAAGAAGGGTGGGGGGGGGGTTGGGGAGGGGGTGGTGTATTATGGATGAAGCTACCCGAGTCCATTTTGCCCTCAGTCCAAGGTCCTTTTTAATAAAAGCGCCTCTGCCTCTTTTGCAGCACAAAACCCTTCTAGGACAGCACTTTTCCTCCAGTCCTAGAAATATTCCCACAAGACCCTCTTTCTTTTTAGTCTCTTCTGTTGCGCTTATGGAATTACATTTCTCAAGATGTGTCTGCATTTCCCCACCCTTGTTTTCACATGGATATTTTGAGGATACAGAGCAGGAACCCAGAACCACCACCCCCCTTTTAGTGCTATGTGCTCTGGGCTGCATATCACCTGCCCGTTCCCAGAACTCTTGGCCCTGCAAGGCATTTCCAGTTGCTGAATAATATTCAAGGGCCAGGTTCATCTAAGCAGGTGTGCTAGCAGGAACCAGGACAAGTCCCACTAGTACAATGAGACTCTCCCTGACTCCTACCCCTATTCACACCACACTCCTCAAAGCAGAACCCCCTAGAGCAGCACTGGGGGGGGGGGAGAAGGGAGATGGTTCCATTGCACAAGCTGAAATGCTTGTTCTGATGGAGCAAATGGAATAGTGTGATGCTGAATTCCTCCCAAAGACCTGTGGGATGTACGTCTTCTGTAAGAGGGAAAGAGGAACTGGATGTGTGAAGAAGTGAACCCAGAGGACTTTGCAAATGATGCTTCTCGGCTGATCTCTTTGGAGTCCCTTGCTCACCCAGTTTCCTCCTTTGCTTCCTGTCTTTGTCCAGGTGCTCCACAGTGGCCAAAGGAGAAGGTGGCACCTATTGCAGTGGAGGAAGGGACCCATACGGTTTTACCCTGCAACCCACCTGAAAGTGCTGTCCCACCCAAAATCTACTGGCTGAACAACAGTGAGTATCCCTGGTTGCCCTTCCAGGTGTGATCATGCAGGTGTGATCATGTGGCAGAGACGACCAAGGTGGGGACAACTGTCTGCCAGCAGTTGGTCTGCTGCTTAGGGTGAGCAGTTAGACTACTCAACTCAGGAGGGAAGGGGCTTGGCTTCTAGGCTCATTGTCAGATAGTATAATGTTGGGACACATGCCTTTATATTTATGTATTTTTCTATGTATATTTATTACAAATAAATATTACATATTTATTAGTGGCTTCTTAACAAATACCTCTATGCAACATACAAGAGGTAAATTGAAAACAAAAGTGGGGTGGGGTGGGGTGGGGATCACATTATACCTGCCTTGTATGTATGCAAGTCCCTGGAGCACCAGTCAGAACGGATCAGAGCTGGGGTGTCTGTGGCCCTCTAGATGTTGGACTCCAACTCCCATCAATCCCAGCCCTGAATTGCCAATGGCCAGGGATAAATGGGATTTGTAGTCCCACAACTTTTGGAGGCCACAAGTTCCCTACCCCTGTAATTTGGGTAGATGGTCTGATTCTATGTAAGTCCATTCTAAGTACCCTAGGAGATGGACTTTTGTCCAGGAAACTGTAGCTCAGTGCATTAATCAAGGTGGTTTTGCTTGGAACTGATAGCTGGGATTCAGATCCCATGGCCTGCTAGCTGAAGGAGATCTGAGGTCTTGTGGTGGTGGTGGGGAGAGCACAGGACTGTCAGTATCCACTTTCACTGAGGCATATGGCAGGCTACTGTTGGAAGGGAGACCTTTGGTCTGATCCACCTGATGAATGAATGAATGAAATGGGGTGTGATTCCTCTCTCCTATGATGTTGGCTGGGTCAAGAGATAAGGTGGGGTGGAAGAAGCTGTCTACTGTGCTGTGGCTTCTCACCACACTTTGCTATTTCCACTCTCTCCTTCCCCTCCAGAGATCGAGCATATCACAAAAGATGACCGAGTCACCATGGGCCAGGACGGGAATCTCTATTTTGCCAATGTCCAGATGAAGGACAGCCGCCCTGACTATATTTGCAACGCCCATTTCCAAGGTCCTCGAATCATCATCCAGAAGGAGCCCATTGAACTAAAAGTTTTCCCCAGTAAGTCTTCAGATACCCTGCATTTCTGAAGTGCAGCTACCTTCTGGGGTGGAAAGGTACTGGGATCCATCAGTCACCTGATCTTCTGTCCACCCAGTCTAAGATACACTGAGAAAGTGTGAGTTTCTTGGTACAGTGGTACCTCTGGTTAAGTACTTAATTCGTTCCAGAGGTCCGTTCTTAACCTGAAACTGTTCTCTTAACCTGAAGCACCACTTTAGCTAATGGGACCTCCCACTGCCGCTGCGCCGCCAGAGCACAATTTTATTCTTATCCTGAAGCAAAGTTCTTAACCTGAAGCATTTTCTGGGTTAGCAGAGTATGTAACCTGAAGCGTATGTAACCTGAAGCGTATGTAATCTGAGGTACCACTGTAATTAGATTTGAGGCTAAGGAAGGGAGAAGTATAACAGGGTGAACAGTAGGCTATGGCAAGTACAGCAGAGATGACAATCTGTGGCTCTCTGGATGTCGTTGGACTCCAAACCAATTGGCCCCAGCCAGCTTGACCAATGGTCATGGATGATGGGAGTTTAGTTCAATAATATCAGGAAGGCCACAGGTTCCCTATCCTGCCTTCAATCCCTCACTTGTCAACTTCAACAGCTGTGTGAAGCTCCTGTTTAATTCTGGCTGGTCTTTGGCCCAGTTTGATGTTGTTGTTTTTATAATTACAATAAAAGCGCATGGCGCCAGCAGTCACCTCTCAAAAGCCTGTTGGAACAGGAAGGTCCTCACATACTGGACAACAAGGAGAGGGCCAGTCTACCTTCTCTAGGGAATGAGTTCCAAAGTCTGGGAGAAGACATCAAGAAGGCCCTCTCCCGCATCCCTACCAAGCATGCCTGTGAGTGTGGCGAGACTGAGAGAAGGGTCAATTTAAGCCAAACCATGGCTTTGTGTGAACGCACAAGCATATGAACTGCAGAAGAAAAGAGCATGGCCGCTGTGCTTCTCCACAGTGGTTTTCCTGCTGTGCTGCACTGCACTAAGCCATGGTTTGACTTCACACATCATCTGAACCTGACTCACGATTTACGGTAGCTCTCCCAGACAAACTGCAAGCTGTAAACCATAGGGCAGATCTTGGTTACAGTTCATGGTTACTCTGGAAAGAGTCAAGTCAGAGCCTTGGTTACTGCTGCTGCAGCAGAGCAACTGGGGAGGAGCACAGTAGCCACAATCTCCTCTCTGGGAGCCTGCATGCTTATGTGTTGGATTAGCTCAGAGTGGGCTCAGCACCCTGTTGGTTCCATTGCTGCCCAGTTGCCTTCCCTTCTTTCTCTTCCACAGCCAACAGTTTCTCGAACCAGAAGCCAATGCTAATTGTACCGGATAAGATGCCCAACACATACGAGGCGAAGCAGGGGGAGCCCTTGGTGCTGGAATGCATTGTGGCAGGACTGTAAGTGCCTTGGGGATACCTGTTGTCAAAGGGATCAAACTCTCCCTGAAAGGGACTCCAAAACACCCATGGAGAGAGCTGGGGAGAGGAAGGTTTGAAGATCCTTGAAGGGGAAGAGTTCCATCAGAGACAGTCACCCAGTGGATCAGCTATTGTTCTCAACCCAGGGATACAGAACCTGTGGTCCTCCAGATATTACTGGATTCCAGCTCTCCTCAGCCACAGCCAGTAATGCCCAGTGGTCAGGGATGACAGGAATTGTAATCCAGCAGTGTCTATGTGGAGAGCCACAGGTTCCTCACCCCTACATTAAACCCACCTCTTGTTATCTTCCTCAGGTGTTTCGCTGGTGTTCTTCCATTACTCTGTTAGTTGAGGGCCAGATTGGTTAATCTGACGATTGGTCATGCTGGCTGGGGCTGATGGTCAGCCCCAACCACCAACACCTGGAGGGCCAGCTTAGCCACTCACGGTTTAGGGGCACTCACAGATCTTTCCCTTCTGGTTGTCTAAAGCAGATATCTGACACACACACCCCGTGTGTGTGTGTGTGTGTGTGTGTGTGTGTGTGTGTGTGAGAGAGGAGAGAGAGAGAGAGAGAGAGCGAGAGAGGAGAGAAACATTTGAGAGAGGGAGGTATGGGTGGGTCTGATATTGTGTGTGCATGTACATATGGAAGTTGAGAGAAGGCAAGAGACTGAGGTTCCATTCTCCTTAGTGCAGCTTCAGTAGGGGAGAAGTACCTGCAGGTGGGCAGGCAGGCAAGCTCCTTTTAATGTGTCTCCAGAGTCCCCGCGTGGCTAGTGGAGAAGAGGAGGGGACCCTCTTGGGATTTTAGTTTTCCCTCCTTGGTGATTTGGCAAGCAAATGGAGACCTCCAGCCCCATCCTCAGGTGTGGGCAGCCTCCTTTCTCCCCCCGGCTGTATACTGTAGAAGGAAGCTGCATCCTGTGGGCTTGGAAGCAGGAAAGGCACTTAAAGGCTGGCTTGCAATCCAAAGTGTTTCTTGTGTGATTAAGGAAACGTCTTGCTAGTTGGCTTCTCTGGGGAGTCTCAGCTCACCCGGCCCTTCAGCCACAGGCTGGCTGATGAGGATGAAGTAGGGGAAAGTGCCAGCCAAGGAGATCCAGGAAGCACTTTGGCAGCGTTCTTAGTCATGGTTTCATGCATTGTCTGGATGATGACAGAAAGAGTAGAGAGTACCTTCGAGAAGAAGACTAAGAGCAACCTTACTTGGTGCGCAGAGTCAGAAGGGGAGCCAGGGCGTTATGGTGGTGGCCTGTTGACCTACAGGCAAAGCGCTTCAGGTTCAAGCCAATCTTACTGCATGACTGCGAAGCCAGTCACAATCATTCAGTCTAGGCTACCTCCTAGGGTTGTTGTGAAGATGAAATGAGACGAAAGGGAAATATGTGACATATTTTAGGGAAGTTTTTAATGTTTGATATTTTTGTATTTGATTTCTGTTGGAAGCCGCCCAGAGTGGCTGGGGTAATCCAGCCAGATGGGCGGGGTACAAATAATAAATATTATTATTATTATTATTATTTCATAGTTATGTCTCGCTGATTCCGTTGGAAGCAAAATGGAGCTATCTGAATCTTGATGCAACCCAAAACTGCTGCAGAGTGAAATAGAGCGCTTCCTGTTCTTATAACTGATGTGTTCATTGCAAAGCTTGTGCAGGCAACTGAGAAAACATATTTCTGTAATAGTCAAAACAAAATAAAATAAAAAATTCCTTCCAGTAGCACCTTAGAGACCAACTAAGTTTGTTCTTGGTATGAGCTTTCGTGTGAAGAAGTGTGCATGCACACGAAAGCTCATACCAATAACAAACTTAGTTGGTCTCTAAGGTGCTACAGGAAGGAATATTTTTTTATTTTATTTTATTTTTTTATTTTATTTGGCTATGGCAACACGGCTACCTACCTATTTCTGTAATAGTTAGTGGATGCTCTGGTTTTAATTTTTTTCTGTGGTTTTTATTGTATATAGACATTTCCTGCTTTATTTTAATTATACAGTTGTATATAATTTTTTTAAAATAGATAATATTTCATACCAGCCATATCGTAGAAGATGAAACCTCCCCTCTTCTCTCTTACACAAGAGGCGATTTCACTACTAAGACGGCACTTTTTATAAGTTCTTGTTTTTAAAATAAAAATTTTAAATTAAAAGAATACATTTAACCAATCAGTAAGTTTTTAAGCCATTAATCTAACAAATTAATCAATTAAATGTTTGTTTTTTATTACCATTATATCCCATTTTTTCTCCAAAAAGTTCAAGGTGACATACTTTGTTCTCCTACTCTCTGTTTTATCTCAACAACCCTATGAGGCTAAGAGAGAGTGACTGGTCCAAAGTCACCCACTGAGCTTCATGACTGAGTGGGGATTTGAACCCTGCTCTCCCAGGTCATAGTCCAGCACTCAGGCCACTACACCACACTGGCTCTCAGTCATTACATCACTACTGCCAGTGACACGGTGTGGGGCAGGGAGGAGGAGAGGATCTGGGATAGGTCAACGTAGCAGGGCTCTTTCCAGCTGTGCCCACCCTGTTGGTCCTGCAGATGCTATAGGGCTCTAGCTCTCTCTCATCAGCCCCTGTCAGCGTTGGCCAATGGAGACGATGGTAGTTGAACCCCAGCAACACCTGGAGGGTTCTTGGTCTTAGCCATAAGACTAGTTGGCCCCCAGACCAGAGTCATTAGCCAATTTTTACCCTTACCCTTTCTCTTCTGTCTCTGGCAGCCCTACACCAACCGTAGAATGGGTCCACATGAACAGACTGAAGCTTTCGGACCGGGTAATCTTTGAGAACTCAAATAAAACCCTGCGCATCCCAAGCGTGGAGGAGGATGACGATGGAGAATACCAGTGCATTGCTCACAACGACCACGGCACGATTCGCCACAGCTACTATGTGACAGTCGAGGGTATGCCCACAGTCACAGGCGTGACACACACAGTCACACACATGTAGCTGGTGGGATAAGAGGGGGCACCAGCTAAGCTGGGGCACTAGGACTCTCTGGTGGGGTGTGTGTGAGGGGGGTCTCTCCTAGGAGAAGCCATTCATTTCAGATTTCAGTAGGAGGGAGACATTCAGTAAAGGACCAGGGCCTGCTCTCCACATTACATAGGTTTTAGGTCCCATTGACTCTGCCTTCTTTTCTCAGCTGCTCCATACTGGATAAAAGAGCCCGAAAGCGAGATCTTTGCACCAGGAGAAAGTGTGCGCTTGAACTGCGATGTTGATGGGGAACCCAAACCAGAGGTGTCGTGGAGAATAAATGGGATCCCGCTAGAAGGTGAGTGAATGGGCAGGTGCAGAATGTGGGCGAGGGAAAGGGATGTGCCACATTGCGATGCTTCCTCTTGTGGGCCTAAACTCTTTTGCTGGGTTTCAGAGGTGATGCCAGACCCAAGAAGGAAGGTGGTGCCGGGAGCTTTGATTCTCAACCAAGTGCAGCCCAACGACACAGCTGTGATCCAGTGTGAAGCCCATAATAAGCATGGCAGTCTCCTGGCCAATGCCTACATCCTCGTTGTCCGTGAGTTTATCTGCTCCTCTTGGATGAGCGTGGGGCTAGACCAGCTCCACAGGGCGGCAAGGTTGGGCCTGTTATGGTGGGGGGAGCCAACAGAGAGCACACACAGAACAGTGTCGCCATTCTCACATCGCAAATGACGCCTGGAGGTATTCCAGGCTCCTCTGAATTTCAGTTTTCATTTAAAAAAAAGAAAAAAGAAGGTAAAGTCTCTAGTAGCTACTTTTCCTGGAGGGCCATTTAGTGATGTGTGTTGGGCTAGCTAGCACATCAGTCCCACAGATGCCATTGCTTCACATCTTGCTTGCCTCTTGGGGAGGGAAGGCCAAGAGAGGTTTCTCCAGGAAGAGTGAATTAGGTTCAGGGACCTCTAGTTACTGAGCCTATTCAAACCCTTTTACTTATGGAGATATAAGGAAAACACGAAGGCTTACTTGACCCCATTTGTCAGTAAGAGAAGTACACTTATTCCCACCTCCAGACGTTCTGGTCAATGAGTGTTAAGCCTTGGCCAAACAGTAATATAACAAAAAACATTATAATCACACATACATACACACACACACATGATTAAAGCCTTTACCAAAAAGATATAATAAGCTAAATGACTAAATGTGTTTAATTCTTGTTGTTTTGTTGTTGTTTTTTGCTGTTTGACTTACAATATCCACAGTTTGTATCCTGTGGGAGGGGGATAGGTCCTTGTTTTGTTGTGCTGTAAATGTGATGAAGGGGAGCAACACCGGGGTGAAGGCGACCGGTTAGGGTTGCCATATGTCCTCTTTTTGCAGGACACATCCTCTTTTTCATGGGTAAAGTCGTCAAAGTGATCCATGGTTAAAAGCGGAAGTCGGCAAATGTGTCCTCTTTTTTGCTATTCAAAATATGGCAACCCTCCCTGTGCTAGTTTAAGTTTGTTGGTTAACTTTTCTGATAGGGCAGTTTCCCATAAATTTTTGTATGGCTAACTTGACCCAACCCCCCTGCCCCTGCTCACACATACAAACCAACCACTCAGCAACCAACCAAATGCAACCAAGCTCTGGACTCTCTAAGTTCTTACAATGCCAACAAATATATATATACCTGTAAATAAAGGGCCAACTCATGTGATGCTGACACAAAAACACTGCACAAACACTATGCAATAGAGCAAAAGATCTATCTCTATCTCCCTTCCTCCCTCCCCTCTCTTTCCCCCCCCCCAACCACACAATATCTTTAACAATAAAGTCTGACTGTAAATGAAATGTTTTGTAAACGACTGTAAACAAAATGTGAAAAATACTCTATGAATTGAAAGAGGAGACACTATATGTACTTTCCCCTGTTTATTTGTTTGTTTTGTAACACAATAAAATATTTAATGCAAACTAATTGGGGGGGAACCATGTCGTCAACTCCCTCTCCCCCCCAACCCCGCCCTCACTTTAATAAAACCTGATTATGAGGCTGGTCCAATATACTTGCAATACCCTAGATGGGTTTTGTTGAGGAAACAGAACTGGTTGTTTGTTTAGAGGGTTCCATGCCCCAAACGTATCTATCTACTTGATTTAATTCAGGTCTGCCAGCAGAGATCCTGACCCCGGATGGGTTAGTGTACAATGTGGTGGAGAACCAGACAGCCACCCTGCACTGTGAGACTTTTGGGGCACCTCGGCCCACTGTGAACTGGTGAGTTCTCTACTATGGCTAATGTATTTCATAAAAACATAGAGTTGGAAGGGACCCGATGGTCATCTAGTCCAACCCCCTGCAATGCAGGAATCTCAACAAAAGCATCCATGACAGGCTATCCAGCAGCTGCTTAAAAACCTCCAAGGAAGGAGAGTCCAAGGAAGGAGAGTCCACTGCCTTCTGAGGAGGTCCGTTCCACTGTTGAACAGCTCTTCCCCTTCCTAATGTTTAGTTGGAATTTCCTTTCTTGTAACTTGAATCCTTTGGATCCATCGAATCCATATTCTTGGTAATTTTGTACTAAGCAGCTACGGCACCATTTTTATATATCTCATCTCCTCTATGCCAAAGCTCTGGCACTTGGGGTTGAGTGCCACTGAGTAAGGTAGTAACTTCTATTTGTAAATGGAAAATGCTGCCTTATTTGTGTGGAAACAGTAAATATATGCTGCGAGATCTTTATTATTAGCATCAATCTGTCATAGCAAACTTTAATTGCTCAAAACTGAAATTCCAGTATGCACTGAAATCTCTCCTGCAAAACACTGACAGTCTGGAGGCACCTTCTGCCTATGGTGTAGATCTTAAAATCATAGGAATCCCTCTGGATTTTTTTGTTTTGTTTTTAAGTGACAGCAACACTAACCATATTGACAACAGAGCATTCTCTCTTTTGTGCGCTTGATGTGCCCCCTCTTGCTCTTACTTCCAGGCTCACAGAAGGCTTCTACTCCATCATGGAAGATTACCGGAGCTTTCTATTCACAAACGGAACCCTGCAGCTTGAGAAAGTCCAGCGTGAGGATGCAGGGAACTTCACATGCTTAGCTGAGAATGATCAGAACAATGTCTCCATCGTTGCCTACCTTTTTGTCAAAGGTGGGAGCAGATTTCCCAGAATGCACCTCACCTCTCAGACAGGTTATGAATCTGAAGAGAAGTCGGATAGGAAATAGTCATCCCTAAGGCATAATGAGGCTTGATGGGAAGTTAGCAGTCATAGGTCAGTGAGGTATGATGAAATTGAAAAATAGGTGTTCCCCTTTCCTGCCTGCTCCAGCCTGAGCAGCCACACAGAGAGAAAGGCCTCAGGGGAAGGGATCAGATCTTACTTTGTGGGGTAGACAGTTTGGTGTCAGATGTTGGACTACAATTTCCATCCTCTCCCTGACCACAGACCACATTGGCTTCAGCTCGCATTGCCCAGCAACCAGGTCCAGCCCGCCCATGAGGCAGACTGAGACAACTGCCTTGGGCAGCTGAATCCTGCAGGGTGGAGCCCAGTGACCATCAGAAACGTGAGGAGAAGTAGTGGCAGTGGCTTCTGACAAGTTCTTGTGAGAGTCCCATGAGATGCTGCCGGAAGCTGCACTGTGCGACCCTCGTAAGCAAAGCTTTGACAGGAGCAGCACCCTTCCTGTTTTGCCTCAGGTGTCAAAATGGGACGGGGTGCCCCTGCCAACAACATATGGAGGGCACCTCATGGACTACATTCTGCCCACTCTGAGCTGTCAGCCACAACCTCTAAGCCCCTTAGTTGAACATCTCCATCCTCCTGTATCGCCAGCTCCACAGATGGGTTTTATAGATAATACTAAAGTTTTGTATGTTGCCTCTTGCTTCCCCAATGAAATCAGGAGATGATTCAGGTTCTCCTGAGTCTCCTGCCCTCTTCTGAGTAGTGGAAATAAGATCCTGTCTTGGTAACCTCACAGTAAGAATGATACCTCTCCTGGGGTGGCAGCAAATCTTTTTTTTTTTCATGCTCACATTTTAGATTTGCCTTTTGTCTTGTATGTTGAGGACTGGCTAAAATTAACATATTCAGGCCATTGCCAAGGTAATTTAAATCAGAGCAGCTTCGGGAATACCCGGTTTGGGGTGCCATTCAAGGTGAAAGTGTGGGGAAACAGGTCAAAAGTGGTCACCTGGTTCATTTCAGTGAGGTGTGTGCAGGAGAACTTCTTAACAGGTTGCACTGCCTGAGAATTTGTTGCCCGGCCCTGTCTGCAATGGGAGGTGCTCAAGTCACACTGTGGAATGATAGGGAAAGAGAAGCCATGCAGGCTTCTGGAAGTCTTATCCCTCAAACCATAGCAAGGCATGGTGGGGAGAGAGGACACGACTCCACATTCTGTCCTTGTTCCAGGAGCCACACAGTTTGAAGTGGAGCCTACAAACACAGAAGGGGAGAAGGGTGGCCAAGTGACGTTCCATTGCAAAGTGTTGTTCGATGACACCATCCCTGGTCCTGGTCTTGAGTGGCACCGAAAAGGGCAGCTGGTTAAGGAGTCCGCTGACAATGACAAGTGAGTGGTGTGGGCAGGGCAGGGTTGTGTGGAGGCCTGTGGACTGAGGGAAACCACAAACCACTCTGGTTTTATCCACCTGCTAGGTATTTCATCAATGACACATCCCTGACCATCACTGACCTGGACTATTCTGACCAAGGAATATACACCTGCCGGGCTTGGACAGCTCTTGACTCTGTGGAGAAAAGTGCCAAGCTTTGGGTATATGGCAAGTACCAAAAAAAGGAGAAATCAGATATGGGTTCTTTTACCTCTTGTAAAATGGTTGTCTTGGGTTCCTTAGGCTCCAAAATTACTGAGAGAGCAAAGTGATGGTAAGTGAGGTAGTTGCTGCAGCTGGTAGATTTGGGGCACATGTTTTTGGTTTTTGATGTTTTGAGAAGAAGAAGAGTTTGGATTTGATATCCCGCTTTTCACTACCCGAAGGAGTCTCAAAGCGGCTCACATTCTCCTTTCCCTTCCTCCCCCACAACAAACCCTCTGTGAGGTGAGTGGGGCTGAGAGACTTCAAAGAAGTGTGACTAGCCCAAGGTCACCCAGCAGCTGCATGTGGAGGAGCGGAGACGCGAACCCAGTTCACCATATTACGAGACTGCCACTCTTAACCACTACACCACACTGGCTGGTGCTACTATAAAAGGGAACTCAAGGTGGGGGGGGGGCAGAGTGAGAGAGAGAGAAGTGATGCTTTCTTCTGACCGGGAGATGTACATAAACATTAAAGATCCTTCAACATGCCCCCAAAGGCATCTGTGAAGCAAGTTTTATTTGAGTCCGGGTTGTGAGGAAATTGATATAAGTGTGTATGGGAGAGAGATACATGTTTAAAAGACAAATATTTATTAACTAAAACTACTTCCATTTCTAGATAGCCTTATAAGTTAGTGAAATAATAATAACATTCATTATACCATGGGGTGGGGTGGGGAGAGACAGAGCTGCCATTTGGAATTTTAATCTCAGGATCCAAAATGTTTTGGGTCAGCTCTGGGAAAGCTGCTAGAGGAGATACCAAAAAGATTTGGGGCATTTATCCTGCGGTCACTCCCTCATCATTGCTCACATGATGGTCTCTCTTTCAGGCAGTCCTGGCCCTGTGTCAAATCTGGAACTGTCGGAGCAGCAGGACTGGCAGGTGAAGTTGACATGGACACCAGGAGATGATCACAACAGGCCTATCAAGGGTAAGAAACAGGGCTGAGTGCCCTGTGCTGCTTAGAGCCAGCATTGTCACGTTATCAGCTTGGAATCCTCACTCAGAGCCTCCGAATCCTTGGCTTTTCTTCAAAACTCTCAAATGTGGGATGTGTTTGGGAGGGAGGGCAGGATCCAGTCACACCATGGGCAATGACAGGATGAGGAAACATGGGGGCAGCTATTCCCCCTACCAAATAAATCATAACCCTCAGATTTCCAGATTTCATTTTTTAAAAAATCTGTAGAGCCTGATATGATGCAAAATGTGCGCACACTATTATCTTTTTGTTTTGCAAAACTAGCCTAATACCCCTTTCAGTGTTTTACTTTGCCCCCCTCCCCCAATTCCTGCATATGCCCATAAACTTTATCTTCCTCCTGTACCCTTATTTCTTCCTTTGTCAGCAGCTCCTGAAATCACCTCAGCAGAACAACCATATTCGCCAGTGGATTATCCACAGGTCCTCCACACCTAGCTACATTTAAAACAAAGACAGGATAAATACTAGAGTTACCTGCAACCTGAACTTGTTTTAAAAATTGAAAGGCATCTTTGGCCACGATTCTCTATGGATGCGGAATGGCATCACTCTGCGGTTTCCCTGTGGTGAAGGCCCTATTATTATTTGCAATAGAAGGCAGGGTAGGGCCGTAAGGACCATGGCTGTAAATGCATCATATGCTTATAGCACTTCCCTACCACTACCAATGTATTTTGGCATTTAAACTGAGGTGCTTTTTTTACCTGGATCTGTTTATAAAGAATTTCATTAGTATGCGCTTTAGACTCACAGCTCATTTTTGTAAGTATAGAACTAAACATCTCAAGTGTGACAAACAACTGTTAGAAAGTGCTTGTCTCCTGCAGGTATTCTTGTCAGAAAGCCATAAGGGGTTCGTTCTGACTCCTTGCTGGGTTTGTTGCTGTATTATGTGTGAAGCAATGCAATGCTTCATTTGAGATATACTTGGAACCGGAAGCTCTGTTTAAGTCACACATTTGCTCCAATGTTATTTTCGCCGGCGTGTGCAGACTGCCTGCAGGAAAGTGAGTGCTTCTGAGCATGTGCAGAGAATGCATCTCTTTCCCAGTTGGTTGTGGTGGGGCTTCCCAGTGAAAGGCTGTGTGATGACCTTCATTATTTCTGGGAGGGGCTTAGTCTGTCAGACAATTGACATGTGGCCTTTACTCTCCCCACAGAGTATACTGTATTTTGTGATGAAAGCAACTTTGGGCAAGGAAAAATGGAAAAGTTAACCACCGTACCAGGAAACCAGCCGTGGGCCACGCTTCACCTTTCCCCATTCCGGAAATACAACTTCTATGTGAAGGCCAGAAATGATCATGGGGATAGTGTGCTGAATTCCCACCCTGTCAGCTATGTCACAAATCCTGCAGGTAAGGAGGCCCACAGTGCCAAGGAGAAGCATGTTTGGGGCTTAGGTGTTCTATATGCATCGCTCCCTGTAGTAGGGCCAGCCCACCCACGAGGAAAGGTGAGGCAATTGCCTCAAGCGGCAGGATCCACAGGGATGGGAGATCCAGGCCCCAAGGAATGCATTGCCCACTGCTGCTGGTACTGCATGCTCTTTGGAAGCCGAATCTGCTGCTTCCTTGGCAGCCTCCCCCCCACCCCTGGCCACCTCTACAGCGGCCTCTTGGTGAGTAAGAGGGGCTGCTACTCTCCTCCCGCCCTTGTTCCCAATGTAGACCTTTATTCCTTGCTCCTGATGTAGATCTTCATTTGACCCTTCTTCCCTGCCAGTGGCAGTGGGGGTGGGGGTGGCATTTTGTGGTTCGCCTCAGTTGCCAAAGTTTATTGAACCAGCCCTGCCTTGTAAGAATCAACAATGCTTATGATACACATGCACATATGCACACAGACCAACTGAGCTATCCAGACAAATGGGGCCCTGCAACAAAATGTTACAGCTCAGAGTGCTTCTGTTCAGGGTTCCAGCCACACTATTCCATTCCTCCCCACACCAGGCTTCCCCCCCCCCCACCGGCCTGCAACAGGCAGAATTTCATAGCCACTGAGCATGCACAGATTGGACTGCTTTAAGGGTTTTCCACTGTTAATTCTCCTGTTTATTAATTTCTGAAAACCTTGGGATTTCAGCCAAGCCTGCTGTTACTTCCCTCATGTGTGATACTGTTTTGGCTACTCACAGCCCAAACGTGAGAAAGAGAGGGAAAGAGAGTGGCTTGACATAAGAAAATGCCATTACCTGCCTCTTAGTCATGGCGGTGCTTTATCTGAGCTGATATATAAGCAAACCTAACTGTGATCCATTCCTTTCTAGCCCCCAAGCGGAATCCATCTGATGTCAAAGGAAAGGGGAACGAGACTACTAATATGATCATCACCTGGACGGTAAAATATAAATACTCTTGGTATCCCTTGATCTCCTCCTCCTCCTCCTCCTCCACAATGTTAGTATCATAGCTGACTTAGCAGCATGTTGAGCAAACACAAGAGTTGCTGTTGAATTTTGCCTAAACCTAAATTCTGAGGTGAATTTGGGTATTTCTGCAAGGCACACAAGCAATATGTTCCTGGAGGCTAGTTGCTTTGTATGAGTGTTGCTTTGTGTGGTCCAATTGAGCCACACATATTATCTTGTTGTTGTAATCTTAACAATAACCTTGTAAGGTTGGTCAGTTTTGTTATCTCCATGCCTCACTGAGCAAGAAACATCACATATTCAGCACTTTGCTCTTGCACCTCTGCTGCAGCATCTGTCAATGTGCTGGCTAAACAATTCAGAACACAAAGAGCCACTCACAGCATGGGGTGGACCTAACACAATGCATAGCATGTCCCCAGCAGAAGCCACCCATGGTACGAAATCAAGCAGACGTTAAGGTCTGAACAAAGTCACTCAAGTATCTATCTATCTATCTATCTATCTATCTATCTATGCATGCCACTTTCCCCAAAAGTCAGTGTACAAACAAAAAACTCAGGGCTTCATAATACTACATATAAAAGCCTTTTTAAACAAAGTCAACCCCAAAGCAATCTAATATACGAATCAACCACAGGTCATGCTGCTTTAATTTATCCCAGGATACAAAACAAAGGTCAAAATCAGAGGATTTCACATACATGATCTCAGTATTCCTTACAACAACCCTGTAAAGTAGGCCGAGCATTCTTATCCCTTTATTTCAGGTGTCAGGGGCACTGAACTGGAGGTGGTATTTGAGCCGGCTCTTTCCAGCTCACACTCATTTCACTTTCAGTCACTATATTTAGGATTCTGGGAATAATCTTCCCCTGAGTGAGACGGGCCAATGACCCTCTTGGTTCTGGGGGATTCCCGCCACCCTCCTCTCCTTCCTTAGCACACATTTTGGCTAATGACGTTGCTTCCTCTTTCTCGCTTCCTGTGTCCTCTACAGCCCAAATTACATGAGGGAGGTCCTGCATTTGTGTCTCTCTTTTGTGTCTGCTGCTATTCCAGCTCTGCAGAGCAAGTGTGTGTGAAAGAGAGAGAGAATGAGAGACTGGCCTCTTCACTGAGGTGGCACATGGAGTGTGGTGCCACAGGGTGCCGGTGTGGGGTGTTTCTATTGAGGCAACACAGTGCGCACACGCCACTTGGGCCCTTTATTATCTTCGCTCTGTTTGGGTTTGCTGTGTTGTTTGCATTCCCGTGCAAAGGGGCGGCATGTTCGTACTGCACTGTGTTTGACTGCCGGCTTGTGCTTGCCATAATGATGAGAACTTTGGGCTGCGTTCCCAGGAGGGAGCTGCTGCCAGACGCTTCCGTTCGGGGAGGCATATACCAAGTTCAGCTAGACAAATGTTATCACAATACAGGAGGTGGAGGGGACACTCTGTGTTAACCACAGCTGGCCTGGCATTGGTTGCCCCAACAGTTCAGTCTTGGCCCTGAGGGAGGGTTGCCATGTGGCTCCCATTTCCTGTTTAACCCAGGATTGTGGCTGCTGTCAAGAGGAATTATCTTCCTGATGATTACTTTTGTTTGGGACACCAGAGGGTATAGATTAGCATTCCCTACCCATCAAAGGGCAAGGTTGCAACCTGTGGTGTATCACTTCAGCCTCTTTAGGGGAACTTAATGTGCCTGATCAGAAGGTTGGCAGTTTGAACCACGTCAAAGTGCAAGTAGATAAACAGGTACGCTCCAGCAGGAAGGTAAATGGCATTTCCATGCACTGCTCTGGTCACCAGAAGCGCTTAGTCATGCTGGCCACATACTCGAAGCTGTCTGCGGACAAACGCCGGCTCCCTCAGCCAATAAAGCGAGATGAGCGCCGCAACTCCAGAGTAGTCCGCAACTGGACCTAATGGTCAGGGGTCCCTTTACCTAATGTACCTGAATGCTCCCTCGAGTTAAATAAAGAAATGGCTGCATGAAGCAAATAAGCATGTAAGTTTAGAAACGTTTTCAGCATAAACCTCCCTGATGTTCTAGGGAGAATTTTTTCCTCTCCCTCCTTTTTAAGTGAAAAGAACAGAAAAATGCATTTGTGTCATCATCCCTGTAGCCTGAAGTGGGTGCAGTCCAGGACACCAACCCCACAGTTTGTCACATGCACCCACTTCAGATACAGGTATGATGGCTGGTATCAGTTTGTACCATGGTCAAGCTAAGTTCATGATGGAGAATCTCATGTCATATGTAAGTTATGTCAATCTTTATACTTTATGATGAAAACCATAGAAATAAGTTCAGATTCACACACCTGTTCACACCAGCATCTAGAGGGAGAAGCAGCATCTGCTGAGTTTCTGCCTGCTGTATGACTCTCAAAAGTTTGGTGGCATCCTGCACCCACATCTACCTGAAAACTATGGCAACTACCCATCTAGTGAAGGAGTGAGGAGCAGTTTCTTATTTTTATTATTCCATTATTATTATTATTATTATTATATAATAATAATAAATTAAATACTGCCCTTCATCTGAAGATCACAGGGTGATTCACAACATAAAAATACAAAATGAGAACACAAGATACATAATAAACGAGAACAAAAACAGACCAATAACTCCCCCTGCCACAAACACATTTAAAAGGCCATAGAATTTTCAACCAGCCAAAGGCCTGGTTATAGAGAAACATTTTTGCCTGGTGCCTAAAGATGTGAAATGAAGATGCCAGTGAGCCTCTCGGGGAGAGCCTTCCACAGATGGGAGGCCACCACAGAAAAGATCCATTCTCATGTTGCCACCCTATGGGCCTCTCATGGAGGAAGCACATGGAGAAGGGCCTCAGCTGATGATTCCAGGGTCTGGAAGGTATTTGAGGTATTGAGGTCCTGAGCCGTTTAAGGTTTTATTGGTCAAAGCCAGCATTTTGAACTGTGCCCAGAAAGCAATGGGCAGCCAATGCAGTTGGGCCAGGATCAGCGTAATATGCTCAAACCATCTTGCCCCGGTGAGCAACCTGGCCACCAGATTCTGCACCAGCCAAAGTTTCTGAACCGTCTTCAGCAGTATAATGTGTTGCAGTAAAAAGCCTGGTCTTCACTTGGCTATGAAATGATCACAAGGATGGTACCTGGCAAATGTCCGTATAAAAGAACAGGAATGCACTTTCCCTTCAGGCGGTGTGTACATCAGTATTTACTCCAGCCCCAGTGCCCCCCCCCTCCCCACTGTTGTTTGAAGCCAAGTACCCCTGACACTAGCCACACTCCATTGTATTCTGCAGCTTTTTGAGGAATACTATTGAATGCACATTCCCTCAAACCAGGTTCCATTCAACTAGAAAATGAAAGGAGTGGTTAAGTCGAGGTGTGCATGTGCGGATGAACAGCACATGCACAGCTGAGAGCTCCAGTGATTGGAGTTCAGCGTGGGGAAGCAAATCAGGTAATGGGCATGGGGTGAAAATATCCCCACCCCCAATTTGGTGTGGACAGAAGCATAAGAAATGAGCTTGAAACACAGCAGGGAAGAGGTGGGCCGGATAACAACCTTGCAGTGTTTTAAGCCACTAATTTTTACATAGCCTTAGTTTCAGGTTGCCCTGATTCAACGGCAGCCTAAAAGGCGTAGCAGATTGAAATTTGCAGGTGAAGCATTTCCTAGCATAGAAATTTTAAGTGGTGAAGTGGGGAGATAAAAAAGGAAGGACAGTACCTGTTCCAGAGCCCAACAGGGACAAAAAAGTGGAGTTTGCAAGGTGCTGAAGGTCCCCCCCCCAGCATTCCAGTTTTCTACTGTTCGTGTTTCAGGTGTAAGAATGCTTTATGCAGGGCAGTAAATTACTTTGGCATCTCAAATGAGACATCTCTTATTTTATAGTGGGTAAGGAAAAAGCAACTCTGTTGTATTTGTTTCAGCTTAGAGGGACTTCCCAGAGTGAGATCTTTAACCCAGGGTAAAACTGGGAAAGAAGCCCGGAAGCATTGAAACTTCTAGCCTCATAAGAAGTTTGTGAACAGAAGCATTTAACTAGAAAGTTCTCCTTTGCTTTGCTCAGCAGATGATAGCAGTGGACCAGTCTTTTGTTAGTAGTGAGGGAGTAGCACTGAGTAAAAAGAAGTGATGGGGAGTTCTACTCATTGACATCGAGTAGCAGCCTGTGTGGGATTTTTTTACACAGGGTAGAATGGGTACATAAAGCCCATTTTATTGCACAGAAAGACAAAGGGTGGAATTCAGTGTTGCGCTACAGAATGTTTCATCAGCACAACATTTCAACTGCGCAGGAAAACAGTCTCTGTGTTCCTTCTTTCTGTGGGTTCTCCTGACCCTCCAGAGTGGAATTGGGGAAGTGGGGGCACTTGGGGAGGAGAGCAGGGAAAACCCTGCTGTGCTAGTGGGAGTCCTTGTGCTACTTCTGCTAAATGAACCACATTCTTGAATACGCCCAAGGAAATCTGTTATTCAGGAGGAACAAAGTTCATATTCCTTCTGATGAAGAGTTCTTACTTGACATGCACTGAGGCGTAACAACAGCAAAAATGGAGTGGTCTTGAAAACAAACCATATTTTTCCTTCTGCACCTAGTGAGGTTTGCCTCCTTGTGTGGGAAGCCTTGGAGGAACAAAACATTGCCTTTTCAATTTCTGCTTTAGGCTGTGATTAAAGTCACAAGAGCCAAAGGTCAGTTGAAGAAAGGTGTCAGGCCCCGTAATTGTTCAGAGCCTAGCAGGGCCGGATTTAGGTTTGATGAGGCCCTAAGCTACTAAGCTATATGTCCAGCTGTCCTTTGTCAACAACGAATTGTCGCTGTTTTTTGTGTTGAATATATGCTATGGTAATTTATGGACCTAATAGGTCATTTGCCACTGTTGCTGTATGTAGGTTTTGTTTTATTTGTTTTTAATCTTATATTTTTGAAATGTACATCCAGTTTTTGTTTTTGTGGGGCCCTAAGCTATAGCTTATTTAGCTTATATGTAAATCCGACACTGGAGCCTATCATGGAGTGGGGAAGATAGAACCTTTGCTCAGGTGGGTCCCCCTTGGTCTTCTAAGCCACTGCCTCCCCTGCTGGACCCTTGGAAAAGTGTGGCACTTCTGACGCAACGTTTCTCATGGGGTCGTGTCCGGCTTTCAGAGCTAGACCTGGGACCACACACCAGGAGTAGAAAGATATGCTTCCAGTGTCTGGGCTGCTGGACAAGCCCTTTCTCCTGACCCCAATGCTCATGCATCCCTTTGACAAGGAGAGAAGAGGATGCAGCACTTTCCCTTCTTCTCCAGGTGGGGCTGCCAAGCTCATACCCAGACATCCATTTAACTCAGTTCCTCCTGTGATCCTTCTGCTGGCCTCTCTCTTTTGTATGCGCAGGGCAAGTGTTCACTACTGCAAACAGAGGAAGAAGGTGGAGAATAGGTCTGGGGTTGGCATGGACAGGAGCTCCTTGTTCTGTGCATTTGAAAGTAAACCACTGGTTCTCCAGCTGCTGTCCTGGCAGGCCTGCAAGGAATTCCCTTATATATTCCAAGCATTCTCTTTTTATTTTCAAATGGGACAGTTCCCCTGCTCCTCTCTGTATATCTGTCTCAGCTTTTACAAAAGTGAGCCAAGTCCTCTTCCCACCCCACACCCAGGCTGCAGCTTATCTCATCACATCCCCACTGCGGGACGGGGGCTAGTCGTACTGTGGCCTCAGGACTGAAGGAGAAAAGCGGCTAAAGTAGCAGACCTAGGCCAAGGCAATCTGAATTCAAATCTCGTTGGGTGCTCCTTGAGTAGGTCACTGAAGCTTTGCCTGCAAAAACCCGCTCTTTAAACTGAATTGGAGCAATCCACAGAAAACCCGAATTGCCATTTGTTGTGATTCAGCTTTAAAGAGCGGGTTTTCCTGGGAAAGCGGTTGGACACAGAGCATTGGACCTGCGGCTGGGTGGAAGGAGGTTACAGGTAAGGGTGCATAGGTCCAGAGTGAAAGGGGGCATGCTTTTCATTTTCTCCCAACACTAGGTTTGGCAAAATAAAGGAAAGAAAAGTACTTCATCACTTAACCATAACTAGCACAGAACTTACTACCATCAGATGAGGTGGTTTTAATCTGTTTTAGTATATTAATTTTGTTTTTGTATGTTTGAAAGTATGGTTGTGAATTTCCCTCCATTTTATTGTTTTGTCTTTTTTGTAGACTATTTGAAGTTTTCTTTGCAATCAAGCAGTGTATAAATTTTATGAAATATAAATGAAATGAAAACAGCCCATAAGGTTAGGTGGCTTCCCCCTGCTTCACATGACCTCATGCAGAATACATATTAGCCAAAGACTCAGCCATGATGGTTAAAGTGGCAGCTGCATGAACAGAGGCAAAAGCTGGGGAAGCTCCATGCATTTATTGCTCCGCTTCTGGCTGGTTGCGTTTGGAGTAGACGGGCCTCTTCCCTGATCCAGCACGGGTGCTCTGATGTTCAGCATTGCTGTTCCCCATTCCTGTACCTCCTCTGACCCCCAACCCTCACCCCTTGCCTTTCAGCCATTGCCTCGCAGGGAGTGGAACGCCCCGATGCTGAAATACCTTGTGCAGTGGCGACCAAGGAACCACGAGCAGTGGAACAAGGTGGAGGTGGAGCGCCCCCCTGTGGTGGACGGACACCCCTGTCTTCTCCCTACGAGATTAAAGTGCAGGCGCAGAATGGCTTTGGCAAAGGACCTGAACCGCACACCACTCTTGGCTACTCTGGGGAGGGTGGTGAGTAGGGAGGGCGGGGAGCTGCTATTGTGGAAGGGGGAGATGTAGGGACAAGCGTGTCAGTTTGGATTTTTACCCATCGAGGCCACCTCAGGTGTTCTGGGTAGGTAGGAACCCATCAAACAAAGCCAGGTTAAAGCCAGCAGAACACCTTTTTAAAAAGGCATATTTAATCAAGGGTGTCTCACTAGGATCAGAAAAAGTTTGGCTCTGTTGTCACTAGGATTTTAATGCAGACCTACCTAATTCAGGGTTGTCATCAACCAAGCTCCACTCCAAGCAGATGTAATGAAATCAATACGATTGTGGGTGAGATCCTGCCCATTTTGGGTCTTGTGTGAAATCGGCATGAATGGCAATGTTACTTCTTCGGCCGTGGCAGACATGGCTAGGCACACAGTGATGGCACAGCGGGATATGTGGGCAGCGGTGGCAGCAACAGATATCATGGTAGCAGTAGCAGGGCAAGGCAGAACTTCCCTTCTCACCTCAAGCAGTGAAACGGGATGCACTTCCCCTGGATACAACCCCTAGACTTTCCGAAACAATATGCAAATCGAAAGGCAGATATCATTTGCATTCTGCATGTCTCTGTATTTTGTGCTACAGTTCTCCAACCAAATAATACAAGTGTAAGGAGGAAGTGTGCATAAAACATCATATATAAGTGAAAATAACATGCATTTTATTATGCATAATCACTTGCAAACCTTTGTATATTAGGCAAAATTGCATAGCGAAATATATGTATTAGGAGAAATCTCCACTAAAAGGCTGGCACATTTTTGAGGACTTTTTTTTTAAAAAGCCTCCTCACGTGTCATATTGCTTTCCAGAACAACTAGGTCCACACCCAAGTATCAGGCCTGGCCCTGCCATTAGATCAGGGTGGGGTGGCTAACCTTTTGGGGCCAAGAACTGAATTGAAGTATAAAAGTAGCTGAAGTATAAAACTGGGCAAGACCACAATGTAAAAGTGGGCATGGTAAAAAAAAGGGGGGGAGGGATGCATGGGTTGGATGAGGGACAAAAACCCCATTTGACATCATAAATTCACAACAGGGGACCTTTGAGAACAGTCAGTAATTTTATTTTTTTAAAAAATTAATTACAAATTTATGGGGCCTTGGGGGCGGATCACAAGAAAAAAAATTGGCATCATGGCAAGCGACCCATAAGAACAGTCAAAAATATATGTATACAGTGGTACCTCGGGTTACATACGCTTCAGGTTACGTATGCTTCAGGTTACAGACTCCACTAACCCAGAAATAACGCTTCAGGTTAAGAACAGAAATTGTGCTCTGGTGGCGCAGCGGCAATGGGAGGTCCCATTAGCTAAAGTGGTGCTTCAGGTTAAGAACGGTTTCAGGTTAAGAACGGACCTCCGGAACGAATTAAGTACGTAACCAGAGGTACCACTGTTAATATATATATATATATATATATATATATATATATATCTCTCACACTTCTGTTTGTCCATGAGTTCCAGGCATCAGTTTGAGAGATTTATCTTTTCTCCCACTGCTTTCCCTGGGAAAACCTGCTATTTACTGCTGAATCGGGACAAACATCAATTGGGTTCTCTGCAGATCACTGTTTGTTGATGCAGTGGTAAACAGTGGGTTTTCCCAGCGAAGGCAGGGGAGAAACGACCCCCCCTCTTGCACCCTTGCTTAGAATCATGGGACAAACAGAAGTGTGGATAGCCCTTAAGTGATTTTTTTGGTGCCTTCTGGGACCTTGGGCCACAGGTGAGCACTGTTGCATTTGGTGAGGTGGCTGCCACAAGGCCGAGGGCACTGTCCCTGTGCCCGCCTTGATGCAAGAGCCATCTTGCCAGTCCAGCCAGTTTGGTCTCGGGTAGAGAAACGTTTTGGGCCTGCTCAAGTTCTCTCAGGCCCTCTCTTCTTCTTGCCTGGCCACATCTGAATGGGATTAATTGCTCTCCCTACAGTACCCGAAGCCGTCCCTGAGAATATGGGAATTATGGTAATCAACAGCACAACCATCAAGGTTTCCTGGAGCCTGCTTCACAGACAGAAGATTTTCGGCCACCTCAGGGGATTTAAGGTAAGGGCAAAACCTCACCTCAGTAGCAGGCAGGGGGGCAGCTTCTGCAGAGGTCTGTTCATGTTTACTTGTTTGTTTTCAGAACTTATATCCCATTCTTCAATTAAATTTCCCCAGACCCATTACAATGCTGCTCTGTCACTAGCAAAACCAAAATAATAGTACAGTATGTTACGGAAATTACCGGGTCGAGAAGGCTCAGCTCCCGGTCCTACGGAGAAAGCCCGTGGTTCGCTGCGGAGGCAATGGAGACCAGCCGGAGATTGGAGCAAAAGCAAAGGAGTTTATTGCGCAACAAGGTTCAGGAGGATCCGAACCCCGAACAAAGGGTGTCCTGGACTTTTAAAAGTTCCCGCGATAGCCCAGAATGCATAGCGAAATACATCACAGAAACGTCAGAGATGGGGAGGGGAGAGAGGAGGTTACAGTAAAATTTACATAGGGGAAAAACAAGTTTTACATATCAAGAGGGGTGACAGGAACCGGTGAATGGATTAGGGTGGGTGCAATATACATTGTGAGTTTCCACTAGGGAACAATAGGAAACTTCTGGGAGGATGTCTGCTGTCATGGCAACAGATCGATGGATTATCGGGAGGGGTGCATTCCATCCTGCACCTGGATGAGGACGTGACTCGCTGCTAAACGGATTATGGAAGTTGCCAGGTTGAGAGTCCAAAAGTTATACAGTATCGAAATAATATACTTCTGATGATCGGAGGGTGGCGGGAACCGAGGGGTTAGAAAGGGTATTTTATAAGGAGCAGATAGACACTCGAATCAAGCAGATCGGATTTTGCGTTGCTGAGATATTAATTTTTATGTTATTTTACTGTCTGAGCTGTCAAACTGCCCACCCACAGTCTAAATAAGTCCACTTGCAACATTGTAGCAGTTCATAATTAATAGCTTCCCAAACTAGATACATTTTGGTTTCGGTTCCATTGTTCTCGCAGCAGGGAGCCTGTCAATACCCACTTAGCGTGCAGTCAAGCGTGAAGGTGATGATTGAATCATAGTAGCTGAGCTGAACGTTCCATTTTGCAGGCTGAGCTGAATGCATGCTCCTGATTGGTGGGTTTCCCGTTCATTGAGAAAATGGAGCGTGTATGGAGCGCTGTTTGACAGGAGCGCCTTTCCGGAGGCTTTTCGGGGCGCAGATCGGGACATTTAGGGGAAACCCTTTATCGCGAGGGTTTTATGTGGTGCTTGTGCGACTTGTGTGGTGAAGGGGTACCCGCTCATCGTCGGGGGGGGGCAAAGAGAAGAGAAGAGGCTTCCAAGTCCCGCACTTGGCAGCGCGGGGGTCCCGCGAGGAGGCTGCGCGGTGGGGGAAGGTGGTGGCTGGTAAATTTCCCTATCAGTCCCGCACTTGGAGATAAGATTTGTATTCTGGTTCGCAGAACCACAAATCCTTTTCTCCACACCTACACCTCCGTAACTTGGTACTCACCTTCCCCACGCGCCTCGGCTGGTAGTATTCAGGGAGAGCGGGCCGGTCATTGTTGGATGCCAACATCGGGGCAGGCACGGTGGGCTGTCAAAAGCCAGCTGATCGGAGTATGATGAGCTGTCACACGGCTGTCAAAGTGGCAGGTAGTCATACTGGCGAGCTGTCAAAGGTGGCCAACGGGGAAACAGGGTGCGCTGTCAAATAGCTGTCAAACAGCTGTCAAAGTGGTGAGTCCGAAAATGCGGAGAACTGTCAAACAAACGTCAAACGGCAAGCAGTCAGAATAAGGCAAGCTGTCAAAGCAGTGAGTCCGAAAATGTGGAGAACTGTCAAACAGCTGTCAAACGGCAAGCAGTCAGAATAAGGCAAGCGGTCAAAGCGGTGAGTCTGAAAATGTGGAGAACTGTCAAACAGCTGTCAAACGGCAAGCAGTCAGAATAAGGCAAGCTGTCAAAGCGGTGAGTCCGAAAATGTGGAGAACTGTCAAACAGCTGTCAAACGGCAAGCAGTCAGAATAAGGCAAGCTGTCAAAGCGGTGAGTCCGAAAATGTGGAGAACTGTCAAACAGCTGTCAAACGGCAAGCAGTCAGAATAAGGCAAGCTGTCAAAGCGGTGAGTCCGAAAATGTGGAGAACTGTCAAACAGCTGTCAAACGGCAGGCAGTCAGAATAGGGCAAGCTGTCAAAGCGGTGAGTCCGAAAATGTGGAGAACTGTCAAACAGCTGTCAAACGGCAGGCAGTCAGAATAGGGCAAGCTGTCAAAGCGGTGAGTCCGAAAATGTGGAGAACTGTCAAACAGCTGTCAAACGCTGTCAATAGCGGCAAGTCCGAAAATGGTCGGTGGGAACGATGTACGGGGACTCGGGAATGGTGAAGCAGGAACTGGGGTGCGATGCTGGGGTGCGGCGAACAGGAACTGGGGTGCGATGCTGGGGTACGATGATCAGGAACTGGGGTACGATGCTGGGGTACGGTGCTGGGGTACGAGGAACAGGAACTGGGGTACGATGCTGGGGTACGGTGCTGGGGTACGAGGAACAGGAACTGGGGTACGATGCTGGGGTACGGTGCTGGGGTACGAGGGACAGGAACTGGGGTGCGATGCTGGGGAGCGATGCTGGGGTGCGGTGAACAGGAACTGGGGTGCGGTGCTGGGGAGCGGTGAACAGGAACTGGGGTACGGTGGGCCGTACCCTCGGGTGTATGAAGAGTGGGAATTGAGCGCAGTTCAAGGGGAAGGGCTTGAAAGGTCCTGTTGGGGCATTCCTCATGTTCTCAAGTCGGAAGGAAGGGCTTGAACGAATTGCGGGTCAGTTTGAGCTGGCAGAGGGGCTCGGAAAGGATTTGGGGGGTGCGACTCTGCGGTTGGTTGGGCCGCCGAGACCTGGGTGCCTTGGGGTGGCCAATTCCCTTGTGGATGAGGTGGCACCATATGCTGGTTCTCATAACCCTGGGCCCAAGGAGGGTGCGAAGGAAAGGTGGCGTATGGTGAGTTTCCTCCAGGGAATGGGTAAGAGTTGGCTTCGACCCATGGGCTCCCTGGGTATAAATATGGGCAGTTACGTTTTAGGTGCCCTGGTTGAAACACAGGTGACAGGGGCCGGTGGATGGGCCCCAGGGTCGTGGCATGGATGGGCTGGCATTCAATCCTCCCCCTCTTCCTCGCCCCCTGCCTCCTCCCCTGGCCGGGAACCCTGGAGCTGGGAAGTAAGGGGTTTCCATACTGAGGGCAAGCACTGTCTCGTCCTCTGCCCTGGTGTCCATCTTTTTCTTTTCGTCTCGATTGTTAAAGACGGATTTTGCAATTGATAATATCTCACTAAAGGTTTTCCCGTCGTAACCAACTAGGAGATTCAAAGCTTTCCTTATGTCTGGTGTTGCTTGGTCCTTAAAGAAACCCTTTACTATTATCTCGTGGTGAGGATTTTCAGGGTCTATTCCACCCCAGGTTTTAATAGCTGCCACCAATCGAGAGTAATAGTCCGACGGGTGTTCATTGGGTCCCTGGATTACAGTTTGAACCTTAGTCCAGTTTATTGAGCGCTGTCCTGAAGCCTTGATGCCATCTAGGATGGCCCTTTTAAACAAGTTCAGACACCAGATGCCATTAGGGGTATTGTAGTCCCAGGCAGGGTTGGGTTCGATCCGGAGATCTCTAGGTGTCAAGGCCTCCACCCCTTGAGGTCTCCCTTCCTGGTAGTTTTCCTGATTTAGGGCTTCTTCAGCCTTACTGAGGATGTCAGCCTTTTCAGCCTCATTGAATAGGGCATTTAAGAGTACGTGGACATCAGTCCAAGAAGGGTGATGGGATGAGAAGATGGTTGCTATCTGCCTGTGGCATTTGTCAGGATCATCTCTTAGAGAGGGCATCGTGTTAGCCCAGTTAATCAGATCGGCAGTACGGAAGGGTTGATGGGTCTGTCGGTGGTATGGGTGGGGCCCCATCTGGGTCTGTCGGTGGTATGGGGAAAGCCCTCAGTGGCATCTGGAAGGAGGTTGCTTGGTGATTATTTCCCTTATTGCCTTTGGTACTTTCCTCGACAGACTGCTGGAGAGCGGATGGGGGGAAGGCGCCATGGTCTCTGACAGGAGATGGAGTGGAGTCAGGACCCACAAGCACGCCGGGCACCGCTACAGTCCCTTCCTGGCCGGCGAGGTGAACCAGTAGCTGGCCACCCTGTGCCTCCGCTTGGTTACTGGGACTGGTAGAGCTTTCGGGTCCCCGGGGTTGATTCTGTGCCAGGACGTTATTCTGGGCTGTAGGAGCAGTTGGGGCTGGCCCGGGACGATTATAAGAACGTGCCGGGGCCTGATCCATGGAGTCCTCATCCGAGGGATCCTCATAGGGAGGTGGCGCAGGACCTTCCTTCAGTTTCTTAGGAACTTTTCTAGGGGGTTTGATTATGGGCATCTGGAGCATCGGGGACGGCTTTAGAGTCATAAGGACTTGGGATACAGCCTCGAAAGTCTCCAGATAATCAAGCTGACGAGGCCTTTCTTCCAATAAGAGCTTCTTTAGGGTTTTTAGTTGATCCTGATGGAAGGATCCCTCCGGTGGCCAGCGGAGTTCTGATGGTACTCTTTCAGTAAAAGACGGCCAGGAATTCCTACAAAGATCTTGCAGCTTCTGTCTAGACAAAATCTCATGGTCCGGAATTATCTTCCAATGCTTCATGACAATCGCGAGGGGAGAGTCGGGTTCCGGCTGGGTAAAAGAAGGCTTTCGAGAAGCCTTCTTCCCAGTGGAAGTACGACCATGCTTCGAAGCCTTGGCACCCATCGTTCCTTGGGGTTTAAGAGGAACCTGGGGTTTTTTGGAAAGGAGGGACGGGAGGGTATCTTAGTAAGTCAGGTCTTCTCACAAAGGGGATGGGACAGAGGGGTTTCTTAACAAAACAAAGTACACGACGTTCCAATAATCTAGCCTGGTCCCTTGCGTTCACTAGTTCGGCTAGCGGGGCGGCTGACCAGGGGGATCTACTCTAAACTACCTCTTCCTTTCCTTTTTCTGGAGCTCCCTTTTCCTCTTCCTTTCTCTTCCGTTTCTTCTCATCTATTCCTATTTCTCAACCCCCATTTCCACCCATTACAGGGTACCCCCACCTGGCAACCTCCTGCCTATCGTTAACAGCTAAGGAAGGGAGCCCTACTGGACGCCTGCCACAGCAGTGCCAGATCGGGCAGCCCTTTTGATAGGGTTAAACGGTCCGGAAAAACCTCCCTTGCGTTCGGAAGCGGGCTCACGCACGACCAGCGTGTTTTACATGGCCCGACCGGGGCGGCTGAGGTTTGGGATAGTGCAGAGAAGTCCTTCGCCCCTTGGCAGCTGGCAAAGTAGAAAAAGAGCCCAGTCCCTTGCGTTCGTTAGACCAGCTAACGGGGCGGCTGACTGGGTATTGGAGAAAAAGAGATAGAGCTCAGGACTCCCCTTTCGAGTTGAGCAGCAGTCCACGGGACAGACTGAGAGACAGACAAGAAATGATAGGCAAGAGAGCAGTAGATTGCGGTTGCCAGGCTTACCTCCCCCCAATCACCAGTGCACTGGATTTATACTTACGCGTCTTCCACCGCGATCCGCTGGATCGTTGGAGACGAAGCCGGCTGAACTTTGCCTTTGCTCCCCGGTTGGCTCCCCTTGAGACCTGCAATTACCGCCCGGAGGATGGCCAGGGATCCGTCGAGTCTCCACGGGAGAAAAGGGTCCCGTTGCCGGCTGAAGGCTCGGTGGGGGTCCCCAGCCACCACGGGAGAACGCAGGTCCCGGGTTTCGGCACCAAGACTGTTACGGAAATTACCGGGTCGAGAAGGCTCAGCTCCCGGTCCTACGGAGAAAGCCCGTGGTTCGCTGCGGAGGCAATGGAGACCAGCCGGAGATTGGAGCAAAAGCAAAGGAGTTTATTGCGCAACAAGGTTCAGGAGGATCCGAACCCCGAACAAAGGGTGTCCTGGACTTTTAAAAGTTCCCGCGATAGCCCAGAATGCATAGCGAAATACATCACAGAAACGTCAGAGATGGGGAGGGGAGAGAGGAGGTTACAGTAAAATTTACATAGGGGAAAAAACAAGTTTTACATATAAAGAGGGGTGACAGGAACCGGTGAATGGATTAGGGTGGGTGCAATATACATTGTGAGTTTCCACTAGGGAAGAACAATAGGAAACTTCTGGGAGGATGTCTGCTGTCATGGCAACAGATCGATGGATTATCGGGAGGGGTGCATTCCATCCTGCACCTGGATGAGGACGTGACTCGCTGCTAAACGGATTATGGAAGTTGCCAGGTTGAGAGTCCAAAAGTTATACAGTATCGAAATAATATACTTCTGATGATCGGAGGATGGCGGGAACCGAGGGGTTAGAAAGGGTATTTTAAAGGAGCAGATAGACACTCGAATCAAGCAGATCGGATTTTGCGTTGCTGAGATATTAATTTTTGTTATTTTACTGTCTGAGCTGTCAAACTGCCCACCCACAGTCTAAATAAGTCCACTTGCAACATTGTAGCAGTTCATAATTAATAGCTTCCCAAACTAGATACATTTTGGTTTCGGTTCCATTGTTCTCGCAGCAGGGAGCCTGTCAATACCCACTTAGCGTGCAGTCAAGCGTGAAGGTGATGATTGAATCATAGTAGCTGAGCTGAACGTTCCATTTTGCAGGCTGAGCTGAATGCATGCTCCTGATTGGTGGGTTTCCCGTTCATTGAGAAAATGGAGCGTGTACGGAGCGCTGTTTGACAGGAGCGCCTTTCCGGAGGCTTTTCGGGGCGCAGATCGGGACATTTAGGGGAAACCCTTTATCGCGAGGGTTTTATGTGGTGCTTGTGCGACTTGTGTGGTGAAGGGGTACCCGCTCATCGTCGGGGGGGGCAAAGAGAAGAGAAGAGGCTTCCAAGTCCCGCACTTGGCAGCGCGGGGGTCCCGCGAGGAGGCTGCGCGGTGGGGGAAGGTGGTGGCTGGTAAATTTCCCTATCAAGTACAATCCTGGGCCTGTCTACTGTAAAAGAAGTCCCACCGAGATCAATAAGACCTGATCCCCGGTAAGGTGGTATAGGGTTGCAGCCTAAATTATGCGAAATAGTAAGCCGTTGCAGACTAAATCAGAGCAAAATAAGAGAAATTTATGGAAGCAAATTGTGGTGCAGAACTTGGAATACTTTGCTGCAGAATTATTGTGTGTGTGTGTGTGTGTGTGGAGAGAAGAGAGAGAGAGAGAGTTAAGTGTACAAACACCCGACTGGCCTAAAGGATTTCAGTACAATGCAAAACAGCTCTGCCAACTCACAATCATTTTACTGTCCCTGCCAGAATTCCATACTTCTGCCCAGCTGCCATATTAACTTCACTGAACGCCAGGATAAAATGTTGTATTTAATGTTGCTTCTTTGCTTTTTTTTTTTAATAGGCCCTTTGAGAAAGAGTGAAGCACATGCTCAGAAACATCCTGGACCCATATAGATTTAACTGTTCTTATTTTATCTATAAGCTGCCTTGAGTCCCTGTCAGGAGAAAAGGCGGGGTATTATTATTATTATTATTATTATTATTATATTATTATTATTAACTATGTACCATTAAAAGGCCAAAATCACTCTTTACATGATCAAAGGTACATTTCCGTCAGGTTTTTTTAAAACCTCCTTGGAGCAGGAAAGCAATCTGCACATGGCAAGAGGCACTTTGCACAAAGGGTGCCAGAACCAAACAATTGTGAGTGCATGTGTGGCTAACAGAACTGGGGGTAAAATCTCTGTTCCCCTCTCTCCCCCTTCCCCAGATTTATTATTCAAACTTGGGGACCATGGCAGAGCATAGCCATCACCAGGTCTACCTTCACCCCCACCCCCATGGGGATCTGGAGATTGAAGGGGATGTGTCTCAGGTCACCCTGGGGGCTTCAGGCCCTGGAGCCGGTACCGACTTCAGATGACTGTGCTGAATGGGCAGGCCGAGGGACCCCGCAATGAGGCCCTGGAGTTTAACACCCCCGAGGGAGGTAAGTGCCCTAAGCCCATCACCCTCACAGCGCCCCCATTTTATCTTCCGCTCAACGCATATGGCTAACCTTTATGCTCCTCTAGGGGCTGAGCCCTCCCATAGCATTCTCTGTCCTTGTTTTGTTAGATAGAAGTCGCAAAGCATACAGAAATTATAACATCAATAACAACCACAAAAATTCCAGCAAACCTCAGCGTAACGTTGGGTAAACTCATTTTATTCTACAACAGTCCTCTGTAGTAGATCATTGTTGTTTAAAGGGAAAAAGAAAAGGGATAAATTCCAACATTTTTTAAAAACTGAGGAAAACAGCAATAATAAAATAACTATAAAATATAATTAAGGTTACAGTACTATATAGTATATGTGTAGTTGCATAAACTGTTTCCCTTAACAAAAAATAAATAATAAAAATTTTTCTTCTAGTAGCACCTTAGAGACCAACTAAGTTTGTTCTTGGTATGAGCTTTCGTGTGCACAAGAAAGCTCATACCAAGAACAAACTTAGTTGGTCTCTAAGGTGCTACTAGAAGAAAAATTTTATTTTTTGTTTTGACTATGGCAGACCAACACGGCTACCTACCTGTAACTGTTTCCCTTAAGTTATTGTATGTTGATTCATGTGTTACTATAGCAGGGGTCAGCAAAAATGTTCAGCAGGGGTCCAGTCCACCATCCCTCAGACCATGTGGTGGGCCGGACTATATTTTTTTGGCCGGGGGGGGGGAGATGAAGGAATTCCTATGCCCCACAAATAACCCAGAGATGCATTTTAAATAAAAGGACACATTCTACTCATATAAAAACACACTGATTCGCAGACCGTCCGTGGGCCGGATTAAGAAGGCAATTGGGCCGCATCGGCCCACAGGCCTTAGGTTGCCTACCTCTGCACTATGGTTTCAACAGATACTTTCCAAATATCATTAAATTTCCCCATGCATAATCTTTGTCTGAAAGCAATCTGTTCATGGGTTGCAAGAGTTGTCATCTCATCTATCCACTGACTGAAGGGGGCCGGTCGTTGGTCTTTCCAATGTATCAATATCAATATTTTTGCAGATGTAAGGGCACAGAGAATCCATTTATGTTGACCAATTGTCAAGCCCCATATATTAGGGTTAAGTATAGTTTAAGATGCGGGTGGCACTGTGGGTTAAACCACAGAGCCTAGGGTTTGCCAATCAGAAGGTTGGCGGTTTGAATCCCCGCGACGGGGTGAGCTTGGTCCCTGCTCCTGCCAACCTAGGAGTTTGAAAGCACATCAAAGAGCAAGTAGATAAATAGGTACTGCTCTGGCAGGAAGGTAATTTCCGTGCGCTGCTCTGGTTTGCCAGAAGCGGCTTAGTCATGCTGGCCACATGACCCGGAAGGTGTACACCGGCTCCCTTGGCCAGTAAAGCGAGATGAGTGCCGCAACCCCAGAGTCATCCGTGACTGGACCTAACGGTCAGGGGTCCCTTTACCTTTACCTTTTTAATTTAAAATGATGTTATCTTCTGAAATTTTTAACTCTTTCCCCACAGTGATATTTATTCACCCTAATACTTTTTATCCAAAACTTTCCAAAACTGAACACTGTATAAACATGTTTCAAGGAAGCAGTTTCCTTATTGCATCTGCAAGAGCATGTTGTTGTTGATAGACCATGTTTATGTAATTGTGTATGAGATGTAGTTTATAATCTAATGATACTTGAGAAAGGAAACTGAAACACTATCCCATTGTTTAACTAAGATGGAGCTTGTTAATCCTCTGTAAAAGGTTGTGCTGAGAGATAATAGCTTGTTCAAGGTAATCCAGTGAACATTGAGCCTGATCTGGGATATGAACCTGGGCTTCCCACATCCAGGGGCAACACTCCTGCTGCTCCAGGGGTAGCAGTCTGGTCTCTTGGTGCGCTTTGAGCCTGGCCCGCTCACTTTCAGCTTTTTAGCCCCAAGAAACCTATCGAATGGGAATGTTTCTTTTCACCACATGTGGCCCACTTCTTCCAAAATGCTTCCTCTCACTATCTTCACTCTCCTTTTCTCTCTCTGCTCTGCCTCCACACAGTGCCCAGTCCCCCAGCATCCTTCCACTTGGACTGCATCTCGGATACGGCACTGAAACTGGAGTGGACGCCCCCCAAATTCCCCAATGGGAAATTGCTGAGATACAAGTTGGCCTTCCAGCAAGGTGAGTCCGTGGAAGGGGTTTTTCTGGCTTGCAGTGATGTTGGTCTGTGGAATACTAGGGGGCTTGAGAGGCATTTGGGTGGGCAATTGTCCAGAAAAACAGCCCAAAAATATTCTCAGTAAAAATAAAGCATACTGTGCTTTGGATGTGGGGGTATAGATTGTGTTTTTAAGCATACTGCTGCACTGTACTAGTAATACTGCCAATAGTGACAACTAATTGTGACAACCCTAATTGTTAAAACCCTAATTGTTAACCCTCTCTGCCTTCTTGCGCCTAGTCAACCAGACAGCCAACCAGACGGCGCTGGAATCCACCTCCTACAGCATCAGTGCTGAACACAATGACTTTAACCTCACTGACCTTGCCCCCCATACTCCCTACAAGTTGTACTTGTGGGCAGAAACCAGTGTGGGGCCAGGGGAGCCATTTGTCCTGGAAGAGCATGCAATGCGTGAGTCAGGTAAGTGAAGCCTTATGAATACGCCCTCCAGGGGGAACTTGTGGCCCTCCAGATATTGTTGAACAACTCCTGTCATCCCGGATCACTGGCTATATCTTCTGGTGCTGATGAGAGTTGGAGTTCAAGAGCATCCAGGGGGCCACACAGGCTCCTCCATCCCTGTCAAACCCAGGGAGAGAAAGAGAAGATTATTCCTGTGGAGGTTGCACAAACTCCCTGCTTAGGACGAGGAGCACAAAAGGGGAGCAAGGCCAGCCCCACATCCCTGCCACAGCTTGGCCCTGGGCACTGCTCCCATGGCCACCCATAATCTGCTGTTTTTGTTTTTTGTAAGTTAAAGTAGGTGTCTTTGAAAAGAATATGAGCAGGTCATGAGGAGGACTTTTGAATAATCCTTGATGTATTTGAAACAAACAAACAAAATCCTTCCAGTAGCACCTTAGAGACAAACTAAGTTTGTTTTCGGTATGAGCTTTCGTGTGCATGCACACAAAAGCTCATACCAAGAACAAACTTAGTTGGTCTCTAAGGTGCTATTGGAAGGATTTTTTTTCTTTTGTTTCAACTACAGCAGACCAACATGGCTACCTACCTGTAACTAGAACCTTGATGTATTTGTTTACTTGATTGGTGATAGTGTGTGTGCTCCTTTTTTAAAAAAATACTCTTGAAATTCAAATAGAAATTGTATTCACACTCAGAGATTATAGGATACAGCTGTATGTTCTGGGTCAGAGATGGGGAACCTTTGGCCCTCCGGGTTTTGCTAAATGGCAAATTCCATCAGCCCCAGCAAGAATGGCCAGTGGCCAAGGGTGATGGGAGCTGAAGCTCAGCAAAAACTGGAGGGCCAAAGGTTCCCCACACCTGGTCCAGGTACTCAAGGTTTCTCACTGACCTTGTTTTATGTTGTTGGTAATAAGGTTCAAAGTCCCTGGCACAGCTTTTAGACAAAGGTTCCCAGAGAAAGGCTTTTGTGGAGGACTCGGGGGTCCCCAGTAGGCACACCTGATGTCCATATGCCACATGCAAAGAGAGTGATTCCTGTGTTGATCCCAACATGCATATCAGGGACTTGCAGGATCAAGGGCCAATGGCTTGTTTCAGAAGTGACATCAAGTGATAAAGCACTATGTGAACAAGTCCTGCATGCTCTCTCGTCCCCTCATGTGCCCTGTATCAGTTAGTTTCTCCCTCTTCAACAACAGAGTGCTTTGTCATTTCATCCTAACCAACATGCTTTGGTTTGTGCATGATAAACCATGATTTGAAGCTGATTTGCAATTTCGATTCGGAAGGGGAAGTGCAAGCCATGGTTTCCTGATTCTGACATAGTGGCAAACTATGGTTTGCCCCCATGAAAGAACTAACTAAATAAAGGGTCCGCATGGGGGTAAACATGCAAGCCTGAGCCTCGTTCATGTGTGAATAAGATGAGTACTTGAGGCAGAAGATCCAAGGTGCAACATTGCCTTCTCACTGATGAATATAGGAAATATTCTTCTGTTGCTTCAGCATTCCAATGGAGAATTTTCTAGTAGGTTGCACTCTGCTAGTCAGAATGATATGTTTCATGGCACCCATGATCCATTGCCTGGAGGTAACGCATTGCTTTGCAACAAGGCTGCCTCTATGATCAACAACAGTATTAAGACTTGAGTCCACCATGGGTATTCAACTGGTGTCCTGAGGGGTGTCAGACAAAAGACTCACTCTGCATGCTCCCACCAAACTGCAGGAACCCGCTATGCCAACCAAGGAAGCCTTCTTGCACCAATAGAACATAACTGGTCAGGTGATACTTCAAGATCAGGCTTTCTTTCTTGATTGCTTGTCTGAGGAACTAGGACATCTCCTGTTGTGTGAAGATTGCCTCTGCCTTTCTCCACAATTGGCAGACCTTTCTTTGACAGAGACAATTCATGAGAATGAGGTGGTGACAAAGCTTTCAAATTGAACTATTGTTTGAACTATGGCCTAGACTAGGAAGTCAGAGAATGAGGCCAGCTCAGTAATTCTATGATGATCAGTTCATCCTAAAAGGGGGCCATTGTGCTATCTGGTGCTGTTCTTGTGGGGTGTGTGCAATGCATCAGCACAGCAATGTGCATTTTGGTCTCACCTTGGTGGTTAAGTTACGGGGGCTGTCATGACAAGTTCCTGCAGTTCAGAATTTATCACTGGCCCAGTATCAGTGGTTGGTAAGAGAGGGGAGACAGGGAGCAAGGCAGAAGACTGGGCAAAATTGTTTGGATCCAGAGATTTGTGGATTCCAAGGGAAGAGCAATGGTTCCAAGATGTTAGGAATGGGCAGGCATCTGAGGGGGGTGGCAGAAGAGGCATGGGGTAGGAGGAGGATCTAGGTGAAGGAGCCAGTGACTTATGGGTTCTGTGTCACTCATGAAGCAGGAGCTGTTAGGGACTGGGCAGAGGAGGGATGGTGGAGACTGCCTCCCCAGCCTGACCCTTCCAGGGAGGAGGGAGAGAGTTTAGATTTACAACAGGGGTTTGAGGGAGGTCATAGCTCAGAGGCAGATGAGGGAAAAGTTGGGAAATAATGGGGGAGGAGGAGAAGAAAGCAGCAGGGGGCGACAGCTGACAGACACATTGTCTTTAGAAAGCATTCCAGCCCTCCCCACCCCCAGAACCTGGCGAGCCTTGAAAGTAGGAGAGCAAAGGCCTCAAAAGCAGAAGGCACGCAGCAGCACCCGTAGAAGTGATGAATGGGGAAGTGGGAGAGATGGGGGTGGAGATTCACTAGGGACAACACCATTATCCAGAGGCTGTGTTCTATAGCCTCTCTGTAAATACTGAATAAAAAGAAGATGGTAAGAAACATTCCCTTGTCTTTGTAAGTTTCTGGCAACTGTCTGGGTGGAGGAAGAGGAAGAGGGAAGAGTGGAGAAGGAGGCGGGGGCAGAGTTGCAGCAAGGCACAGAGGTGGAAGAGACAGTCCCAGAGAGAGTCAGGCCAGTTTAGAATCTCCATCCTCTCCCCCACTGACTCCAAGGACAAGGAGGGGCTTAAAGCAACAGAAACAGCTGGAGCCACCACCAGTATATGTTGCCACTTGCTTGTACACACTATATCAGATGGGGGGGTTTAGGTGAGCTGAATGGGGTGTGGTTGCATTGTGGCTGCAAATTAGAGCATAAGTCTGAAGAAGTAGGTGCCTAGCTAGCTAAGTAGCAGGAGTAGTATGTATATTTGCTGCACCTTAGAAACTGATGTAATCGAGTGCTTTGCCAATAAAGAACTAAATTTCTGATCGCTTGTCTTCATTGGGGCTGGAGTGCTCGGAACACGAGAGCAAGCAGTGGTGGCTCATGCAGCAAGATCTCTGCTGGGTGACAAGCTTTCTACCACGGAGTGGGATTGCCTAAGGGGAGAGGGCCCTTACTAAACGGTGCTTTTGGAGGTGCAGGAAGAAGTGCTACTTTCATTTCATGTGGCTGCATTGCAACATGGTTTCTGGGTGGTGGTTTAGAGAACCAACAATGCCAATAGAGGCTGCTGGTGCCATCACTTGTGCCGCCCGCAACCTGCTCAGCAACCAAGTGAGTGCTTGCAGCCCTGTTTAGAGAAGCTTTTAATGTTTGATGGATTATGTATTTTAATATTTTGTTGGAAGCCACCCAGAGTGGCTGGGGAAGCCCAGCCAGATGTGCAGGGTATAAATATATTATTGTTGTTGTTGTTGTTGTTGTTGTTGTTGTGTGTTGTTGTTTTGCTGCAAAAGCAAGTCCACCACATTCTCCACATCTGACTCACAACCTGCTCCAGTAAGGGTGTCAGGTCCCCTTTCTCCATCCAGCAATGCTCTGCCATATGATACTTCCACAGCCAGAAGTATCTATCACTCTTGGAAGCAGAAAGAAAGCAAAGCAACACTTTATCTCGGTTACCTTCCCCACTCCCTTCAGAATCAATGATTCTCAGAAAACAAAAATCTATGCCATGTTCCAGATTTATCTGTGGTTTTTTTCATGCAGAATTTCAGGATGATGGGCAGAGAAGATCAATCCATGCATGGGATCAGGGTATCACTTCCAGATGCTTTTTCTGCCTTGATTATGTTGTTTTTCCTCTATGGAGGGCTCTGTAGCAAGGCGGGGGTGGGGGTGGGGCTGTGGCCTTACAGATGCCCTTGGGCTTCAACTCCCACTGGTCCCCAGCCAGTAAGGCTAATCGTCTGGGATGTTGGGAGCTGTCATCCAACAATGTCTAGAGAGCCATAGATTCCTCGTCCGGCGTTACTTTCTTTTGTCTTCTTAAGGAAGGCATTGAAATGTTAATAAATTCCTCTGCAACCTTGTTTTTCTTTCTGCCTCCATGCCCAGTGAACCTGAGCTTTATGAATATCAGTTTGGGTGAAACAGGGAAGAACTACACCACCATCATCTGGACCCCACGTCCCAACCAGCGAGATGTGGAAATCAAAGTGCATCTTATGAGCAAGACTGGTAAGAGCAAGCAAGGGTGGGTTGTGGCCCTTTGTATAAGGAGATGGGTGGTGGGTGGGAGGGGAAACCACAGCAACGTTCCCTTCTCTCATTGTCTTCGTGCCACCAGAGAAACTGAGGTGCTACTTACTGTAATTTTACAGGTGTGGGAATTGAGAAGGAAGGATAGAGGCTTTCTCATAGCCACCAAATGACTCCATCGGTCAACCAAGTCCATAAAAGTGCACTGGTTGTAATCTCCCCTGCCAACAGAAAATGGGCTATGTTGCTAGAACCTGGAGAAAGTGGCATGAACCTGGAAAAAGTGGCATGAACACTTGCTGCTGAAAATAGCGGGTTCTCTTTGCTACTGAAACAAAAAGAGCATAGGGCAGGGCTGGAGAACCTTGTTGACCTTCCATATGTTTTTGGACTCCAGCTCCCATGAGCTCCAGGCAGCTTGGCCAGTGGGTTAGGGACGAAGGGTGTTTGTTGACAACAACATCTGGAGGACCACAGGTACAGCACAGATCTTCCCATCTCAGCATTCTTGATGATTAGAATCAATGTTCAACCTCTAAAAGGTGAATAGATTTTGGACATACTTTTCATCCTTCTTCATCAAGTTAGGCAAATGGCATAAATGTTAGTCATTTATATACTGAAGTGAAACATTCACATTACCGAGTATTGATGAACAGCAACAATTGCAAAGAAGGATTTTGAAGAGAAATCTGCTTGGGTGAGTGGGAGCTAATTAATTGCTGCTCTGACACACAATGCCCTTTCTGTAGGCAGGGATCGGATGGAGCAGAAGACTATCCTCCATTCCTCTTCTGCTAGTGTGATGATGGATTTTTCCCAATAATTTTGCTCTTGGCATGAACAAATTCTTCTCACAAAAATCCTCCAAAGCCAGCAGCAGATGTCACGAGCCCGTCTGAGCATCTGAGAACAGAACAATATTGATGGCATTTAGTAACAGTACTGACAGTTTCTTAGTCAACAACTTGGAGAGTGGAGGTTGGCCCTTAAATTCTGAAATAACATAGTTATATATACTTTTTAAGGAGAGGAAAGGCAGTATACAAATCAGCCTGTGCTCTTAGTGTCTGCTGGGCAGCATCAGCAGGCCAGGTTCCAGCTCAGGCATAGGCAAACTCAGCCCTCTAGATGTTTTGGGACTACAACTCCCATCATCCCTGACCACTGGTCCTTTTAGCTAGGGATGATGGGAGTTGTAGTCCCAAAACATCTGGGGGGCTGAGTTTGCCTATGCCTGTTCTAGCTAGAGATGGGGGAGAAGTGCAATTGTTTGCATTTAAAGGAAAATACTGAATTCACACTGTTCAAAAAACACTGCACAAGCCAAAACACAACCACGCTTTGAAATTCACACTTCACCAAAAACTGTGGGTGGCACTGTGGTCTAAACCACAGAGCCTAGGGCTTGCCAATCAGAAGGTTGGCAGTTCGAATCCCCGTGATGGAGTGAGCTCCCGTTGCTCGATCCCTGCTCCTGCCAACCTAGCAGTTTGAAAGCACACAGTGCAAGTAGATAAATAGGTACCTCTCCGGCAGGAAGATAAACGGCCTTTCCACGCACTGCTCTGGTTCGCCAGAAGCGGCTTAGTCATGCTGGCCACATGACCCGGAAGCTGTACGCTGGTTCCCTTGGCCAGTAAAGCGAGATGAGCGCCGCAACCCCAGAGTCGTTCATGACTGGACCTAATGGTCAGGGGTCCCTTTACCTTTACCTTTACTCCAGCCAAGTAATGTGTATAAGAGGCTTATTATCGAGGTGTATGCAATGCATATATTAGTGAAAATAGCATACAAAAATGCATTCCATTAGGGAAAGTGTAAATATTAGGGAAAACATGCTTTGCAAAAAAAAAAAAGTGTAAAATTGGCAATATGGCTTATAAAATGTTCACACTAAACCACTGGTGAATCTTACAAGCATTTTAAAAAATAAAACAAACAATTATGTGGAAACATGGAGAACTGAACTTAAGCTTGGAAAAATGAAAGGCTGAAAAGGACAGGTTTGCTCCGCCTTACTTCTTCTAACCCAGATTCAGGTGAAAGGGTGTGGCTGCCGTTGGGACTGAAGGCACAGTCTGGTTTTCCCCCTCTCTCCCTGTTTTCTCTAAGCAGATAAGAATCGTGGCGCACTGTCGGGGATGCCAGCTCCAGCCAGGGTTCCTTCAGCATCTCAGACTTGCAGCCAGGCCAGCAGTATCGGGTCCGGCTTGTGAAAGCACACCGTACTGGGGAGGATCAAACCATATGGGAGACAGAGGTTGAAACTAGTGGTGTTGGTAAGTGGTATTTCGAACCAAGGGATTGCATTGCTAAGAACAGTGGTTCTTTTACTGGATCGGTGAGCAATAACAAGACCAAAAGGTGAGGAAGGATAACAAAGAGATTTATTGCAGCTTGGTGACTACAAAGAAATGATGGATTTAAAGCAGAGTGAGGGATCCTGTGCCCCTTCAGTCACCAGGAACCATACTTGGATGAGTGAAGTGAGAATCGAAGGCTGTCACAGGGGAAGCGGGGAAGGGGTCTGAATCATGCGGGTGGGTGCAGAACTCAGAAGATCTCAGAGGGTGGCCCCATCCATTTCTTCCCTAGGGGTGGGTGGAGACCAGCCTTGCCAACTGTTGCTGAGAGGCCATTGCAGAGGCAGCCTGGTGGGGGGCTACTGAGGAGGAGGCAGATCTGGCCTTCAAGGAGCTTTGCTACAGCTATTGCTGCCACTGCAGCAGTGAGCAATGCGTTCCTTGGAGGCTGGACCTGCTGCCCTGCGGATTCTGCCACCCAAGGTGGATTCTGCCACCTTGCCTCATGAGTGGGCCAGCCCTGTTCATTGGAGATTTTTTAGCAGAAGTTGGATGCCATCTGTCAGGGATGCTTTTGTTGTGATTCCTGCATTGCAAGGGGTTGCACTAGCTAACCCTCACGGTCCCTTTCAACCCTACAGTTCTTGTTTTTCTCCCAACAAGCATGCGTCTTCTAATTTCGTGACTGCTGTCACCATCTGCAGTGATCATGGAGCCCAAGAAATGTGAAATCTCTCACTGCCTCCATTTCTTCCCCTTCTATTTGCCAGGAGGTGATGGGACCAGTGCCATGATCGTAGTTTTTTTTGATGTGAGCTTCAGACCATATTTGCGCTCTCCTCTTTCACCCTCATTAAAAGGTTCTTTAATTCCTCCTCACTTTCTGCCATCAAGGTAGTATCATCAGCATATCTGAGGTTGGTGATATTTTTCCGGCAATCTTAATTCTGGTTTGGGATTCATCCAGTCCAGCCTTTCGCATGATGAATTCTGCATATAAGTTAAATAAGCAGGGAGACATATACAGCCTTGTTTCCCCCTTAATCCCTCCTAAAAGATAAGACATGACCACGTCTTCCAAAGAAGTATAAAAAGAGTTTACTTACAGATATCTGATCACAAAAGGGATCCCAGAAGGCAGACTTTAGCTTAGAAAAAGTAACATACTTGGATACTAGCCCATAAGGGAGATAGTTCCTTCTCCTCTCTTGGCTGAAAGCCAATAGAGAATCTTTGGCTAAGAAATATTGCTTCCTTGAGAGCGAAGTCAAAAGAGAGAGAGAGATGGCGGCTAGCCTGTGCTTTGGTTTTACCTGCACAGGTGAGCCACAACCCACCTCCAGTCCACAGGCAGAGGAATCCTGTCCCAGCCCAGGAGAAACAGGAAGTTCCGACTGGCTGGACCAGACATCCCCTTCTATGTCCACTCTGGGGATATTTACTTGACTGCTCTCCGTGTTTCACATCCCACAGTTCTATGATTCTATGAAGTAGCTGCCTTGGAGGAGAGAGCAACTTTAGCCTTGCCTTTTAAAAGGGAAGGGGTCTTCCTCCACTGGCTGTTTTTTAATGGAGAAAAAGCCGCATTAGGATCAGACCTGTTACCTTCACACTGAAGGGCTCTTCTCCAGTCTTCATTGAACCGTTCCTGAAGATGATGTTACAGAAGCTTGTGTGTGTGTGTGTGTGTGTGTGGAGTCAATTCACAGCTAGTGCTTCACATTCTATCAATTATATTTTCAAATACTTTGATTTTATTGCCCTCTTGCATTTATCTTTTGAGCATTGCCTCCCTCCTGGTTTCTCGGGCTTTTTATTAGGTGTTGTAATGTATTATTTATGGTTGTCACTATTAAATGTGACATCTTTTAAGTGGAGAAAGGGCCTTCTGTGATCTGACAAAAGTGTCAGATTCATACTTGTGGAGACTTGGGAAGTGATGCTGAAAAGAGCTGGTTGTGTGTCTAGGCTTGGGAAAAGATGGGGAAGGTGGAGATTGCTGTCTTGAAATATTTTTAAAGCCACAGCAAAGAAGATAAGAGAGTCATTGTTCCCTCTTGCCATGTAGACAAAGGGACAAGAGGCTGCTGGTTTATATGGCAAGAGAGTGAATTTTAGGAAGACAATCCTACTTCTGAGAGCAATGGCTATATTTAGATTTGTACTGACTTAGATCAGGGGAGCTTTTTGGAGTGGGGGGGGGGAGTAGGAGATTTTATAAGAGAAATCTTCATTGTTTGTTATTATATTGCTTGCTTTCTGCTCCCTGTTCCCCAAGCTGTGGGAATGGGATAGCACAGATGCATTTGCCTGGTGCTTGCTTAAATATCTTGGTATGTGTGTTGGTGAAAACCATTCTGTTCTCTCAAGCTATTAGCTAATGTGTAAGCACCCCATGTTTGGGGTCTCTGAGTAGATTCATGGATGCAGGAAATGGCTGTAGCTCAATGGTAGACACACACTTTGCCCATGGAGGGTTCCGGTTTCAATTCCTCATAAATCCAGAGGAGGCTGGATAAAGACCCCTCTGCAGAGCTACTGTCAGTCAGCTTAGAGTAGTGGTAATGATTCTGTGGCTTTCAAGATGTTGTTGAACTCCAGGTCACATTGCCCAACAGTCACTAGAGTGGGCTCCAGCCAAGGTCTACAAGTTCCCCAACCCTGGTGTAGACAGCACTGAACGGACTAATCCCCTGACTCCATATAAGACAGCTTCCTACGTATCTTTTAATTGTCTGTATGTGGAGGGTTGCAGGCAGCCTCTTGAATGTGAGCCATTAGCAGCCAGCTGATTTATCTCAATATGGGGCTGCAAAGGCCCTTCTACTCATATAGAGATGGTGCTTGGTTAGGGAAGACTCCAGGCTGCTGTTCTAACCATGCTGCTCTTTCCTGAATTCATGAGTAAATGCCCCTAGCTGCCACACATGGGCGGAGAGCCCTTCCCAGCCAGCTGGTCACACATCTCTACAGTGTCCACTCACGATACTGTTGAGAACATTGGAGAAAAGTGATGTTTCTCTTTCGAGAGAAACTAGTGACCCAGCCCACTGTTAGGTGCAAATGGCTCCAGCATTTCTGAGGAAGTATTCCAGCAGGAGCCAATGAACCCTTAACCCCAGCAGAGGGGTATGTGCCTGTGTTTGTGTGTGTTTAATAAGACAAGCTCCTCCATTTAAGAACCAGCATAATATGGGTGGCATTTCCTAGAATGACCTGCTCCGGGTTCTCTAGGAGTTGGTGTGGCTCTGCCAAGATAACAGTAAGTTGTTCTCTCTGCAGCCTGATCCTGACAATGCTTACTTGGTGGATTTCCACCATAATGGAGAAATTCCACATTCCAGCCAGATGTTTTTGGGAGGAACATCTCTCAGGAGTCAGAATTTAGAGATGGGCAAAGCATCAAAGCATTGAATATAACAGGTTGGCCCCCAGCCCAGCACTTCTTAATTTCCTCTCTGTGCTCTTTGCAGTTCCTGAGGATTTCCAGAAGAGCTTTGCTGCGGAAGGTTGGTTCATCGGCTTTGTCAGCGCCATCGTTCTCCTTATCCTGGTTTTGGTGCTTCTCTGCTTCATCAAGCGCAGCAAGGGCGGCAAGTACTCGGGTGAGGTGCCCCCAGCCCCACCCTAGCACCTCGCAGCAGACCCCCGTGGGCCACTCCCCAGGCTATTATCACTTTTCAGTTACATAGCACTTTTAGTGTGCCTGGTGGCGTTCGTCCTCACAACACTCCTGTGAGGTAGGTTGTTATCGTTCCCATTTTTACAGACAAGGATGCTGAGCTTGAGAGATGGGGGAGTTGATGGAGTTCACAAAGTCCATAGTTGAGCTAGGAGTTGAACTCGTGCAATCCAAGTTCAAGTCCCCTATTTGACCCACTGGGCTGGGTAAGTCCAAAACAGGGAGGGAAAACATGACACCCTCCAGATGTTGCTGGACTCCATCGGCCCCAGCCAGCATTGCCAATGGTCAGAGATTACGGGTGTTGCAGACCAGTAACATCTTGAGAGCCAGAGGTTCTCCATCTTTGCATTACGTACTGGAGAGACAGATTTTAGGTTAGGACATGGATGTGTTACCAGCATAAACTGTTTTCATGGTAGCTGCTTCCTTAAGGTAGCCTGGGAATTGCACTTTGTGAGAATGCCTCTTTCAGGTTCTCAGCATGCTCTCATATCTGCAGCTCCCAGGGCTCCTTGCAGAGAAGCCAAAACAGTTGAGGCTTTTGAAAACTGGCATTGCCTTTGTGTTGTTCATATGTTCTTATTACTATTTTGCTGTCCCCTGAGCAGGCATGGGGGGGCCACAGGCTCAGGGGCCGAATGCAGCTCTCCAGGCTTCTCTACCTAACCCCTTGGAATTCTCCCCAGCCACCCTCTTGCACCCCTCACTAACCCTGCTTTGCACTCTCTCCTTGTTTGCTCTGGTCTGACCGGAATGTGCTCTTGAACTCTCATAATGCCACTTACATGCCTGGATGGAGGCTAGAGAGGGGTGTGTGAGTGTGTGCACAAACTAGGCACTACTGTAGAAAGGTAAATTTTTCGTTGTTGCTCTGCCCATGGTTTCCTCTGGCCCTCTGCCTGGTGGGTTCTCTTCGCCTGCCCTTGGGCTTGAAGCCCAGGCAGGAAAAAACTAAACAGTTACTCTAGCAGGAGCCAACACAACGATTCCTGCTAGTGCAATGGGATTCCCCCTCCCACCACATGCCCCTCCCACATAGCATCGGGGGGGGGGGGTGTTGGGAGAACCCTGAGAACAGTGCATGGGGGAGGGAGAGGGGAGATGGTTTCATGTGGCAGACTGAAATGCTTGGGCCGATGGAACATTTGTTAGAGCACTACGTTGAATAACTGCCCCAAATAACTTCCCCACCCCACCCCACCCAAAAGTAAAAGTAGCACGTTATCTAGAGATGCTTCCACTCTTATCTCTGATCCAAGAGCTTTGGCAGCTTTTCTTAATGCTTCGAAGCTTATTTGCCTTGAGATGGCTGTGGGACAAAAGAAATGAATTTATAGAGACCCCTGGACAATAATATTTCCATAGTGCACATCTCAGTGCTCTGGGGGGGCATGTTTTCCATCTCCAGCCCACATGGCTAAGCCCCCATTCAGATCGAAACAACAACAACAACAAAATTCCTTCCAGTAGCACCTTAGAGTCCAACTAAGTTTGTTATTGTTATGAGCTTTCGTGTGCATGCACACATAACAAACTTAGTTGCTCTCTAAGTTGCTACTGGAAGGAATTTTTTCCCCTGACTATGGCAGACCAACACTGCTACCTACCCTCATTCAGATAACCATCCCGCCCCTCAGCCCCAAGGGCTGCTCTAACAACCATCTGTCACAGGTGTCCCCCCCCCCTCGCAACCTGCAGTTTTCCTATAGTTCCCATCCCAACGCCTCAGTGAGGCAGAGGAGAGGCATAGTCTTTCAGAATGAGAGGCAGTGCTGCTCCTCTCCTCTTTTTAAATAACATCTCCCTGCCTGCTTGGCCATCTTCTGCACTAACTTCTCCCACCCCAGTCCCTAATTCCAAACCTCTGCTCTGCTCTGGTTGGTTGGTTGGTCCCCTGCCCACCAAGGCTTTCAACCTCATTTGACATGTTTTCTCTTCTTCTCTAGTGAAAGACAAAGAAGACACTCAGGTGGATTCCGAGGCCAGGCCTATGAAGGACGAGACCTTTGGGGAGTACAGGTACAAGGCAGGGAAGTGGAGATGCCCGAGGGCAAGCCGGCCTGGGCTCAGGAGGGAGGGTGGGGTGGGAAAGACATGCAGGGGCAAGGCAGCCACTCTCCATGACCACAAGGTAACAGTTTATCCATGTGGTTTCTATGGGTCTGAACCCCAGGAACTTAAGTGGCCTCATGTGCCTGGATCCCAGTGCTTGGGAAAGTGTGGAGTTTAGTGGGCTGCACTTGTTTGTGGCCAGAGAAACAGACTCTGGGATTTATTTTTTACTATTTTATTTTGCATCCAAGAGCAGTGATGGCATTAAAGACTGAACAAATTCATGCAGGATAAGGCCACCAATCCTGATGGTTGTGTTGTACCTTCACTGTTGGAGGCAGTGATGCTTCTGAATGCCACTTGCTGGAAACTGCAGGAGAGCAGAGCGCTGTTGCACCCAAGGCCTGCTTGCAGGTTTCCTGGGCATCTGCTTGGCCACTGTGAGAACAGGATGCTGAATTAGATGGGTCCCCTTTGGCCTGATCCAGGAGGGCTCCTCTTCTCTTGCTCTTACTTTATCCTCCCATCCAAGATGTAAACAAGCCTGGGTGTTTAGAGATCCAGCCTGTGTTTGGAATCCCAGTGACCAAACCTTGTGAGATATTAGCAGGGCTGTGTAGTTTTGCAGAAATGTGGAAAAAGCAGTAGAATGTGATATTGGCCAGAGAATTCAGCTTCCTTAAGAATCTCTAGCTTTCTTTTTTCCTTTTTTTAAAGGAAGCAAGTTTCTAGCCCTTATTGTTGTAAATATATACTTCTGTGGGTTGTGCCTTACTTCAGCGCCCTGAATAGTTCCTTCTCCCTCTCCATGACTATCAAAAGAAAAACAAACAAAGTTAGATGTCATGCAAATTTGCATAATGTATACAGGTTGTAGAAATCCCACTTATCTTGGCAGAGGATTTGGTTACCTCATGTAATCAATTGCTAGGGTTCTATTTGGTCACTCAGTCTTGAGTATGAGTCCCTCTTCCTTGGTGGTAGGTTCAGGGAGTGACTAGAGCCGAGGAGAGAGTAAGGTGACAGTGGTGGCCAGTGAGTGATCTTCTGCAGAGTCTTGTACAAAACACCATCATCTGCCAAATGATGGTTGGTGCTGCCTAGTTAATAAGTAATCCAGTTTAGTAAGTGTGAGATTGAGATTCTGATGGTGCTACACATCAGGGCAGCCAGGAGATCTTGTGAGTTGGCACCTGAGTATTTCCATTGATATAGCATTAGTGGGATGCTGGGGGTTTTACAGACTGACAAAGTTATGCTGTTTCTGCATAGGGTTTTGTAATCTACAATAGACAAGATAGGGCAGCAGTCAAGGACTGACAGGGAGCAGTGTACATTGCAGCAGCCTTAATAAACTTGACTGACTGACAGGGGAGCAGTGAGGAGAGGGAGGGGGAAGTCAGCGGAGGAATCAGTTTGAGTAACCATCATCATCCTCAGCCAATAATCAGAGATGATGGGGGCTCAACAGCATCTGGAGGGCAACTAGGTTGGGGAAGGGTGCAATAAAAGCTTGGTGAGGCGTCTTGAAAGGCTTGACTGAAGAAGGGAGTCCCTGGGTAAGTTAGGGGGGTGAGAGGTGGGCAGAAGTGAGGGGTCATAAATGGGATTCCTGATGTTTAGCTTGCTGCTCACTCCTCTTAGGGCTTCTCCACACTTCCGCTTATCCCATGCCTAGAAAGCATGGGTCCAAGCAGTTTCCCCTTGACCCACACTTTCTGGGCACAGATCGGAGCAGTTATCCCCTTGCCCCACTTTTCCCAGGGAAAATCTGCTCCTTAGCCAGGGGAGGACTTTGGACTTTCAACTTTCCGCGGCGCCCTATGCAAGGCCAAAATTTAGCATCCCCCCACCTTCACCTTCCGTTCTGCGCATGTCTTTGCCATAGTTGCAACACCCTGTGGTGCCCGCCCCCTTGTTTCCGCACTCAGTGCTGAGGAACTGGCTGTGCTGCCCTGAATCCACCTCATCTTTAGTTCTTAATTGGAACGAACAGCAATCCATGGAAAAGCAGATTGCCATTTGCTACAGTTGAGCTCTGAAGAGCGGTTTTCCCTTGGGGTGGGGGAAAACAGTGGAATAAGAGGAAGTGTGGATAAGCCCTTAGTATATTTACACACACACACACACACACACACACACACCTTTATTGCAGTCCATAGACCCAAAATACACAGTACAACAGAGCCTTAGCATATGCATTTCTGCCCTTAGTCCCCTGCAGGCCACTCTCGGAATATGACGTTGTTTTTCTCTCTTTTCTCCCCCATTTCTTGCTTCATTAATGGAGGTCCCTGGAGAGGTAAGAGGGATATCCGGGGACTGCATATTGCCTGAGGAAGGTGGGGCTGGACAAGGACACTCAACCCCTTGCTTCCGCTCTCTCTTTTTCACTGTCTTTATTCCACAAATGACCCTTAAATAGCTTGTGCTTTCCTCATCTTTTGCAAAATCCAAATGAAAAATAGGTGTCAAGACAGATTACATTTTAAATGCTGTTCTCTTCTACTGTCTGTCTTGCATTAGCATTCCATGATAAGTCCTTGAGTTCCAGTCTAACAGGCAGTCTTATTAATGTTAGCTATGAAAATGGCTTTTATTTCTTGGTAGATCTCCCCTGAAATGCTACATGTCTGATCTTTCCACCCTGAGGATATATATGCAGATTATGTGATAAATGTCTGGAATCCTGCAGGATGAAGGCTTCACATGCTATGCATGTTTACTTAAAAGTACATCCAGCTGGGTTGGGGGGTATTCCCTGGTAAGCATGCATAGGATTGCAACCTTCACGTGTTCAAAGAAGCACATATATTGTCTTTGAGTGTCTGCAACTGCTCTGGCAGATAGGCCAGTGTTATTTTCCCTAGAGGGAGGTCTGAGGAAATACTGGTTTGCCTAACAAGGGCCAGTGAATGTATTGCTGAGGCAAGGCTCAAATGACAGATGCTCTGATTTGTAGTGAATGGGCAGTCCTATCCACACCACCCCATCTAAACCCCATAGAACACAGTGGGCTTAACTGCTGAGTAAGCATGGATAGGATCATGCAGTATGTCTGTGAGCCACCGTAATATCCAGTTCCTGAGGATCATTTGTTTCTGCTCCCCCCCCCCTTTGTTGTTGGGTTGTGGGTTTTTTGCTGGGGACGGTGGCTGAGTGAAGACTTGGCTTTTTCAAAAGGCATTCTCCATTAGCTAACTGCATGCCTTTTTGAACTTTATCTTATCTTATCTTCTTATCTGCTTTCCTACTTTAGTTTTATTGATTGTTTTTAGACAGATAGGGATTTGATCATCAAAACAAGAAAACACTAAGAAAACAAGAAAACAAGAAAACACAAGAAAACAATATAAAATCACTATTCAGTAATCATCAGAACTGATGACCACATGTGTGGGGGTGGAGCACGAAATCCCATATATTATCAGCCGCACATTTTTCATTCATTTTTTTCTTTGTTGCCAAGCAACAATTCATCATTTTCCAAATTCAGCCAATAATCCTTTTCAGCTAACAAGCGGCTGAGGTTCCTAGAGCTTTGAACAATGAACATCAACATAGGAGATGCAGCAGGTGTTCAACAAGCCCATATGCCCCGTCTCAAAGCTCCGTCACCCTTCAATGTTTTCTATTTTGATTATAAGTGAATATTTATTGTTAGCCACTTTGGGCACAGCTTATAAATAAATCCAGTCAATCAGCTGAAGCATGCAGTACTCTCTCATAATGAACTGCAATGGGCATTCAGTGAAACTACTAAAGATAAAGCTCTCCTGATTATATATTTAGGAAAGAGCAGGTGTGTGCTACTGGAGCAGTGCAACATTCACACAATTCAACGTTAACATCTCAGATTGTAGAAGAGCATTCTTCATTGCATTTGTAAATTTGACTTTTGCTGCTGCTGCCTCAGTACTACAAAATTGCTCATAAGAGAAACTGTATGAATGAATGAAATCAAACGTTCCAAGAGGTTCCATTAGAAGTACATTTAAGCTTGTTGTAGAAGGCAAAGTTTGGAGAAGGCAAAGTTTGGACAAGCTGTTACCCATTTTTAGCCAATTACAGTATAAACAATGCAAGTTTCAACTCCATTTTACAAAGGGTGCTTTGGCTTTAATTACTATTTACTGATGATGTTTTCATGCATTTGGAGAATTGATTTTACTGATGATGTTTTCATGAATTTGGAGAATTGATTTTAGAGTGTTTGGTAGTCCCTTCTCCCAAAGCCCTTTTCTTTAAAATAATTTTTGATATTGTTGGGATGCCAGACACTGTGCACATGGAAAAGTGGGTCATACCCAAGAATTTAGCTATATCCAAAAGCAAGAATCTCCAGCCTTTTCCTACTCAGGACCCACTTGTAACCCAAACATGCATTGGACACCCTTCTTTAATCTTTTACCATATATTTGCATGGTGGTAGTGCTCCTGCTGTGACCCACAAGTGGAAGACCAGTGTCCTAAAGGAAACAGTTACATGTGGACAATGCAGTCCATCTCCTATTGTAACCATGGCAAAACTTGGTTTTAATGAACAGGAACTGCACACAGTTGTACAGGGGAGAGAGGAAGTGTGGTGCATGCATGTTTGTGTATATATAATGCCATCAGGATAAAAGTGACCCAAGAGCTAACTGTGCATGATTTGACCTCCTTCTCTCTTATTGTCTTCCTTCCTTGAAGTTCATCAATGCTTAGAATTAGGTAATGATCTCCCCCTTGCCCTCCAGCCCTTGCACTTTTGTCCTGATCTGCTTTCCTGGAGCACCAAAGCAGCATCGTCTCAGCTACCTGCCATCTAGGCCTTGCAGAAGGCGCCCTGGGGTTCCCTGCTTCCTCCCTTTGGGAGATACTGAATAGATGCTTATTCCTAGTGCTGCAGCCTGCATGCTTTCCTCTTTGCGGTGGGCATGGGCCTCTGTAGCTTTGTCAGAATTACTGACAACAGAGATTCCCTTTGGTCCCTGCCTCGTCAGTTCATGGGCATGTTTGCACACTTCTACAGCCAGGGCTTTGCTCAGCCCCTCTAGGGTTCACTTGACTGAGTACGCGTGCATATTTCTAACAGATGTCACCCCTGTGGTAAATTGGACTTTCCTTTGAACATGACTTCTCTCTCTGTGCAGCAATCTGCAATTCTGTACAAGTTCAGAAAAACTGCAGAACTTGGTACTAGCTACATAGCGTCTTGAGAATCTCAACTTCTATTTAAGTGGGGTGTGGGGTGAGGGATCGTGTTTCTGGGCCTTATGGTTGTGAAGATAGAGCAGTGAAATATCAAAGCCCAAAGGAGTACTGACAGGATTTCATGAGGCCAGAAAAGCGAGGCCTTCGGTGATCCAACGATACTCATTGCCCCTTCCTGCAGCAAACAGGACTACTTCTCTGTGGCTTAAGCCAGTGTAACTTCCCTTCTCGCAATGAGGGAACCTTGGAGCTGGACCTCAGTGTCTGGGCTGAATGATGGGGGCAGGGCTACCTGTGTGAATGAGACTCTCAAGCGCTCTGCGGATGCAGCTTCTCTCGCAGCCATTCCCACATATTTGTCATGTGTGGACTGGTCCTCTGGCACACGGTTGTATGCATGCACTTTACTTCTCCCCACCCCCAAATATTCAAGTCTTGCAGTTTTGCATGCTGCCTTATAGTGGAGTGGGGAACCTGTGGCCCTTCAGGGGTTGGGACTCCAACTCCCATCAGCCCCACCCAACATAAGAAATGGTCAGGGATGATGGGAGTTGGAGTTCAATGGCACCTAGAGGGCCACATGATTGGTATGCTTCCCTTTGAGGTCTGCCTTGCCTAGCGGAATGTAGAGCACACCAGTTGCTGCTCTTGCCTTTTCTCATCCCTCTCCTTTCCTCCCTGCAGTGATAATGAGGAGAAACCTTTCACAAGCAGCCAGCCCTCCCTGAACGGCGAAATCAAGGCCCTGGGAAGCGACGACAGCTTGGCTGACTATGGGGGCAGCGTGGATGTCCAGTTCAATGAGGATGGCTCCTTCATCGGCCAGTACAGCGGTCAAAAGGGCAAAGAAGGAGGGGGGAAACGACAGCTCAGGGGCTACGAGCCCCACCAATGTGGTCACTGCCCTGGAATAAAAGAGGGGGCACTTCCCCAAAGGATACCCCCAACCCTGGTGGAAGAGGATTTCCCTGTGGATTATTGGGTTGAGGACACAGGGATAATCCCCTCCTCACCAAGGGAAAGAAACAAAGAAATAATAATTGCTCAAGCAGAAGTGGTAATTGGGGGGATTCACCCCTTTGTTTACTAGCTGACCCCACACCCCATCAGGGAGGGTTAGAAAATCAGGGGATTCCCATAATTATTCACCCAGCCCTGAGCAAAGTCATATCTCTCTTTTCTGCACCCCTCTCCCAAAACCCACTTATCCTTCAGCCAAATTGGGTGTGTGTGTGTGTTTGTGGTGGGGAGGGCAGGGCAGTGACAAGCTCAGAGGGGCTTAGTGGGGCTCAGGGTTCAAAATTGCCAAAAGAACGGATGACCCCCTTTCCCAAGCCTCAGAAATGTTCGTTCATCGTAGGTGTTTAGGAAGCAGGTGCTAACTGGTACTGCCAAGTCCCATCTCCACCCCACCCTCCCGGACATGGGAAGCAGACAGAACAGCTGGTGGAATAATAGGGGCCGGGAGTCCATGGGGGTCTTTCTGCCTCCCCTGTGGAAGGAAGGAAGGCTTGTGGGGTAGCTGAAAAGTAGTGTGGGAAAGGAATGAGTATCAGTGGGCGGGAAAGCTCAAAAGCTGTGGGTCTCTTGATTCTGCTATGCACCCCCTTCTTTTCACGGATTAAGCCAACTGAAGTTTCCTAACATTTGCACCTAGCAGGGGAAGTGTGCCCCAGCTGCACCCCCAAATCCCACTGCGTAGATCTGTCAATCCTTCCCTCCTTGCTTGCCTGATTTCCCAACCCATGCCTTGCTCAGGGGGCAGTTCCCTTCGACCAGTGGCTTTCAAACTTTCTGTCTCGAGGCTTGTCTGCTGAGGCATCCTTGCACATCTGCCATGGAGGTCTGCGTTGCCAAGCATTCTGGGACATGGTCCAGGGTCCACACTAAGCATCGCAGTGGAAGATTGGTGATCATAAGCAAGGGGTTCTTCAGGAGAAACTTAGCTGCCATGACTCACTGAGGAATCTCCAAATTAGTTTCCAAGAGGCCCCAGGTTACACCCCTGGGAACAAAGTTTGAAACCCATTGCCAGAACTTAGTCCCCTTCTGGTGCTGAATTTCCCACTTAGGGTATGTGTGTGCGCGTGCGTGCATCTTTCTCGTTCCTTTTTCTTCCTTTTTGGGTGCCACATTAATTCATGTCCCTCTTTTACCTGATGACCAAAACCCACGGTTCCTTCCACTGGGCCAAATATCTTACCATTTCACAGACACCCCCCTCCTCTTTCTCTGTTCCCCACTCCCAGCCTCCCCACAAACAATAGAGAAAAGAAAAGAAAAAACCCAAGAACCTCTGTGCTTCTTGATTGCATCTCACGCAGCTGCCTTGCGACACGTTCTGTCTTTTGAAAGTGGCCTCTTCACAGAATCAACCCCCACCCCACCCCCATCTCCAGCCTCTGTCTGATGTAATTTTTTTCCCTCTTGCTTGTTGGGGATGAAGCAAACCCTTGCTTTTTTGCATAAAACGTTTTTTAAAATAATAATAAAAAATAATAACAAAAGTACTCTGATGTTTTGAGCAACCCTACGCAAAATAAACCCCATCTTTTCCCTGGTCTGTAAATATTTCAAACCCTTGTGCTCGAGTTTGTTTTAGGTATCTTAGGACTGGTGTTTTGAAGTCTTCTAGTTGGTCTATTTAGGTGGCTTGGAATTTAAAAAAACAAAAAAGGAAAAAACATTTGAAAAGTCCCCTTCCTCCTACTCTGTGATGCCTTCCCCCCCCCCCGCCCAGCTCCAAGCCTTCCTGCCCTGTGTATTCTTCTCTTTTGTCAGGTCTGTTGCTATCTACCTTTCTCTCTCAATGGCTTTTTTAATATATATATATATGTAATATAAACAGAATTATAAAATGGTAAATAAATGCTGAAATTGGAGCTTGCTTGGAGTGATGATGGGGAAATGTGGCTCATGGCAGGCGTGTTCTCATGGGGTCCCTAAAGCCAAACCGGTTTTCCTTTTGCCAATCCAAAGCACACTCTTTACCTCTCTGGGTGACAGTTGCCCAGAACTGAGGTGGCATCATGCTGTGGGAGGGACCATAGCTCAGTGGTGGGCCACATGCCTTTCATGCCTAAGATGCCAGGTTCACCCTCTGGCATCTCCAATTTAAAAGGGACCTGGGAGCAGGTGATGGGGAAGGACTTTCCCCTGAGAATCTGGGAGCTGCTGCCAGTCAGTGTAGACCAGGGATGGGGAACTGGAGGCATGTGCCCACACTGGGCAGAATTAGAGGCAAAAGTGGGCACAACTAACTACTGCAAATTTTACCTTGGTCCATTTTTCTATACACTCTCACACACCAGCCTTCTCTCTCCTCCAGGCTGGTAAATGAGGCATTATTTGAGTTCAAGGAAGCAGAGCTGGTGTGGCCTGTGCTGAGTGGGTGTGCGGCTGAAAAGAGAGAGTCCCAAGGGCCACACAGAGAAGCCTGAGAGACCACATTTGACCCCAGGTGTAAATCAATTTCCCCCAATCACGGGACGTCTTGAGCCAAATAAAGTGCAAATGCAGCGTTTGACATCATCAGCATGGAGTTTGGGAAGGTGCCCCTGTTTGTTTTTCCAGTTGGCCAGTTCCAGCAGCTTCCGGCCCAGTTCTCGCGGAAGAGGTCAACCTATATCTGAGTCATATTTCTTCGTGCTGCAAGTGGGGGCTTCTCGTTACTTGATTGCTTCTCTATACCAGTAACATTCCCTGCACATGGAAAACAAGCTTGTCAGGGAGGAGATAAGCCTAGAACTCGATGTAGCCACACACTGGCCATAACATCTAGTTTGACCCTGATAATAGAGGAACAAAACCCAGGAAAGGTTCAGTCAATAGAACCCTCCCTGCGATCAAGGACCTGCGTAGATGTCTGAGAGCCCTTAGCTGTTTCTCTATTATCAACCCTCAGTCGGCCAGTATTGTGAAACACAGATTGGGCCAAGCACACTGGCACTCTGCCTGCCAGCCCAATCAAGATGCACCTCAAAACTGGCATGGTGTTGGTGTTGCGTCTCCTAATAGCTGCTTATGCCTCCTTGGGAAGGCCGGCCTGCCACTCTGATGACTGCTTTGTACATTAAGGACACAAGGACTTGGGCGGCAAACTTTAATCAGTTTAATTGGCAGAGTAATCTGTGATTAAAGCTTGCCCTTGATTAACTGGCGGGTCTGAGATTGAAGGGCACACAGCTGTGTGCGTAGAGCCACACAGCCGCAGTGGCTCCCTCCTCCTTGTACTAGTTTTGATGAAAGCCAAACTTTTTAAAGTGGAAACAAAATAAAAAATATTCCTTCCATTAGCACCTTAGAGACCAACTAAGTTTGTTCTTGGTATGAGCTTTCGTGTGCATGCACACTTCTTCAGATACCTTCAGTTGGTCTCTAAGGTGCTACTGGAAGGAATTGTTTTGTTTTTTATTTTGTTTTGACTATGGCAGACCAACACAGCTACCTACCTGTTTTTAAAGTGGGTTTTCCTTGTGATTTGAGTACAGTAGCAGCCAATAAGCCTGCCTTTGAGGAGGAAATGGCTAAAGCAAGAAGAGCTGTGGGCAGCTGAGGGTGATGACACACTGCTGAAATCCATGCTATGGAATTTGGCCTAGTTTGTTTGGGGGAGCTATTTTGACTTTGGTGTGTTAACTTAATTGGGAATATTCTGTATTCCAGATTCCTGAAGCAAATGCTTAGGGCTGGATCCAGAATCAGTCATGCTTAGGGGGCGGTCCATTTAAATCACTAACTTAAGTCCTATTGATTTCAGTGTGTATCCCCTAAATATGACTAAAGTCTACATCCAACCCCCTGAAACTTCTCTTCTCACAGTAAATAATAGCTTTTGTCAGTTCTGTCCCATCTAAGAGACACACTAGTTTCAACTGTGTATTTAGGGGAAAAGGTCCCTACAATGAAGTTTAGGAAGAAGGTATTTGATTTAAATACACATAATTACTGAAATGACAGGCATTTGATCAAGTGTGGTGTGAAAGGAAAACATAATGGCTGTTCAGCACCGATTGAAGAGGATCCAGTTTGCTATCCGGCTCAGCCATTTCACATGGGCCACCGAAACAATAATAACCAGTGATTACTCAAATCTGCCCTCCTAATCAGACTTCATGGGTCCTTTCTAAGCAGAGAACAGAAGGAGCACATCGCAATCCTTGGGATCAAACACTGTGGATCCTGCTTCTGGGTAAACATGCCTAAGACCCTGCTCCAAGATTCTGAACCACCCTGTGGCATCTGAAGGTGGTGCTACATGATCCTGACCCCTCACTCCACCCTGGCAATTGCAGGGCAGGTGCATGGAAGGGAATGGCAGGAGGAGAAACTTAATAGGGTTGAAGAGGCATAGAATACCAGCCCCTGCGGCTTGACAGTGAGCTTAACTGATGGGAGACTCCCCTCATAAGGATTTCTAGGATAGCAGCCAAAATGCAAAGCCTATTTTCCTATGAAATATCATTAACTCAGGCCAGATCAGATGTTAGCCAACCAAGTTTTTGTGTGAGGCAAAGGAATGATGGCTCCAACCCAGTTATACGAATACACAGCACCATTCCTAGTGCAGGAATGCCAGGACGGTCAGCTTCCAGTTCCACTCAGATGACAGAAGATGGCATTAGTCACTTGGAGGTCTTGGAGAAGGACTAAACTCCTCCTCCGGCTGCACCTCTCTCCTGCCTCCCAACAGTGCTGTCAAACCAGGCCGCCATCTCTTTACACCTGAGAGTTTAAACCACATAAAGTTGTTGTTTTAACAAAAGAGCCACAACATGAGCAAGGGACCAGAGTCATTAGTAGCTTTCAAATTAAATCTAATCCCTTAATTTTAATGTGCAGTCTTTAAGAATCTTAATGATTTTCAAAGACTCTGGGTTTGTTTTTTTACACTGGTAATAAAATAAAATAATGCTTAGCTTTCCTGACATTTACTTTGCTATACTCAAGTTTGCAAGTCACAGCCTGCCATTTTAAACTCACAGCCATCAGGTAAACCCCACCCCACATAACTGATGACACACCATCTGAATGGCAAATATTTTATTGTGGGGGCCAAAGACCCCATGGCCCCTAGGAGTTGGCTCCTATGACCTATGAAATAATGGGAAAGCCCGACAACTGCTGCACCAGAGAAATCACATTTTCACCAGGGCCAGCCCGCCTATGAGTCAGATGGAAGCAGCTGCCTCGGGCGGTGGAATCCCACAAGGCAGCGGCACCAGAGAAGTGACAAGAAGCAATGGCAGAAGCTTATTGTGAGATCTTGCCAGAAGCCCTGTGCATCCCCAGTAAATGAGGTGCCCCTTCCCGTTTGGCCTTGGGCGGTGAAATGGGACAGGTCACCCCTGAACATGGGTATTGTGAATTTCTTCCTCCCAAAGAACATTCAATTTAAGGCTCAGATATTCCCCTTATAAACAGGGGCATGTAACCCAAGTAGCTGAGGTGGTGTATTTTTGGGGAGGGCCAGCTCAATAGCCACAAATCTAAACTGGTTCTCTTGGTGGGGGGGGAGGTGGGACGATGACACGGAACTCCAGCTTTCCTTTCTATTGTGCATTCATGGTGATTTGTGCTCATGAGGGTATCAGGATGCCTGGTTTCAATACCATTTGCACCTTCCACTTCATTTTCAGTCAGTGCGTGTCCCATAACTTCCTGGTGAAGTGCTGCGTATATCACAAATGCACCAGATGTTTGTTTCCTATCTCACATTTGTTGCACAAGAGGCTCCCTCCAGATGGCAATAATGCGGTAACATCGAAGCAAGCGTCGCAGAACAACTAATAATCAGAATCGTCTGTGGACAGCCCAGTAAATGATGCCCTCTTATTGTATCAGTGACATGTTGCAACACTCCACCCCAGGTCTGTTGCAGTGTTACAGAGGAGGTTGGCATACAATTCCCAGGTTGTGTATGCTACAGGTGATCAAAGAGTTGCACCTCAGCATCCTCTGAGAGACATCCTGGGGCACAATTCTCAAGCAGACTTGTGGCAGCCTTAATGTTGTGGCTCAGACCTAAGCAAACAAAAAGGACACAACCCATTTTCTTAAGCTTTCCAACATATATATATATATATGCTTTTTCAAAACATCAACAAAACACATAAAATAAACCAATACAACAACTACAAATACAAAATCAATAACTATACCAACTACAAAATACAAAGATACAAAAAATGAAAAACAAAAAACTATTTGTTAAAGACTACTTCTTTCCTTAACATTGTTGCTTGACTTCCTCACGCCTGCCCTTCCTGCGTTCATTGTCCTTCATCTTTAGTAATTTCTTTACATTATACCAACCATATTTTCCAAAAAAAACCTTATCCATTTCTTAAATTATTTTCTTAATTCATTATTTCACATTTCATTAACACTTAACATAATTCTAAATCTGCAGTCTAACATTTCTTCCAAGTTCTTTCTAAATTTCAATCTTACTATATTTTTCCAAATACATTTTAAATTTCTTCCATTCTTCTCCCACTGCATCGTCCCTCTGGTCACGGAGTTTCCCGGTCATCTCAGCAAGTTCCATAAAGTCCAACATTTTCATCTGCCATTCTTCAATCGTTGGTAGTTCCTCTGTCTTCCAGTTTTTAGCTATCCAAATTCTAGCTGCTGTTGTGGCATACATAAATACAGTTCTATCACATTTGGGATTTCTTGGCATAGGATGCCCAGTAAGAAGGCTTCTGGTTTCTTTTTAAATGTGTTTTTCAACACCTTTTTCATTTCATTATGCTTTCCAACATATATTGTACCAATGTCCCTAGGAATAACACTGCACCTTGCACTGACAGATGCAGGGGCTCACGTAGCACACACACACACCCTCCAGTCTCTGGCCCTGAAAGAAAGACAAAAGATAATCAGAGCAGGTAGCAAAATACTAGGCATGGCCTGCAGGTGGCACTAGGGTACTTTATTTCCCACTGTGCTGACAGCTTTTCTGCTGAAGTCTCTTGTTCGCACCACTATGCACCATGATAGCCCCTGGAATTTTAAGAGGTTCATTCATAGGATGGACAATCATATCAGGTACACCGTCCAACTCCCTCAAACGCTGGCACTGGCACCCACTGGGGAAAGGACGAAGGTGCAGTCAATGACAGAGTAGTGGAAACGGCATGAGTTTTGGAAAGACCACTGTAAACTAGGACTGATCTCAGAAGGCTATTGTTGTGGGGGAAGCAGGCGTTGCTTACTTCCTAAAACAAGAACTGCCCGGGGGGGGGGCAGGCCTGTGTGGGTGCCCTGCTGCTTAGTACTAGATGTGTGGGAGCAGGATTTCTTGCCCATTGGTGAAGAAATAGGTAGCCTATACATGCTCAGAGGTGTTATTATTATACAAACACAGATACATATGAACTATCATTGATTACTTCACCACTCCCACTTCAACCTTTGCTTGAAGGAGAAGGAATAAGGGCCACATCCCCCCACCCTCAAATGGTACATGTAAGGTAAAGGTAAAGGGACTCCTGACCATTAGGTCCAGTCGCAGACGACTTTGGGGTTGCGGCGCTCATCTCGCTTTATTGGCTGAAGGAGCCGGCGTACAGCTGGGCAGGCCCAAACAGAGGGGGGGTCATATGCACCACTTGGCCTGGGCCTCCGATTCCAAAAGGAATATACTTACTTATATACTTACTTATTTATAAGATTTTGGAGATCCCCAGAGAAAAAAAGGGGGGGCACATTATCTACCTGGCCTGGGCCTCTGCCTGGCTCTGCAAGGACCTGATCCATAGTAGACAAATGTTGCTTGTATGTAGATAGATAGATAGATAGATAGATATTTTGGGGCCCTGGGGCCCCTCCCACAAGGAGAACCTCCAAAAAAGCACACTGTGGAGGAGAGTTTCCTGGCTCCCTCTCAAAGAAGAATTCAGACTGCAGTGTCTACCAAAATCTTTAATGCTCAGATCAGTGTGATACATGGGCAAAATGCCATTAAAAGGCACGGCAGGTGCTACACATAGCCAAGCAAGCAAAGACATGGATCCAGGAATGACACATACCCCAGCTTAGGAGCGAACTCCATCCCAAACCACAAAAATAAAAAAATATTTGAGGGGGCCAGGAAACTCGCCCCCCAACGTTGATGGGCATTGCCATTTAATGGTGTGTGCCGTGTCATGTGACTATGTAGGGCAGGGGCTTACTGCCCCCCGCCCCCCCATATTTTATTCAAGTTGGCACAGCAGCAACCCTATTATTAGGGAGTGGTGCCGGTACTAATTTCTCACCCATGCGCAATGATCCTATGTTGAAAACAAACACATTTGTATCCACTGTATCAATGCGCCGAGGGACTTTTTTATGTGTCATTATGACTGACAGGTGGTGGAAGGAGCGACCCAGAGTCTAGTGAGTGAGACTGTCCCTGGCTGAAATATTGGTTTTAGCGCTCTCACTGCTCAGAGCTGAAGTTGTTAATTACAACTTTAAAAAGAAATACAACAAATGTTCACTTGTCATCTCCACAGTTGGCAATTGTAAATGTTGCTTGTAGAGAGATAGATAGATAGATAGATAGATAGATAGGTAGGTAGGTAGGTAGATAGCTTAATTCAGTAACTCCCTAAAAAGTGTTAGGAGAGGCAATACATTTTAAATTTAAAGGAAACTGAAAGAAAATAGAAGTCCAACAAAGAATTAATCATAATAAAACAGGGACAGTAGATTGTGGACAGATAAAGGACTTTGAGAAAGCCCCCAAAAGAAAGCTTAGCCAATTTTAAACTGAAATCTCATAAAAATACCAAGATGAAGATTTTAAAGAGAATCAAGAAAAGCAGATACACCTGATGACTAGAAAAGCCAAGGGAAAACTAAGACAAATGAAGGAACGTGAGGGGAGAAAGCAAGTTTATTTACCTTTCGACCGACAAGTCTTTGGATGTACGAAGGACCAGAGGAAAGGGTAGGTGGATATGAAGTCTGCTTCAAGCAGAGTGAAGAATAATTGCAGAAAAGAGAAGGCTTTTCTTTTAAAAGGCAACTAGAGAAGCCGTTTCATAAAAAGAAGGCTGCAGTTTCTGTTGCTAAAGTTATTATTTATTTAATTTCTATACCACCTTAAACCCAAAGGTCTAAGGGCGGTTCACATAAAATATCCAATACACAGAATCCAAACAAAAAGAACAACCCAATAAGGGTTACCAGAGCATAGGCAACGGTACTCAGGCAATCCCTGTCCAGAGAGGGGCGTATCCAGACAGGGGCACCAGCCGAAGCTGATGGAAGGCACTCCGGGGCGCTGAGCGGCTTCCCTTGTCTCTCGACAGAGGTCACCGTACATGGCGACCAAGGCAGTTTCTGTGCCAAAAGCAGGCCTCAACCCTGATTGAAATGGATCCAGAAAAGAGCACCTGGATCTGGTCTGCAACCACTCGCTCCAGAACCTCACTCCAGAAGCTGGAAAAACCAAGACTGGTAAGATTTTAACACAGGTAAGTCTTAGAAGCGAGAAGGGTAGCGGGATCCAGGTGAGGGAAAGCTGTGCATGTGATAAAGAGCAAAGCAGAGGGGCAGAAGACAACATAGGTCCATTTAATTCCATGTTAGCTCAGGTTGCCTTGTTGACAAAAATGCTTTGCAGCCATTTTGTGATAGCTTCTTGGGGACTAGAGATAAGCTCCTTCACTAGAAGAGGGTCACCAAAATATTGTTGAGTTTTTGTTCAGATGTGTATAAATCCAGAAGGTTCCAAACATGCCAGCATTTTGGATCCTCGCCAGTAATTCTGTTCCTAAGCGTATTTTGGTATTTAGAATACCGTTTTAAAAGCTGATGCATCAGACTGCTTCCTTTGTCTGCAACAGCTGCATTGCTGATTTCCGTGTGAAAAAGCAAATAAGGCATTTGGAGGGTCAGTCTACTGATGGCATTGGAGTGAGTAGAGGTTTTCACCATTTTGCCGGCCATTTTTAAGGGGGAAAAGTCCAGCAAACGTTTAAGCACAAACATATTCAGTATTAAGAAGCATGAGCCTTGACCATTTTTTCCTGTACATAAAGGGCAGAAAATTTTGTCTGTTAATGGTAAGGCTGAAATGACTGAGAAAATATTTGAAATCTAATGAATCCCGACTCTCTGGCCATTTTGACTCATACATAAGGGGGTGGCTTATTGTTCCACTAATGACCAGAGCGGGGCACACAAAATAATAACAACCCACATTTGTGAAACATTTTGGAATAGAGGTCTGTACCCTTAAATCCTGTAGATAAAGGAGGCATGTAGCTCCCAATTTTCTTTGCCTGGGGTACAGACAGGTATGTCTGTTTAATGCAGGGAACATGGTCCATAAATGCTGAGACTTTATTAGAAATTTCATTTGACCCAAATTGTATTACTGGCTTTTTGCTGAAAACTTTCATGACAGGGTGGATAGTTGCTGGGTTTCTGACAAATACTAAAATTTGGATCCTCACCAGTATTTCTGTTCCTAAGGTAGAATTCCCATTTAGAATACTAACTGCTTCCTTTGTAACAGCTGCCTTGCTGATTTCCGTGTGAAAAAGCAAATAAGGCATTTGGAGGGTCAGTCTACTGATGGCATTGGAGTGAGTAGAGGTTTTCACCATTTTGCGGCCATTTTTAAGGGAAAAAAGTCCAGCAAACGTTTAAGCACAAACATATTCAGAATTAGGAATGATGAGCCTTGACCATTTTTTCCTGTACATAAAGGGCAGAAAATTTTGTCTGCTAATGGTAAGGCTGAAATGACTGAGAAAATATTTGAAATCTTATGAATCTGGACGCTCTAGCCATTTTGACTCATACATAAGGGGGTGGCTTATTGTTCCACTAATGACCAGAGCGGGGCACACAAAATAATGATGAAAATAATGAACAACCCACATTTGTGAAACATTTTGGAATAGAGGTCTGTACCCTTAAATCCTGTAGATAAAGGAGGCATGTAGCTCCCAATTTTCTTTGCCTGGGGTACAGTTATGTCTGTTTAAGGCAGGAAACATGATTCATAAATGCTGAGACTTTATTAGAAATTTCATTTGACCCGAATTGTATTACTGGCTTTTTGGTGAAAACTTTCATGATAGGGTTGAGAGTTGCTGGGTTTCCAACAAGTACTAAAATTTGGATCCTCGCCAGTACTTCTGTTCCTAAGGCAATATATTTAGAAACCTGGTTGTAGCAAACTGCTTCCTCTCATTGGGGTTATAATGAACAAGTAATCTCTAAATGCTCTATCGTAATTGTAGCAGCAATACAGTTGTGTGTCTTCTGGCTGAAGGTCCCACTAGGTGAGTATCTTGTGCTTGGCTGAGGAGAAAATCTCTGTTGTGTTCTGCCTGCAACAATTTGTACCAAGATTCTTTCAGGTCGCAGTGAGGGGGGCCATTCAGCACCCGGAGCCTGTTGGAGAAAAGGTAGGCTCTAAATGGAAGAATACATCAAATATGCAAACTAAATATTCCAGAGCTTGTATTGAGCCATGTTGGTTCTTCAACCACTTTTTCAGAAGAGCTGCAAACTCGAAAGCCTAATGCAGTCGCTCTCCGGTGCTACCTGGAGGGACTTCTCTTGCGGGACACCACTGCAGGGGAGGCCCTATCCTGTGCCGCCACCACACATAAGGTACATCTTTGGTGGGACAGCCATCCTTGTTTTGTTGCAGCTCTTTTTTTTACAGACCTCACAGAGCTACCTGTGCCGGAAGCAGATCTGCTCCATTGCCAAGTAAGAGGCAGTGTCAGAGCTCTTGATACATCAAGTGAGCATCTGCAGTGTGGATTGAGAGACACCTGCGTCTTCACTGCTGCTTTAGGTAACCGGCTGTTTTTGCTCCTGTGTCTGGAGGGGAGGGCTGCTGAGACCCTAGTCTCTTGCAGGTGCATCTCAGGGACCGAGAAATAGAATTTTGCAAGCCTTCAGGAAACTTGACGGCAAGTGAACTTCACACTCCACAATTCAGTCATCTTTTTCAGTACAATCCTTTTGTGCTGGCCTCTCCATTTCCCCCCACTTGATCTCTTCACAGTTCTGCCCAAGAGCCCACCACCCTCAGGTGAAGCCAGCTCTTCCTGCAGAAGTCAGCGTCAGTAGAAACAGCTGTGTTCAGAAAAACATTTCTCTGGAATTGTCGGGAAAGGGGGGACAAACTAATGAGTCCAGATTGCTTTCACAGACCAGCAGAAGGAACTTCCAGGCCATGGATTCACATTCAGAGGGACAAACAAAAAGGTGAGATAAAGGCAGAGTTTTGTCGGGGTATGGGTGCTGGAGCTCCTCGTGCACAGCCTTGGACTGGCTAAGCGCGAGGTACCAGTTGCGGGGAAAGCGGCCAGCGTTCCGCGTGCTTTTGAGCACGGTCGCCGGCCAAGTCTCACAATCCGAAGGAAGCTGAGTAAGCCAATTGATGACTCCGAAGGTGTATGAGTTCCTAGTTGCCTTCTTGATGAAAAGTTGCCTCGTGAAATAGAATATACCTGACTCTGAATAGATGGACTAACTTAGGGAAATTAAAATTTTTACTTTAAATCTTTACTCCCCCTTTTAACCCCAAAGGAAGACAGACACCGGTTGTATCTTTAGTGGCTTCGGCAGAACCCGCATAGGCTCGTCCCCTAAGCTAAGTTCTCCTAAGCTTAAAGTCCCTGCGCGCCCAATCTTCCGCGAGGCTAGCTAAATAAGACTAAAACTGAAAATCTTCCGCAAGCCTAGCCCTAGGCTAAACCCTAAAAGAACCTAACTAAAACTAAACCGAATGATCTTCTGCGATCTAACTCTAACTAAAGAAAACCCATCCAACCCATCCAGCCCACTCCTAATCCCTTAAACTAAACTTGACTTCAACTAAAACCCAACTAAAACGAAACGGAAAGAATGCACGAACGAACGTGCCTAACCCAAAAACTGAACGTGCCTAAGCGGGGTGCCTCTGCCTTTTATTAGGGAACAAACGTGACATCATCATCAATGCCTCAACCAATAAAATCACTGTTGCTGCCCTCCAAAAAGGCGGGAAGCAAGTTTAACGCTCATTAACAACTTTGAACATGACCGGAACTATAAAATAAAGGCGGATTAATCTTGTAAGTGAACCACACTATTCATTCATGCTTTCACTTTCACTTTCGCGCGTAGTTATACTAAAAGTAGATCTTGAAAACCTCATTAAATAACTAAATAAATGTGAATCCATGGCGGATCCGTGAAACGTATTCCGACATAATCTTTCTTTTTTTGTTTTAAATTAAATTATTTTTGTTTTAGTTATACAAAAAAAGAAGGTTAAAGATATCATAAATATTTGTCTGACATAAACATTACCATTTGTTTTGATATAGACTTTGATATAAACACTACCAACATTGTCCATAATCACCTTTTCATAGGAGTAAATACTTGTACAATAATGTAGCAATAAAGTCATGAAAATAACAAACCACTAGGCAAACATAAAAAGTGATCGATCCGATACACTATAAACTTTCTAGGCATGTATATCATACAGCATAAAACAACAAATCACTTCATAGGCATATATACTTTCACGTGCAGCGTAAAACGACAAATTACTCCCCAAACACAAGAGAGGACCTGATACAGGTCCAAAATTAAAAATAACGGATAACGACTGCCCAAACATAAGAGAGGTCCCGATCCGGGACCCAAAATAAAATATAACTAGAGCTGGGGCTTCATCGCCTACCCAGACCCCTCCCCCATTTTTTTTAATTTTTATTTGGAAAACTGAGGAAAAATGGATAAGGTAAAGTAAAAGGTTCGTGGCTCTGGGCTATAGAATCGAGGGAACTTTCAGGAAGGTAGATTCTGGACTTACCACAGCGACCACAGGTAACGGGGAACTAGGGTCCGATTCCAGAGAGGGGATGTAAGCCACCTAAGTACAAGTGTTTTTGCCGCGAGAGGGGATTTAAGCTACCTATGTAAAGGTGTCCCAGCCAGGAGAAAGGATTTAAGCCATCTACGCAAGGGTTTCCAGCAAAAACGAGATGGGAATTAAACCACCTACATAAGGGTCTCCCATCAACAGCAGGAAATGGAGTGAAAGGAAAAGCTGGGAACCTGGTTTACTGCCAAAGGTAGCATATAGAGGGGGATTTTTTAAAAGAAAAGGGGTACCAAGAGGGTAGGTTGCCACCAGACTTGACATATATACCTTGAACAAATCCGAGAATGACCAATTCTTTGACCAAAAGAAAGCATTTCAAATAAGGTATACAAGCATTAGACTACAACTTTTGTAAGCACAACGTGGAGATTTAAGATTATTGAAATGAAACATATACGCATGAATATGTCTATGACTAGAACTGCACAAAGACGATGCTTTGACCTTACATAAACATTTCCATATCATCAAAATTGTAACGCTCTAAATGGAAACCATTTCAGAAAAGCTTTGTATACACAAACACCCATATCATCAATTACCAAGCTATATTGAAAACACATGTAACATGCGAGGCGGATATTTCAAGAAGCATACAGAATTGAAAATACAAGTTTTGTAAATACAATAAAAGTACAGGACAGTTTTAGAACTGCAAAATACACTGGAGAGAAAGATGAAGACGATGAATGAGTTGCCGGTCGTCTTCTACTCAGGTATATACGATCCTGGAACTCAGGAAAAGTTCATGGAACACAGGAAAAGTTCATGAATAAAGTTCTGCATACGAGGGATACAGGAACACCTGTAGAGGAAAAAGGGTTAAGCAAGCAAATCATAGCGATCTGCTAGTGAGTGTGAGAAAGAGTGAAACTGGAACAAATCCAGGCAGCCAGGAACCAGAGGCCGCCCAGAGGCACTCCAAAAGAATACCTGGGGAGATGCGGAGCATATTTGCAACCAGGTAGAGAGTAATAAAGAGCAGGTGAAAAGGGTTTGCGGCTTTGGTTGGAAACAGGTATGCTGCAAGAAGTGATGGCAGCAGTCTGTAGACACGGTGAGCACCATTCAAAATCAGCCAACAGAATGCCCATGCGAAAGTCAGCACGGAACATAGCAAGGAACGTCCCATGGTTGGCGATTGGACCACTAGAGCAAAGGAAAGCTTCCACGGCATGAGAGTGCTTGAAGATGCTGCTGAATAGAACTTGTAGACAGGAGAATTCACCTTACCAAGCAGTGAAACTCTCCAGGAGAACTTTACGATAGGCTTTCTGCAAAGGACAGTTTTAAGACTATCAAGGGAACGCTCTAAGGTCAATGACTGTGGAGCTTTATCCATGAGGTACTGACAAAGAGTAGGGGGTTGCATATGATCCTGGTATAGCAGCTCTTTGATTAGGGCCTCTGCTGCAGCGAGCTTTTCTGACGTCAGCGCCCATTGGTCGACCCATACAGGGGGTCCTTCCTTCCATGTGAGTGGAAGAGCATGTACTGGCGCTGATGCAAAGGCCCACATCAAAAATGTGTATGGACAACAGTTCTTGCTTTAGACAATAAGTCTCTACCCCAAAGGGTGATAGGCACATCCATAACAAGTGGACGGAGCTGCACCATGGAGCCTGAGTCTGACTGGAAGGTAATCGGATGCACGCTCTGGTGGGCGGGTTCGAAACCTCCGACTCCGAAGACTTCCTGGGTGACAGTCGTTGCCCACTGGTCAGGCCAATCCTTTCTGGCGATAACTGTGACATCTGTGCCCGTATCAAGAAGACCTTTGATCTTTCGTCCACCCATTTCTAAGACGAGGTGAGGGCGTTCTTCTGTAATCTTGATTAGCGCCATTGCTGCCTGAGGAGGCAAAGAGTCTACAGGAGCTGTAGGTGTGGAAGTAAGCAAATAAAGTCTGGCAATTTCCAAACCTTTTGTTAGGACACAAGGAACTGTTGAGAATCCTGGAATCAGCAACTGCGATGAATCTGTGATTCGAACTAAGCCTGCAGTCAATGTGACTGTGGCAGGGAGGCGATCCATCCTAGGCAGAATAAGGCAAATTGAAGTGTCTGGGAATGGACCACGAATGGATGTTGGCAATTGCTGAGCAAACCATGGATTTGAAAAGTAACAGTCCTCTGTTAAGAAGAGTGGTATACCTGGGACAGAAGAAGCTTCTTGTTCCTCATTAGCAATGTCTGAGGACATCTTTCTGGCTTCGGGTTTCTTGCACTGCTGAAGTTGGCAACTTTGAAGCTGCTTTGCGTTAAGTTGGCAAACTTGAGGTTCTTCTGTTGGTAAAAGTTGCTGATGCTGTTGAACCTGCTGGCATTCAGTCAGTTGTGCATCGAACTGGCAGGATGGAGCTTCTTCCTTGACACAAGGCAGTCGAAGTTGTTGTTCCTGATAATTGTTTGGTTGTGGTTGGCTGAGCTTAAAAGTTGGAGGTGACACAAAGGTGTGGACATTGTTAACTGGAGTGATGTTTAAGCTTCCACAAGAGGGAGCTGGCTCACTCATTTGTATTCTTTGGCCACATGGAAAGTGATCATCAGCTGGGCTGCTACCTGGATATTGCTGTTTCATCAAGGGCAAATGTCCTTCAATGACAGATTGACCTTGACTCGAAGGTGAGTAAAGCTCAGGTGCTGCAAGGTTGACCTCAGTAGGATGTTTTCTCAACGTCGAAGGCAATTCTGCGATCAGAGACTTGACTGTGATTGCTTGCTGTGAAGCAGGGGTGACATCAGTAGGAACTGAAAGGTGGTTAGCAGGAAGTGAATTGAATGCTGTGTTCTCTACTGGAACCCTTAGGATAGGTAAAGCAGATGATGAAACCTCTGGAACCTGAATGTCTGATGAGGTCGCATCTCTTCTCTGGACATCTGAAGAGTAGACATCTCTCTGGATCACTCTCTTTTCCTGATGACCTGGATAAGGAGTAGCGTTGTTCATCTTTCTGGGATGGTTGACCTTCATGATGTTCTTGAGCTTGCACCCTATTGTTTTACCGGGGCCGGGGCGCGGCCCGCAGAACCGTTTCCCTGAACTGGAGATGAGGTAGGTGATGTATTTTGTGGATTCAAGCGACAATCATTCGCCCAATGAAATCCTTTTTGGCAGATGGGACATCTCTCTGGTGGCTTGGCAGAAGGCCTTGGTGTTGCCGTGCACTGCGACCTGAAATGCCCATCGCCTCCACACCCATAGCACTTCTTGACTGGCGTAGAGCTGTCTTGACGTGGCATCTGTACCGCAGCTGCCAAGAGTTGTGCTTTGTAGGAGTGGGTACCAACATTCTGGCAGACGCGTAGCATCTCAGTCAATGTGGCATCTGGACGAGCTGCAACTGCTGTTAGGGCATTCTTGCAGTCATCGTTGGCATTTTCAAAGGCGAGTTGTTTTGTCAGCATGTTTCTGGCATGACGGTCTTCTATCTGGCGTTCCACTGCAACAATCAGGCGATCCACGAAGTCCCCATAAGGCTCCTTAGGACCTTGCCTAACTGCAGCGAATCCCGATACTGAGCTAGCATCTGTGCGATTGGGTAATCTGCGCCAAGCTTTAACTACGATGTCTGCTATGGTGATAAGTGCAGCATCAGGTATGGCTAGCTGTTGATTGAGACTGGAGTAATGTCCTGATCCTGTGAGCATATCTTCTGTGGCAAGTGGTGTTGCACGTCTGGCTGCTACTTCTTTCCACTCTTGCAGGCACAGAAGAGCATCTGTAGGCGACAGGAAGGTGCGAAGTATTAACTTCCAATCAGATGGCAGAAGTCTACTAGTAGACAGTCCTTCAAGTAAGCTTCTAGTATAAGGAGCTTGAAGTCCATTTTCGCGTATGGCCTTTCGCAGTTCACGTAGTGTTTCAAAAGGGATGGCTTGATATCTTGCAGGTTGTCCTCCATTTGCACGAATCACTGGAAAGATGTGCATTGGATCAGCACTAAAGTCTATTTGTCCCAAAGCTGCTTCCAAAGCTTGAGTTCTGCAGATGGGTTGCATTGCTGTTGGATCTGTAGGTGGCATCAGTGAGTTTAAATCTTCTTGATGCTTTCCAATTGATGAGCCACTAGATGGTGCTAAAGAGTCTTTGACATCGGATGTCTTGAAGATGGCTGACTATGAAGACAAGATGGCTGACTTGAAGTTGGATGAAGACAAGATGGCTGACTTGAAGTTGGATGAAAACAAGATGGCTGACTTGAAGTTGGAGCATAAGGTTGTTGGCTCTGTACTGCAAGTCCTGGCATCTGGATCATCATTGTTTGGCTTTGCTCTTGTCTTGGGATCTGCATTGGCATTGGAGGTGCTGAAGGGTTGGTAACTTGATGCTGTGCTGCTTGCATTGAAGCTTGGATTGCTGTTGATTGGAAATCAGCTTGCTGCAAAACTGGAGCTGCTGGCTTGAGCGCGGCCTGCAGGGCAGCAGGGTTTGCTGGCAAAAAGGCTGCTTGCTGCTGCTGCTGCTGGATCGCTGGCAAAAGCGCGGCTTGCGATGGAGGAAGCGGGACCGTTGCCTGGAGCGAGGTCCGCGGCTGCTGCTGACTTGAGATCGCTGGCTGGTAAAAGGCCTGCGATGACTGCTGAGCGACTGGCGGTGGGGCAGTCCACGGCGGGGCTTGAAAGGCCGACGGCGTCTGCTGCACCGGCACAGGCGGCAATGAATCTGGCAATGACAAATTGGACAAGGGCGAGTGTGTGTACGACAACGGGGCCTGAACTGGCTGCTGCGAGGGGGCCGAAAATGGCACGACCGCAAGCGGCAGCACAGGGGCACTATTAAAAGCAGTACTTCCTAAATTCACTGTTCCATTAAGCAAAACATTCCTTGGAGCGATTTGTTGGAAGCAATTTCTTACTTTGCTCCATACCAATTGTACAGGAATTCCGATTTTCGGGTTGGCCATAAATTCTAACCCGATCCTTTCCCATGAAGCTAGATCTTTCGTTCCCTCCTTAGGAACCCAAGGGCAAACTTCCCCAATAGTTTTAACTAAAAGCTCTACTTCTGATTCAGAGACAGGGTGACCATTTCTTTTCAAAAGGTACAATAAATCTTCACAAAATTTAATTTGAGCAGTTGAGAGTGAGGAGCCCATTTTTAACACTTTTCCAAAACCTTTTCCTCCCCCACCCGTAGGCTTCTACTAGGGGACACCGGTTCTACCCGTAGGCTTTAACCGAAAAACCTGGCACCCGTAGGCTTTAGCCAGAAAACCTCCGCCCCCACCCGTGGGCTTCTACTAGGGGCTACCGGCCCTACCCGTAGGCTTTGACCGAAAAACCTTTCCTCCCACCCGTAGGCTTTTGGGAGACACCGGCCCTACCCGTAGGCTTTGACCGAAAAACCCTTCCTCCCACCCGTAGGCTTTTGGGAGACACCGGCCCTACCCGTAGGCTTTGACCGAAAAACCCTGGCACCCGTAGGCTTTTGCCAGAAAACCCTTCCCACCCGTAGGCTTTAGGGAAGACCTTACCCTGCCCGTAGGCTTACACTAAACTCCTTGCCGCTCTACCCGGGGACCCCTTGGGGCAAATTTTACTCTATATTGGGCAAGCGGTGGATTCGCGCTACTGCAGCGAAATCCTGGATAAACCGGGCCGTTATACCTCACCTCTCAACGTCTGTTTCCGAGCCACTTCCGATATGTTGCTTTTAACCGGAGTCTTCGTGGAAGCGATTTTCGACTACGCTTCGCCTCACACGGGGCACCACTTGTCGGGGTATGGGTGCTGGAGCTCCTCGTGCACAGCCTTGGACTGGCTAAGCGCGAGGTACCAGTTGCGGGGAAAGCGGCCAGCGTTCCGCGTGCTTTTGAGCACGGTCGCCGGCCAAGTCTCACAATCCGAAGGAAGCTGAGTAAGCCAATTGATGACTCCGAAGGTGTATGAGTTCCTAGTTGCCTTCTTGATGAAAAGTTGCCTCGTGAAATAGAATATACCCTGACTCTGAATAGATGGACTAACTTAGGGAAATTAAAATTTTTACTTTAAATCTTTACTCCGCCTTTTAACCCCAAAGGAAGACAGACACCGGTTGTATCTTTAGTGGCTTCGGCAGAACCCGCATAGGCTCGTCCCCTAAGCTAAGTTCTCCTAAGCTTAAAGTCCCTGCGCGCCCAATCTTCCGCGAGGCTAGCTAAATAAGACTAAAACCGAAAATCTTCCGCAAGCCTAGCCCTAGGCTAAACCCTAAAAGAACCTAACTAAAACTAAACCGAATGATCTTCCGCGATCTAACTCTAACTAAAGAAAACCCATCCAACCCATCCAGCCCACTCCTAATCCCTTAAACTAAACTTGACTTCAACTAAAACCCAACTAAAACGAAACGGAAAGAATGCACGAACGAACGTGCCTAACCCAAAAACTGAACGTGCCTAAGCGGGGTGCCTCTGCCTTTTATTAGGGAACAAACGTGACATCATCATCAATGCCTCAACCAATAAAATCACTGTTGCTGCCCTCCAAAAAGGCGGGAAGCAAGTTTAACGCTCATTAACAACTTTGAACATGACCGGAACTATAAAATAAAGGCGGATTAATCTTGTAAGTGAACCACACTATTCATTCATGCTTTCACTTTCACTTTCGCGCGTAGTTATACTAAAAGTAGATCTTGAAAACCTCATTAAATAACTAAATAAATGTGAATCCATAGCGGATCCGTGAAACGTATTCCGACAGAGTTTGAAGAGTGGGACCAGTCTCTCTGTTCTGCCCTGCCAATTAATGGCAGTCAACATGGCACTCTGTGACTTGAACACATCTAGGTGAATATCCCTTGCTTGGCAAGGGATACAACCTCGATTGTGTTCTGTCTGCAACTTCATAACTCTTAAGGGTTTTCTTTTTTCCTGAGAGAACATTCTGTATTCAGACTGTTCTCTCAGGTTTTGCTTTTCACCTTGTTGCATTGGCCAAAAAAAAGCAAAGACGCTGGTGGTCGGCGCCTGGTTTCCAGGACGGGGTTCAAGCCCCTGCGGTGTCCCTGCTTACTTCCAATGCACTTCTCTCTCTCTCCCTTAAGAGCTAAATGAAGCAAGGTCACTGGTGTGTCTCTAAGACAAGGTGGATTACATGGATGCTTCCCATCCTAGCACTCCTTGCCAGCGAACAAAAAACTTACTTCTTTTATATATAAGAACTGCCTCTTAATTTTGCATTGTTTGTTTAGGCAGTAACCTAAATATACAAACATTCTTGTACATTTTATGCTCCTTATCGCTACCCCCAACATCTGTGAGCTGAGGATCCCTTTCCCATCATCATCATTGGACGAGATTGTCCTGGGCTCCCTGGCCCCTGACCCTGAGCCCCGCAAAGAAGGGATCAGCAAAGAACTGGGCGTGACGGAGGACATCTTGCATGTGTGAGTATTGTCCTGCCACCCCCTTCTACAAGAGGCAAGGTGTGGCGGCAGTCGGGGCAGATGGTGGGCTCTGAGTCCTGGGTGCAGCCTGCTGGAAGGTCTCCTGCCCAAGAGACAAGGTGGCACCGTAATGGATGGCATGTTGGACTTGAACCAGGGTTTAAACAACAACAACAATTTTATTATCTGTTCCCCGCCCATCTGACCAGGTTGCCTCAGCCACTCTGGGCAGCTTCCAATAGATATAAAATATAAAACATTTAAAACTTCCCTATACAGGGCTGCTTTTAGATGTATTGTAAAAGTTGTATAGTTATTTATCTCATTGACATCTGATGGGAGGACGTTCCACAGGGCGGGTGCCACCACCGAGGAGGCCCTCTGCCTGGTTCTCTGTAACCTTCTTTCTTACAGGAGGGAACCGCCAGAAGGCCCTTGGAGCTGAACCCTTTGGAATGAGTCTGCTTCTTGGCCTGACCTACCCTGCAGGGTTGTTTTTGTGGGAATGTTTAGGAGTGTGGATGAGTATATATTATTTATATATCTCAATCCCAGCTTGTGTGAGCAAGCTCCAAACTTAGCAGAGTTTACATTCCCTTTTAAAACACAGCAGAAAAACGTTTGCATAGGCTTGCTTAAGCCAGCTATATTCCTGGTATATTCCCCTTGTTCCCTCTTAAAAGTAGAAAGACACAATACTGATTATAAGATATAAAAGGAGTTTACTTACAGACATCCATGAGTTACAGTACATGCTTCAAGGAGGCAGACAAACTTAGATAAATGTATTTACATGCAGTGAAGCTGCTTCCATGAGGGAACAGGCTTCACCTCTGCTTCTCTCAGCTGCAGGCTGAGAGAGAGCATGCTGCTTCTTCAAAGGATGAGGCAAAATGGAGAGTCTTCTTTGGGATCTTCCTCCCAGGTAAGACCACACCTACTTCTGGTTCCTGTAACTCAGTCCAGGTAAGCAGGAAGTTAAGCCTGGAGGACTGAGTTACCTTCATGTCCTCTCTAGGAGTGTTGTGTTTGGCTGCTCTGTGTTTACATCCCACAGTTTTGAGCATAACTTGGAGGAAGAGTGGGGTGCAAGTAAAATAAAGTGGTGTGCTGAGCAAGACCTGCATTTGGATCAGTGTGTTTCTGCAAACCTCCTGTGAGGCTAGTCCATGGAAGCTTGCTTATCTGTTTAAAGCACTTTCATTCTGCTCTTCATTCAGAAAAGACTCTCAGAGCAATTTGCAAATGCCAGCAATAAGACAGTCCCAGCCCGGAAGCTTACATTTAATAGACATGACACAAAAAGAGCAGGGGTTAGGAGGGAGGAGGAAAAAAGGAAACTCAATTACTAGGTCTTAGTTACAGAGTTTATGTGGCTTACAGCAGAGCAGCTAACACATTGCCCTTCAGTCATTATAGACTACAGTTCCCATCAAACCCAGCTAGTATGGCCAATGCTTGGGATGATGGGAATTGTAGTTTTGCACATCAACTGTAACATTAGACCTCCGCATGGAACCCCTTGGTATCAGGGGTGGAGAACCTCAGGCCAGGGGGCAGAATGTGGCCTTCCAAGCCTCTCTAGCCCTCAGGGCCCTCCTTAGTCACAACGCCTGCTTTGCAACTTCCTTGGGTGTTTTCCCCTGATTGTGCCCTTAAACCAGTGGTTCTCAAACGTCTTCTCTGGGCCACACTTTCCAAATAAAAAATTGTTATTGATAAGAAATACATTGGAAAAGGAAAAGAAACAACTCCTGATTTATAACACAGAACACAACTACTTTATAATATGATCATGGGACATCCAGAAAGTAGAAAACAATGCAGCATTTTAAGGCTTGCTCCAGTCTCCCAAGCAGCACTGAGAATTAATAACTGTTTGGTACAAGGGCTGTCAGTCTGGGAACTGGCCCTTCCGTACTTCTCTTGCTTCCTCAGTGAGCTTCCCATTCAACAGCTTTTAAAACTAATGGACATTTTCCTGCCTAGTTTATTTGTGTCTTGTGGGGCAAGTAGACCGATTGCTTGGATGATCCTTGCATGAAGGCTGGCATATAAATTTAAGAAACAATAACAACATGAATCATCCCCAAAATATAATTATAAACAAACCTCTTAAGAATCGGTGAGAGATGTGAGCTTGCTTTTGCCAGATAATCTCATTTATATCAGGTCTAATGTGAGACAAACAAACTCTCACCTCCTCATCAACACAAAGAAGCCCTGCTCTTTTCTGATCGTTCATTGAAAATCCCCGTTTGCAGCAATATGTCATGGAGAACTGCGGAAGAATAGCCAGTGCTCTTGAAGGGAGGTGTGGATACTATTTCTGGTTGTGCGTGTGTAAAATTTTTGATACTATACTGTAGCAATTTCTTTACTATTTCTTTATTTTATTAGATTTATATATACTGCCCTTCATCACAAGATCTCAGGGCGGTTTACAGGATTAAAATGCAAGACAAAAACATAAGTAAATACTTAAAACAACAAAACAATAACTGCCTCCCACAAACACATTTGAATGGCTATAGAATATTAATCAGCCTTATAAAACAAAAAAATACAAGTACAAGTAAGGTAAAGGGGACCCCTGACCATTAGGTCCCGTGTCGACTCGTGCGGTGCTCATCTCGCTGGCCAAGGGAGCCGGCGTACAGCTTCTGGGTCATGTGGTCAGCATGACTAACCCGCTTCTGGCGAACCAGAGCAGCGCATGGAAACACCGTTTACCTTCCTGCCAAAGCGGTACCTATTTATCTACTTGCACTTTGACGTGCTTTCGAACTGCTAGGTACAAATTACAAATTAACACATAACACTTAAGAACAATTTAAAACAATGCCACCCCCCAAAATAAACAAAAGCCCCCCCCCCAAGATGCCGACTGAAGATGTTATTTTCACAGGTGCACATTTGGCATTCAAAAACACCCTTCAAATGGAAGAGTGTTTACACTGAAATGCTTAAATGTTTCTCTGATTGTCCAGGAATCTTCCAACCACGGTTGCCAGCCTCTCCTGCAACAACAATGCGGTGCACCGCACCCTTTGAGAACCACTGCCCTAAACTCTGTTAGGCCCTCTTACTTCTCTGGATGGAGGACAAAGAAGGCTGTGAGTGTGTGCACAGAAACTACCCTACTGTACAAAGGTAAAGCTTACGTTGCTTGTGCCACCCACCACTGGCCTGTGGCCCCTGGAAGCTTGCACAGAAGGGAACAGAGTCTTGGGCTGAAGAAGGTTCCCCACTCCTGCTTCATGTGGTGGCAAAAAAGGAACCATAGAGGAGCTTAGAGGAGAAAGGATTGAGAAGTCAGGCAAGACTCTTACAGTGCCTAGACAACAGGGGAGTAGCAGAAGTCCCCAGGGGCAGGCATCCTGCACACAGAAAAGCTAATCGCCAAACTGTGGCAGGTAACAATGCCTATTGCAGAGTGACCCCTTTTGCTGTGCCTAAGGGCATCTGTTTTGGACCCCAAAGATGGTTCATAGAATCATAGACTCATTCCTTCTGCTAGTTCATGCAGTGTGTGCTGCTGATGCTGGAAAGTGGGTTAAAACTGCTAAAGGTTCAGGGCCATAGCTGTCTGGGAAAGGGGAAATGCTTGGGTCCAGCCGATATAATAACAGTTGTCATGCAAAGGAATCCAAACTCTTGCCCTGGATATTTAGGAGCAGGGCATGTGGCAGGGAAGGGATCAACTGCAGTGGCAGCCATAGCTTTCAATTAACATCCCTCCTACTCACAGAGAGAATGAATTAAAAAGGCAAACACCATAAAGTCCCATAGATCACAGCTCCCTGGGCTAAACAGCAGCAGCGCAGTAAACAGTTGACACCCCAGAGATGCCCAAACTGCTGTCTCAGCAGCTGGAGCATCGTTAGCCAGGATCCGCTTCCAACAGCATATTTTTCAGCTTCAAAACCTGTAAAAAAAACAACAGGGGGAGATGGTGTTATGATATTAGGATTCAAACCCTTAGCAGTGCAGGAACCACGGCTTCCCCGGATAGTTCTGTGCCTGCACAGCATCTCTCAATAAAAGGAATTGCAGAGCTTTAAGCCACATTGAACCCCTGTGCTCTTAACTTCCAGTTGACTGGGGTCGGGCATGTCCTTGGATCCTGCCTGCATTTTCTTTCTCCCCAGTAGGGATTATAGTAGCTTGGGGTGGGGAATCAGATCAGGAAAATGGTGCAATTGTGGAAGGTTTAACCCTCCTCCCTCCAAAAATCTTGCAACACTCCACTGCTGCTTTCAAGTTTAGAAAAACACAACTCTGCTCTCCTGAATCTGGCCCTTACTCTGAGGGAACTGGCACCTGTTTCTTTTTCTGTTTTCTTTCTCTGAAATGGAAATTAAGAGACATTGCATGCATACGCACCAACCAGTAGGTAAACCCAAAATTTAGTTTTCTCAGTTTGGAATCATTCATGCTCATCCTCAGTGTGTTGCTTTCAGCCTAGATTGATTCTAGACCTGGCTACTTGAGACACATTTGAAAACCCTCCCCTTGATGAGGTTATTCCCACCTTTGCCTCCATGCGCTTTGCTGGTTGTCCCATTGAATTCAGTGTGGTTAACCTTCTGACTAGACAAGCCTAGGATTGCTCTGTTACTTTACAGATTGTGATATTTGTGTGGAGTCACAAGTATTGTTTTAACACATAGTACACATATTGTTGGCTTCTCGGTCCCTGTACCCACCATGAAAAAGACACACATCAAATGCTATAAAATAATAATTTCCCTTAATACCAACATTAATCTTCTTGTTGGAAATCAGAAGTGCAAGTGCTACATGTGATCAATAAAAGCTGCAACTAAAGGAACAATATCTTATCATCTTTAAATATTTATGGCACTGGATGAACATAATATCATTAGGAAACTTGGACTTAGGAAAGTTTGAAAAACATCTGGAAAGTGTTACTTGTATAGCTCTTAAGGAAGAACTTTGGATGTTGATTTGTGGATGGTATCCCATGCCAGTAAAACTCCCTAGGATATAGGGCGGTTTGTGTTCCATTTGTTGAAGAAAGAATGGCACCTTCCTCCAACTGTGGTGGCCATTTTCAAGACAAAGACCCCATGAAGGAGTAATCAACATATCTACACTGATGCCAAATGATCCTTATGGTTATATAAAGGTAAAGTGACCACTGACCATTAGGTCCAGTTGCGGATGACTCTGGGGTTGCGGTGCTCATCTCGCTTTACTGGCCAGAGCGGTTCCTATTTATCTACTTGCACTTTGACGTGCTTTCAAAATGCTAGGTTGGCAGGAGCAGGGACCGAGCAACGGGAGCTCATCCCGTCGCGGGGATTCGAACCGCTGACCTTCTGATCGGCAAGCCCTAGGCTCTGTGGTTTACAATGCTTTAAATAAAGAGTGTCAAAAGAATTAATGCCACAAATGCCCTCACAGCTGGAAAAAGTGGTAATAGCTTTAAACAGATCACTCGGTTAATGAATAACTGCAAAATATGGGTGGAAAGTTTCTAAAATGATTAGCTTAATATAATACATTCACACAAGACAGGAAAATCAACTGATGGATAATTTTCATCTGAAGTTCATCTGACATCACTTGTTCTTTATTGGGAATAATATATTGGAGGAGTGGAAAACATTTTCTCATTGATTCTGAGTGAATCGTTGGATGAATGCATTAAGAAGATTACTGCACCCAATTTATGTACACATTTTCTTACAGTATGCTTTTTAATACATATGCCAAATGAATTAAACAGTGTGAAAATGAAATCCTCAATCAGGGCATGCATAATAAAGCAGAAAATAGTAGTTGAATAAACTTATTTTAAAAAGAAAAGAAAGGAGATTAAGAAAATCATCACTGTTAACAAGAGTTGTATATGCGTTCCATAAAAACAGGTGTGTTTTGGCTTCACTCTGCTTTTCCTGTTAGGTTTTTCAAAACCAGCAGTGCCATTGGACAAATATGTAGGGTAAAAGGTAAAGGGACCCCTGACCATTAGTGGACGACTCTGGGGTTGCGGCACTCATCTCGCTTTACTGGCCGAGGGAGCCGGCGTACAGCTTCCGGGTCATGTGGCTAGCATGACTAAACCGATTCTGGCGAACCAGAGCAGCACACGGAAACACACAGGAGTTGCTTCTATATATTAGAAGAAACAACTGGATAATGCTAGTGTAAAAAATCTGTTCACAAATATGGAACTTGCAACTGTAGAGGCGGGCTCTGAGACAAAGGCCAAGGAGCTTGAACCCTTGAGTTAATATGCTTCAGCTGTCATTTAAAAAGTAACTACAAACCCCATTGATCAAGGACTGTTGGGCTATTCCAGCATTATTAATTATTAAGATCAATGACATGGACTTTACATAAGAAACAGGACCAATTCAAAGGCCCAGTGCTTTTTTTCTGGGGGGACACAGGGGATGCATACCCCTAAACATTTTCTGAATCTTTGTACTTTTGTCCATTTACTGTATTTATTTTTCCTGATTTTATTGGTGATTTTATTGAGTCAAAATGAGTACCCCTAAACATATTTTTTTTAAGCCCTGCCGACGCCCATCTAGTGCATCATTCTTTTCTCTCAGTGACCAACCAGGTGCTTCTTGGAAGCCCGTGAGTGTCTTTCCCCTGACTTGTGATTCCCAGCAAGTGGCAAAGGCCGGCCCACTCATGAGGGAAGGTGAGGCAACCACTTCTGGCAGCAGGATCTACAGCAGCAACAGATCCAGCCTCCAAGAAATGCATCACCTGTAGATCTTTATTCCCACCTGGTTCCTGGTATAGAGCGAGGTGGGTAGGAGCCATTTTGTGGTTTGCCTCAGATGCCCTGCCCAGCTTGGTCTGTCTCCCCTTCTGCTGTCCTTACTGGTGCCCAGTCTCTGCTTGCCTACTGCTGGGGATGCCTCTGACTCAGTGTGTGGCTGCAGCTCAAGAAGCAGGTATTTAAAATATTTAAAATATTTTGAAATAAAGATTATTTTATTTTAAAAAATAAAAATAAAAAAGAAGCAGGTAGTGGGGCAGACTCAGACAGTATAAAGAAACAATATTAAAATAAGCTTGTACAAATGAGTCAACGTTGCATTATGCCAAGATTAGACATAAACAGTGGATCAAAAACTCAAAAATCGCACCTAGGGGTATCCAAATCACATGTAAAGCCAGGAGTGATGGTTTTCATTTAAGCATAAAAGGGTCATGCAGATAAGAGGAAACAAACCCTCTTTCTCTAATTTGCAGTTGTCCATCCCCCTCCCCCCCCACATGCACACAGTTGTTATTTTTTTCTCCCTCATGCTTCCCTGAAGTTGCTTTTCTCCAAGCCAGACACACTTTCCTCTCCACAGAGACTTCTCAAACATTACCTAACTATCAACTCACCAGGAAGCTAGCCTGGCTTCTATTTTAACACTTGCCGGATCCAGGGGTTGGAAGGATCTCAGCACACAACCTAGGACCCCCCCCCCCAAATCATAACCATTTGTAGGGCAGGTGTCACAGGCCCTGTACAGGTGGTCAAATGTTTGTGGCGGAGGCTGGGAGCAGGAGAATCGAGTGCAAACCTAACCCTCCTCTCCCCACGTGTCATCCGAAAAAGTCTACACACATGTGGGGTGGGGGGAGACCTGGGTCGGGCTTTGTCCCTGGGTTAAAGACTGTGCCTGCTATTTTGTCAGCAGCTCCAGGTGAATTGCTGAGCAGTGTGGAGGGGGAGGGAGGCTTTGAGAGAGAGGCTTTGTTCTCCAGGCTGGGGAAATGTCTGCAGTATCAGCATGAGTCCCCTTTTCAATCTCTGACCCTGGGTTTCCACACACCCACAACCAGCATGTTCACAATCAGGCAGGAGAACCATCCAGGCTAACAAAGGTAGGGGTGTGCGATAGGGCTGGAGCCTCTCTCTTCAGCACTCTCTCTCTCTCTCTCTCTCTCTCACACACACACACACACACCACACACACACACACAGGGGTGGGAGTTGTGGAGGCAAGTGGTGAGAAGAACTTTGAATGAACAAGATGCACCAGAGCTGCAATAAAGGGGATATCTTACGCTAGAGCAATGTGACTTCCAAGCTGCACAGAGCTCTTCTTCTGACAATAGAGAAAGGTGGCAAATTCTCAAGTACAGAGAGAGCAAAGCTATTTGTTAAGGCAAATGTTTTTAGCCTTCTGGTGGACAAGGTACCAACTTTTTAGCATTTTGAACCTTGCCAAGCAACTGATTAAATATCTTGTAGCTGATTCTGTCAGATTCTAACCCAGTGAAGCAAATCAGGGGTAGTCAACCTTTTTGGACTAGGAGGCACATTTTGAATTTTGAGTTCACAAAATAGCTGCTGCCATGCAGGTGTGGCATAACACAACAGAGAAAGTACAATCAAGGTGGAGCTTTTCCCATAACTGTATCTCCATATGAGCAAAGTCTTACTTGTTGAAAATGAGACAGAATCAGGAAAAATACTTTAAAGGGGAGAGGAAAACTGCAGATCTTTAAGGATTCCTATCACTTATCAATTGCAGCTCTGATTTCACTCACTGACCAAAACATGGACAGGGTGGGAGCAGCCAGGATTACTCATTTCACAAAAATCATGTAGAACGTTAATTGCATATTCTGATTCATAACTTACTTTCTAGGAGGGCTAGAGACTATGAAGCTTCTTTTAATGAAAGCTCAAAGTCAGGCCCCTGTCTGGGGTGCCAGTGAAGTCTTTGTGGGTGCCATGCACCCACAGGTGGTGGGTTGGTGAACTAAGTGGTTATGTTTCAGTGATTTGCACACTGCAATATTTCACCACAGGTTTTTTGAAGGGCCCTGAAAGTTGACAATCTCACTTAAAGTATGAGCCCTTAGAGTTTTAACAATAAAATTTGCTGGCCACTGTTTGTAAGAAGGAAAACTCTTATTGCTTTTAACAAGTTTTAGAAGAAGTCAGTGCTCTGGTCCTGTTTGGGTTGCTTTGTATAGTATATGAATACAGTGGTACCTCGGTCTACAAACAGCCCTGTTAACGAACGCTTCGGACAACAAACACCACAAAACCGGAAGTAGAAGAGAAGAAGAAGAAGAGTTTGGATTTGATATCCCGCTTTTCACTACCCGAAGGAGTCTCAAAGCGGCTAACATTCTCCTTTCCCTTCCTCCCCCACAACAAACACTCTGTGAGGTGAGTGGGGCTGAGAGACTTCAAAGAAGTGTGACTAGCCCAAGGTCACCCAGCAGCTGCATGTGGAGGAGAGGAGACGCGAACCCGGTTCCCCAGATAACGAGTCTGCCGCTCTTAACCACTACACCACACAGGTGTTCTGGTTAGCTAACTTTGCCCTGGAAGACGAACGGAAGCCAAACACCGGTGGCGAGAGGCCTCATTAGGGAAAGCACACACCTCGGTTTAAGAACGCTTTGGTTTAAGAACGGACCTCCGGAACAGATTAAGTTCGTAACCCGAGGTACCACTGTACCAGGAACATATCAGTACATCCTGTTCTCATAGTGGCGAAACAGATGCCCATGGGAAACGGGCAAGCAGGATCTGAGCCCAAGAGCCCTCTCTCTCCCCTCCTGTGGTTTCCAGTAACTGCTATTCGGAAGTGAGGTTGGCAGTGATGTGCCACAAGGTGTGCTGGATGCACATGGCTGGCTGCATGTGGGCTGAAAAGTGGAGTGCATGGGATATTCAACACACACTTGCCACAGCTCCCATTGGACATGCAATTTCATTGCTACCATTGTTGCCTATGGGGTGAGAGCGAACTTCTGAGAAGACCTGTTGAGCAAAGTATATCTGGCTAGGCAATGTTATACCAAAATGGCCCTAGCAATATGAGAAGCCAGTTGAGTGCGAATGGATAGCCTGCTGCATGTTGAGTCCATTCACGGGAGCTGCAGTACATCGCTGTGTGCTCTGTGCAAAGAGCTGTTACACCCACCAAAGGGTCACTCTAGGTCAGGCATCCCCAACCTTTGGCCCTCCAGATGTTTTGGACTACAATTCCCATCATCCCTGACCACTGGTCCTGTTAGCTAGGGATCATGGGAGTTGTAGGCCAAAACATATGGAGGGCCGCTGGTTGGGGATGCCTGCTCTAGGTTGACCAGGCCACCCCTGGATTGATCTTTGCTCCCACTTGCGGTGCTGCTTCCATATGCAACTCATAGGAGTGGATGGTAGTCATTAATTTACATGGGGAAAGTAAGGGAGTTGTCCTTGGACCCTATTTATGTGTTGCGGGCAGGGGGGGAATAAATTGCCCTACCACCCTGATGGCCCCCATGGTTTAGGACAGACTTCCTCAACCTCGGCCCTCCATATGTTTTGAGACTACAATTCCCATCATCCCTGACCACTGGTCCTCCTAGCTAGGGATCATGGGAGTTGTAGGCCAAAAACATCTGGAGGGCCGAGGTTGAGGAAGCCTGGTTTAGGAAATCATCCTTTGTTGCCCTCATCTGCACCCTGGATTAGAGCACATGTTTTCCTCTCAGTGATTGCAGGGACATGCCTTGAGAATAGAGGTAGACCCGATTTGCATAACCCTGCCCCTTCCTCCGCATATTCCTCTCCCTGGATTCTCTGGTATGACGCTCCTGTGACAGAACCGTAAGAACTTCCTTTTCGTGGCTTATGACACTTACCGCAGACATACATTTTGAAGTCCATTGGGACGCTGCAAGGAAATGGTTATATCCCAATACTGTATCGTACAAGCTTCATCTATCAGAAATCCCTTGGGCTCAAGTTCTACAAGTTGTAGTGAAATAAGCTATTGAACTCGCCTCCAGGTAGATGTTGAACTTGTATGAACAGGACAGTAATTCTTATTGTTATTTTTGTGTTTGTTTGTTTTAAGTTTCTGTGATCCAGTGCAAGCAGACCTTCCTGCATTTTCATGATATGCAGGGCCTTTCTCCTGACAGCCATGCATGCAAGGACATACTTAGGGGACGGAGAAAACTTGCATCAACATGTTCCACCTCAGAGGCAGCTGCATCTCACAAAGGGGACACACATATAAAAAGCCCACAGAGAGGATAGTATCAGAGAGGAATCCCTTATAAACAGCTGTGTGTTTCATAACCCCGTTACTTCCTTGCACTAGCTGCTCTTTCTCCTGCTGTTCATCAACCCTGGCCTGTCACAATGAATCAAAGAATCAATTTACCTCCTGACTCCTTCCATGCCTAGAATCATTTATGAGATGTCGCAGGGACCCCCGCGGCAAGCATTGCTGTAACAAATGGGGCCCCTTTCTCTTCACTTACCCCTTCTAATCCCTGCCTTGTTTCTCCTCCATTCCCAGAGCGGTGGTAGGGAGAAGGATTCCCGGTTCCCAGGGGGGAAACTAGGCTTTATTTCACCCTGGTCAAAGACCCAGTTTGGCACACGCCCACATGCATTTGTGTACACACACACACACACACACACACAGGCTGAGAGCCTCAATGGCACTCCTCTGAAGGCTTCACTAGCGGCAAAAAAACCCAGCTAGCCTCCCCACCCCACCCCGCCATAGCTACATCTCTCCTTGCCCCCTCCCCACATTTAGGCACTGGGTGGATCACAGAAGTAGTCATTCTGACCCAGGACTCTGCCTCTGGCAGCGGCCAACTGGCCGAAAAGTTGAGTAGGTGACAGGCGCTGCCACAGCACACACACCCCGCTTCTAATCTGTCCCCAGCTTCTAGTCATCTGTCATATTGTTGCACTTGAGGTATTCCATCGGTAGCTAGCATGGTTAATTTATACACACTGCTGGGCCTATCCTCTATAAATTTGTCCATCTGTTAAAAACAACAACCTCCTTATGCTTGTGGCCATCACATTATCCTGATGCATTTTTAAGTAACTCAACTCAACTCAACTCAGTGGCAGGCTCTGTGAAAGGACTTTTTAAAAATGACTTTATCTATGGGAAGATGGGTTAATGCTGATGGGCAGAAGGTGGGTGAAGTGAAGGGTGAGAACAAGGCGACTGGACCTCCCTTGGCTCCTGGCTCTTCTCTACTCTAAGACCACTAGTTGTCAATATCTCACCTCCATTTGCTACTGCAGATGCTAAGCCCTCTTGGTAGCAGCACCATGCTTCCAAGCATACTTTTGGGACTAATTAAATGTTTACTACTAGTGGTGCATACTATTAGCTTACTACTGGGGTTAAATAAAGGTGCCTGGCACACTACTGGAACTAATTAAATGTTTGCTAATAGTTGTGTAGGGAAATGGTAGTGCATACTATTGGCACTAATTAAAAATGTTTACTAGTAGGATAAGATAGTAGTAGTACATCTATTAGTACATCTATTATGTTATCTGCAAACCTTGAATCCCAATCTGGGGAAAAGGTAGAAAAACAACAACATACTACTGAGGCTAAGTAAATCTTTACTATTAGTAGTACACACTATTGATTTACTAGTGGGGCTAAATAAAGCACCTGGCATACTACGGCGCTAAGTAAACATTTACTAGTGTAGTACGTAGTCTTAGCAGACTACAAGGACTACAGAAATGCACCTGGCATATTACTGGGATTAACTGAATGAAAACTAATGGTAGGGTAGGATGGTAGCAGTAGCCTACAGTATATTGATTACCATACTACTGAAGCTAAATAAAGGTTAGTAGTAGTAGTGTAGTAAACAGACTTAGCCTTTGTAGTATGTTACTTGCTGTTGAAAACATAACAGTAACAGAGAGTAGTAGCAGCAGCAGAAGATGACTGGATGACTACATAGAATCATAGAATTTTAGAGTTGGAAGGGACCAGGAGGGTCATCTAGTTCAACCCCCTGCAATGCCCAAGTGGTGCTTGAACCTAGGATCCTGAGTTCCTCCACCGCCAAGGAGCCATACTTACCGCACCCATTCTTAGTGGTCAGTCCTTGGCCTCTTTGCCCATTTTCTGACGTCCCTCTCCCGTGTTAATAATAACATGATAGCAGGCTCTCTAGAGTGGGGTCACTGAAAGAATAGGACGACGTGGAGGTGGCGGGCCAGATTCCGCCTGTGCCCCAAATATGGGCATATCTGTTAAGGAGCACGGGCGTCTGAAGGGCAGAAGGTTGGAAGAGAGCGGAGAGATGCTCTGGCGGGAAAGGAATCGACGAGCGAGCAGCAGCCCCGTGGCGCGCAGGGGCCGGGGAGATGCGGGACAGAAGGGAGAGAAGAGCCGCCCGCGCGGGGGGCCAACGAAGCGCGGCCGAGACCTGGCGACGCAGCACGAGAGGGACGGCACCGGCGAGCGACCTGGCACCGGCGCGCCAGCAGCGACTCGGGCGGGCTCGGAGTCGCCTCCCCTCGCCTCGCCTCGCCCCCTCCCCGAAGTCATCCATATTTATCAGGCGCCGCCGCCGCGTCCCCCTCCCCTCCCTCTGGTAATCGGAGCGAAGGAGCGGGCAGACCAGACGGCGGACGAGCGCGCGCGTTTCGCCGCGGCAGAGACCGGCAGGCGGCCCGCCCCGTCCGCTGCTCCTCCGGGAGGGGACCCCTGCTGACCCCCATGGAAGGGGCAAGCCGATCTCCCAGCACCGCTCTCCCCACCCCACCCCACGCCGCCGCCATGCCCCCCGGGGGTTGAATGGGGTGCAGCGACCGGAGGGCACCCCCAGCCTCCCTGCCCAGGGCTATGCCAGGGTGGTGGGGGGGCCGGGAGAGCGAGCGCCCCGCGCCCCCCACCTGTAGGATCCCCACGAGCTGACCCTCCTCCCAAATTGCGAGCCCCCCTCGGTGCCGCCCCCTCCCGCGGCCTCGCCATGGGATGTAACATGTGTGTGGTGGAGAAGCCTGAGGAACAATATAGGGTCATGCTGCAGGTAAGGGGGACCTCGCGGAGGGGGGGGGGAGAGGAGAAGAGATGGGGTTGAGGGGTGGACCGACGGGAAGCCCTTTGGGAGTGAAGGAAGGGGAATGGGGTAGGTTGCATATGGGGTAGGGCGGGGGCGATAAGGGGTTGCCTATGGCGCGTTTGTGGTAGTTGTGGGGATAAAAGGGGGGGCTGTGGCTCCAGGGGGTTGTCTGGGGACAAGGAAGGCTCGGAAAGGTTGGCGAGAGTTTCCAGGGGTTCCTGGGTGGTGGGTTCGGTGGGGTGGGGTGACTATCCTGGACGTGAGAAAGAGCCCTTTGAATGGAAGGGAGGAGAAGGGGTGGAGAATGAGGGGAGGGGGCACTGTGGAAAGAGAAGGCGGCCTGGAATTATTGGAATTATTGGAGTGGGGACACATCAGGGGAGGAATCCCTGATTTTCTGGGGAGGAGGTTCTGTGGCATTGGAGGGGGGGGTGTGATACTGCAGTGGGGGAGGGGAGCAGGTAGGGGGAGGTTGCCTAGCAACTGGTCCTTCTCCAACTCTCCACCCCCCCCCCATTTTCCCATGCCACACAGTGCCTGAAATAATGGGGAGGGGGGCTTCTGCGAAAGAGAAGAAGAAAGGGGAAAGAGGAATTGTGAGGAATGGCAAAGGGCAGCTGAGGGTGGGAGCAAAGGATGAGGAAGGGTCTGAGAGGGAATGGGACAGACTCACATGAGGCAGGCATTCATTCACCAGCAGTCCCCCCCCCCTCCCCAATCCATCCATTCATCCTCACTCACTCTCCTTTCCATCCCTCAATCCTTGTATGGTTCTGAATCTGCTTAACCCGCCTGCCCTTTCTCTGCCTGTTCAGGTAATCTATTTTCAGACTCTCCCCCTTCTTTTTGTCTGCATCAGCCTGTGTTCATTCACATTTTTCTTTTTGCTCACTCTCTCCCCCACCTCCCTCTCTAACCCATTTATATATTCCATCCATCCTGGTCTCCACCTACCCTACTCCCCCACCCAGATCACAGGTACAAAGGCACCTTCCCATATCCCCAACTTGGTCCTGTAAGATCTGTTGGTTGAGGCACTGGGACTCAGGGCAACAGAGAAAGGCTTGAGGTAGAATGAAGGAGGGGTGTCTAGGCTCAGGAGTAGCCAACATGGTGCCCCCCAGATGCGCTGTGTGTGTGTGGTGTGTGTGTGTGTGTGTGGTGTGTATGGGCATCAGTATATTTGCAAGTGTGCATTGTACTGGCTATTTGGACATAACTGTTCTTGTTTGCACAGTAAAGAGACAGTATCTTTTCTTTTGGCTTGCTTTTAAATCTCTTCCCTTGACGTTTATTCATTGACAGGCAGTGTACAAGTGCAAATAAGCCTGCCATGTGTAGTGAGAGAAATGACCCCAAAGTTATGGTTTATGCTGTACTGTATAGGTGATCATAACATCTTCACCTACTATCCTGACACCCCTCCACAAAACTACTTATATATATATATATATGGGCAATGCCATGTATATCTGCATATTCAGTATTACATATATTTACACACAGAGAGAAAGCATGCATGTTTGGGTCTTCTAGACAACGGCGTAATATTGTAAACGAGTCTTTCAGATATTGCAAATGGGTTGTTGGGAACAGGTTTTTTTTTTTTAAGTACCAGATTTCTGGACCAAAGTGGGAGGGAATTACCAGCTGGCATTTTGATGACAAAGACATTGTGTAGACACTGTGGAGAAAATGCATGCACAGGGAGCCCCCATCCCACACTAAACATCCATCTCTGGAAGCACCCTTCCTTTCCTTTGGGCTGTTACTTGAACATTGCAACCAGTAATCTAGCAAAGAAGTTCATGTTGTGTTACTATGGTGTTTGCCTTCAAAGTTCCCTCTTCTTTTGAGTCATGTCAATAACTGCTTTCTTTTTTGCCCTGGCAGTCTTTGTATTTAGTCTACCGTGTGCAAGGACTACTTTGAAGGGATGTGTATGTTCTTTCATAATTCCAGTTCCGTTTTAATAGTGGGAACCAGATTTCCTTCCAATAGGGAAGGTCAGATTAGCTAATGGTCTCATGGTAATCTTTTAAAGCAGGGATGAGGAACCTATGGCTCTGACAACATCTTCTGTAATCCCTGATCACTGGCATTCTGGCTGGGACTGATGGGAGTTTAACAATATCTGGAGGACCACAGGTTCCACACCGCTGTTTTACAGAGAAGGGCCAATATTGTTATGAACTAAGCTTTTGCTTCCAAAGCGTACTTCTTCTCAGACTGAGATAACTGGAAGTCATTCCTGCCTTTGTCTCTTTATAACAAAACTAACTAAGTGTGCATTACTATGTAAGGGGAATGGGGAGAGGCTGAGCATTGCCACATGAAAGGTGCACAGGGGTTCTTGCTGTTTCCCACCCCATCTAACTTCATCAGAAGCCCTGTCTTTCAGGCTGAGTTTCCAAAAAGTGGAGGGACAGGGACAGACCTGGAGAACCGAGGCTTCTACTGCTCCTCTGCTTGCATTGCCTCATCTCTTGGTTACTTTGGAGAGTGACCATGAGACGTTTATTTACCTACCTATCCTGCCCTTTATCACAAGTTATTCCAGTACTAGCTACAATAATCTCTCTCTCTCTGTATATTTTGTCCAGTTTAAATGGTTTTGAGTTTTCTTTGGTGGTATTCAAGCTAATTATTCCAAGCTAAGCTGTAAGCATAGTTATTAAAATTTATCAATAGCATTGAAAGATTCGTTTTGGAAATGAGGCTCTAGATTAAAATTTCTGCCATCAGGAACCTTTTCAGAAAACCTTTGCTGATTCATATTCTTATGGCTTCATTTACTAGAGTTTGCTTACATATTCAATCTAGAGCACAGGAAATCAAGGAAGCTCAAAAGTAGAAATGCATTGACTAGACAGATTTTTGCTTATTTAAACAAGCAAATTTAGAAAGTTGAAGGATTTTGTTTGTTTTGCTCCTGGCTGTGACAAATGTGGGTGATCAGAAATAATTAATAACAAGTTTCATGGAGAGCCAAGTAATAAGTTCTGAATACAATATTAGCATTAAATTGTGAATTAATAATGGCCTGGTTTTTAAGGGTTGCTTCTTCACACATTCTCGTTTTAATGAAGACAGTCTACCTATAGTGGCATATGCCATAGTTAATGGGTCAATTTCTCGCAGACACTTAATTTATCACTTATAGATGTAACTTCCAAAGATCACCAACTTACACGTCCAGGGATATGTCTAAGAACTTGATTGTGAAATATTTTTATGAATATGAGGAATTTCTAATGTCAAGTGACATTTGCCAGTTTTTACTACTTCCATACTGTGTAAGAGTAGACCATTCGTAAATGCTTTACAACTCTATCTTTGCCTTGTGAGGGAAGTGGCTGTTGTTCCTGTTTGACAAATGAGGGACAAAGGCTGTAGGATAGTGAGTAACTTACTCAGACAGATCTGGAACCCAGGTTTTCCAGGTTCCTCCCCGGCTCTGACAGCAGGCAAGATGCTTCTTACACTTGGAGTCCTGGGATTTGGAATTGTGCCTGTCAAGTTCACAGGTCATTTGTTCTCAAAGTGCTAAGAGTGATCTGTGGGGCCATTGCGAAGGGATGTGTTTTTGAGTCCCTCCCTGCCTGGGTTGATTCTACAGTGCCTGTTCACCACCTGCTAACAGCAGCATCAAGTGTAAGACTTCACATGCATGTCTGAGCAATCACAAACCAAGTATCGCAGCCACGGAGCTTTCATAGCACATTGTACACACGGTTTTTTCAATGGAGCCAATTCACATATTTGTCTGAGTCACGAAGCATTGAGTAATCTTAAGTGATGAGTCGCCAATGGACATACAAACTGACTTCTGGTTTCCATCCGCTTTCCAGGGGTTGATGAAATAGAACTGTGATCTTCTCAGGTTCCTCCCAATCAATACAGGACATCACAGGGGAACCTGTGGCCTGCCAGATGTTGTTGGACTCCCATCAACCCAAGACAACATGACCCATGGCCAGAGATTATGGGAGTTGTAATCTAACAACATCTGGAAGGCTACTGGTTAGTTAATTCTGATCTTATTGATACTCCCTAGTTATAACCAGTGCTTTTTTCCAGGGGGTGCTCAAGGGTACTGGCATCTCTTTTTGTTGCAGTTCTTGTTAAAAAGTGTGGCACTTACTGTAACAACTGCATGGTGAGTAGTGGCACCTATTTTTCTAGAAAAAAGCACTGGTTATAACAGACACAGGGGGTGGGAGTGGGCTGTGGATACATATTTCTCATTGGTTGGTGGTGGCTACCTACTGGCCAGCAGGGCTACCCTGTTTTATCCACTTTTGCTCTATGTTACCTTCCTTGTGCATCTTTAAAGCACACAAAGGTAAAGATACCCCTGACCGTTAGGTCCAGTCGCAGACAACTCTGGGGTTGCGGCGCTCATCTCACTCTACAGGCCGAGGGAGCCGGCGTTTGTCCGCAGACAGCTTCTGGGTCATGTGGCCAGCATGACTAAGCCGCTTCTGGCAAACCAGAGCAGTGCACGGAAATGCTGTTTACCTTCCCGCTGGAGCGGTCCCTATTTATCTACTTGCACTTTGATGTGCTTTCAAACTGCTAGGTGGGCAGGAGCTGGGACCGAGCAATGGGAGCTCACCCCGTCGTGGGGATTCGAACTGCCGACCTTCTGATCGGCAAGCCCTAGGTTCAGTGGTTTAGACCACAGCGCCACCCGTGTCTCAAAGCACACAAGATTACTGGTATTTTCTTGTGCTTCTTACCCTCAGATCCAGGATGTGTGAGCTTCAGTAGCTTACTTAATTCTGGAGTTTATAGCCACAAGATGATGGCAGGTAGCTGTACAGCACTGGGTTTGGGTGGTGCCAGCGGTTCTGCCGCACAGGATGCTGAACTGAGAGGGTTAATAATAATAATAATATCAAAATCATACAGGTACCTACTGAGAAGATCCATAAAAGCAACTGTACCAAAAGGAATTATTGTGAAAATAACTTGTGCTCACTTGGGGCACCATGTTACCAAAGTCTACCCCTGATGGCTATTTAAAAAGGAGGCTTTTTAAAAACAGGTTATTAGAAGAGAGGCCTAGCAAATGGTTATTAGCTATGATAGCGAAATGTTCAGTCAGTAGATTTTTGAATGCCAGGCATCAACGGGCGATGTTTACTTTCACGCTCTGCTTTTGAGTTTCTCAGAGACATTATTTTGCTCCATTTGAAGACCTCAGATAAGCCTCCTGTCACCATTCTGACTTCAGGAGACTCACTAGGACAAATTTTGTCTAGTATGTGGTTGTCTGCTCTGGTAAAGGAAAGTTGGAAAATACAAGGCTGGCTGGTGATGTGTTTTCCACAGAGGGCATACATATTGGTACTTGTGGCTTAAGAGTGTGTCATGGTCCTGAGTAGAGTATTAAACTGCTTTATTGAGGATGTCACAGAGAACTTCTCTGAAGTTGTTGCTTAAAGAGATTGTGATAGAGAAATGCCTGGTGCATGGGTTCTCTGAGAAACTCAGTTGGATGAACACCTCGTACAAAAGACCAAAGACAACAATGAAATCACATGCAAACTAGGTTAGACACAAAACACCGAGCACACCTGTAGAATGCACGCAAAGCAGGTGAGATATAAACCTAGTGACATAAATACGGTATATGCCCTATCTAAATCATCAGCGCCAGACACAAAGAGAAATGGACAAAATAGGGCATAGCTCCTTTTATCACAAGGCGATGGGATGGAAATAGGACCATAAAAGTGTAGTAAACACTGTTCCTCTTGCAATATTGGCTAAACTCTTCTGTGTCTCTCTCTGTGTGTGTACACATACACGCATTACTCACACAAATAATTACTTTTCCAGACAGTTCCTTTGCAGACACTCTCTGGACGGACACCCACACACCGAGACCAGACAAAAACAGAGATCTGAATATAACACACACACACACACACACACACACACCACACACACACAGTAGTTACACATGCAAACAATGCCATACGTCTACAAAGTCACAACTGCTATGATTCCTGAGATTTCATAGGTACTACTCAAATACAGGGTTACATTTCTACACCCCAGACCCAACCACATGTTCACACAAAAATAATTAAATGCCTTTTCACCACCACCACCCCTCGCTTGCACGCTCTCTGCTGCTGCGTGGGACAAGGCTGCGCATTCGAACGCTGGTCCGTAGCCAGAGATTCTTGCAGAAAGGGAATGGGGGAGCTTTTGGTCAAAGCTAGGAGGAATCATAAAACATAAGAAGCGCCCAAGGCTTCGGAGAATACATTAGAGAAAAGGCTCTCCAGGAGGCTTATAGAGTCGGGATCTGGAGGGAGGGGGAGAGGCGTGGAGAGTTGCTGGAAAGGCAGTTTGGGAAAGATGAAGAAGAAAAGAAACACACAAAGGGAAGCTGTGGGAACCATCTGCTGAAGGCCTGAGGCTGGATCTCATTCCAGACCTGCCTGCAGGAATGTGATTAGCATTTGTTATAAATTCCTGCAGGGTCTTTTTGAGGCAGAGAACATCTTCCTCATTCCCACCCACAGCCCCTCCCCAAACCGCCAGTGTAGGGTCTTCATTCCAAGCTTTTAAACATGCAGCCTCATTTCTCCACCCTATAGCCCTTCGGATTCCTCATCATCAGTTATTTTCCACTCCGGCCCACAGCTCTCCCTCTCCAGTTCTGGGGGATGACCCTCCATTTGAAGAGGCAATCCATCTGCCGTCCTGGTGGCTCCCCCCACCCCATATTTCATAGTGGAAGAGGAAATGGGAATTAATGATACCCTTGACTTTGAGGAGAGGGAGTGGGGAGGAGATTTGCTCGGCTTTTGATCCCCTTTCCCCATATTTTCCTTCTCCCCAGCTGCAGGATGCCTGTATCAATCACTCTAGTTTCCATGGCAACTGCAGCTGCAGTGATGGAGAAAGAGAGGGAGACGCACACAACACTGTGCAGCAAAAGGCAACGCAATACACAGAACTGCTCTGCACACTTTGTGAGGGTATACAATGTACAATGACGCACCTACAGGATGCATCAACCCATGACGCATAATGAAGTGGTTGTTGTGTAGGTTCCCACAATAACTGCAGTCTGTTGAGTTACGTGCATGAGAGAGCATTGTGCATATAGGAAACTGGGCGTGTTGTCATGGTCCTTTGGCAAGGACAAAATGGACCACAAACTGCCAGGTTTGGATTATGATAGAGGTAAGAGTTTGACAGCCAGTATCAGATACTACCTAGTCCGGGGACAACCTGAATGACTTCATTTCCCCTTCAGGTTCCCATCTGGAAAGAGGAGTGATAAAATGGAGATTAAATAAATGTTTGAATGAGGGGTAGTGGAACATTTCGTGATCTTTACATACTGATACTTGAGAGCATCAGGGATGTCTTGGGTGTTTGCTTGTGCTGAGGCAAATCACACTACAAGGGTGGTTTTTTTCATTCGGGTCTTTAATTATGTACCAGAAATTCAGCAGGTGAAACATTTCCTAAGCTTTAGACAGAAATGTTCAGAAATGATACACTGACTGAATTTCTTCTTATCTTGCTGCTGTTAAGAACTTAGGCACAATTCCAGAAATTTAAAAAGCTGGCAAGCATATCTAAAAGCATAGATGATCCACTATGCCATAGCCTTACAATTATTCTATGAGCTGAAGTACTTGGGCTTAGCTACATAATCAGCTACCCTGGGATAGCAACCCTCTACTTTGTTTTGGCCTCTAACTTGCTTCTGTAATTGGGGGCAAATCAGCAACTGAAGTGAGGTTAAAGGCAAGGATAGAGCCCTTGATAAAGTCAAGGGCTCTGGAATCTCTTCTGCCAGACATGCAAATGTTGAACAAGAGTATAGAGTTCTCCGCAGACAAAATTTAACTGAGTGGTCCAAGGTAGCAGGGATTCAAGTCCAAAATGCACCCTGGCATTCTTTGTCTATGTGTAAACAGAGACTTCTGCCTCAGGGGATAATAATAACCCTGCGACAACCTCTGAAGCAATCTCTGAATGTGTAAGCAAGTCCCTTATCTTATTTTACTGCCACTGCTGTAATGGCTTGTTTACATGATCAGTTATCCTGTGACAACATCCCCTGAAACAGACTCCAATTTGTTTACATGCTCATGAGGCTGACAGTCAGTAACCCCTGGCAGGATTGGGGCCCGTTGCCTCATCACATGTCCTGGAACAAAGCAGTTGTGTAAACCAGCAGTTTCAGCCTTCAAAAAGGCCCTCCCTGTGCACACACCTATCCTATAGGGTGGACAGATGCCAGGGAACACAGAGTTCCTCCTTCTGCACCTTTAATAGATGTGCAGAAGAGGGAAATTTAGCAGGCATGGCTTCCATCTTTCATTTTATATAAAGGTGCAGGATCGTTCTTCTCCTCTCTTCCATCTAGCCACCCTAGGTGATGGAGCCCTGAGGTCATGGAGCAGAGCAGGGGTAGCCAACATGGTGCCCTCCAGATACTGTTGGCAGGGGCGTAGCAAGGTAAATTGGTACCCGGGGGCAAAAAAAAAAAAAATTGTCCCCCCCCCCCAAGGCATGGGAAGGTCAGGTGGTACCCGGTGCAGAAATTTCTTGTCAACCCCCCCATTGATTCCCCCCCCCCCCGCAAAAATGGTTTTACGTTATTTCATATTTTCTTACAAAGGAATAATAACAAGTAATAATAAAAAAAACTTTTTTTATATCCCACCCTCCCCAGCCGAAGTCGGGCTCAGGGTGGCTAACATCAGATACATAACATTGGTATAAAATCAACAATAATTAAATTACCTCCTTAAAAAAATTCAAAATCAAATTAAAGTCTAATTAGATGGCTTTCCACAGGGTTAGGTTTGGGAACAGTAAGTGTTATCTGAACTGAAATTTCAGCCTTCATGACATAGGAAAACAGCCAAATAAACAGCTATTTTGGTGGAGGAGGGTCAAGATATTAACCGATATGCATGGAATTTAATATATAGCTATATAATCCCTAGTATAGTAAGATAAGACCTTTGGAGCAGGCATTTTCACAAAAAAAAAAAATCATAATTTTTTTGCTACGCCCCTGACTGTTGGACTGCACCCTCCCACAATCCCTGGCTCCTGGCCATGCTGGTGGAGGGTGATGGCAGTTTGGAGCTCATGAGCATCTGGAGGGCACCACATTGGCAACCCCTGGTGTAGAGGCTGTATCATTGCAAACTGTGTGTGTGTGGGGGGGGTCCTTTTTCCATATTCCCTCCACTGGGCGGGGTGGAATACTTCCCACCCTCTCACCTATTCTCTGCAGCACATCAGGGAGAAGAATTGTGTCCCAGTCTGCTCCTGCTTCAATTAGTTTTCTATTTGCAGGGAATTTCTTAGAGGGGAGCCTTTGAAATTTTGGTGTCCCCCCCCCCCAGCTTGAAATCATTTACATTGGTACAAGTCATTCTCCCACTTCAGGATTTTGCTACCTTATCCTTACTTTGTATGTATTGGCCAGGCCTCAGATGGCTTGAAACAAATTCATGGAGGATTGATTGATTTATCAGCAAAGATTTTGTTAGATTTATAGACCATCTAGTCCTAAAACTCTGTAAGTGGTGTACACAAGTGCTGTATCAGTGATTGTCCACTGTGATTGCTAAACAGAAGCTCCATGAAAGAGCCACACCAGTGGTACAAATCTCAGGTTCAATCCCTGCAAGTAGGCCTGGGAATGGCCCTGGAGAGATGCTTCCTGTCAGTGCAGACAATACTGACTGGTCTGACTTGGTATAGGGCAGCTTCCTATCCATCTATCCATCTGAATACCAGTTGGTAAACAAAGGAGCAGGTTTTCCCCAAGCTGGCCTGCTGTTCGGCTCCAACTAGGCTTCCAGCCAGATTTTGTGGCAGAATTTCCTTGCCATTTTTTTTATCTCACCACTTGCCTCTTGGTCCTCACTAGGTTTTAGGCCTGGTTTGGCACCAGAATAGAAAAGCTGGTACCTTTAAATGGCCCAAAGTGTTCAGGGAGGAGGCGTGGTAGTACAAGATATGTAATTCCTTAGGTGGGTAAACTCATATTGAGTAAGTGAGTGTCACTCCTGTTACAACAATCTTGAGATTGCTTTTGCTGCCACAGACTTACAGGTAGTGTTAGAAACTCAGGTATATCAGCTAAATCACCAAATGGCACGTTATGGTTATGGTTATGGTTGCCAGAACAGAATGTTTAGGTGCCATCTTTTTTTACAATGAAATTTTTTATTATTATTATTATTCATTTTGTTTATATACAGATTTATATTTTAAAGAGAAAAATATCAAAGTGCTTTACAACAAATTAAAATATCAAATAAAGCAATCCAGAATGAAACAAGTTCAAGCTTCAAGGAAGATATTTCAGATCCTTCTCTAAGAGACATTTTGCTTTCCCCATATTTATTTATTTACCTACCTAATTTATATATCTGCCCCATAGCAGAAGTACCCTAGGAAGCCAGTTTGGAGTAGTGGTTAGAGTGTCGGAGATCAGGGTTCAAATCCCCACTCAGTCACAGCCTCTTAACCTTCCTCACAGGGTTGTTGTAGGGATTAACCAAGGAGGGGGGGAGTGAACCATGTACTCCTTGAAGAAAAATGTCAGATATAAATGCAATAAATATGCCCTTCCGCTTACCTGCTTAAGAAAGCTGGAGAGGCCAGTCAGGGGGAGATGTCAGTCACCAACCTGGCATCCAGAGATCTTCACATGGTCGCAATTGGACCTGTGCCAGTAGCAAAACACACCTGGCACCTGGGGGATTTCTGACACTGCTTAACAGGCCTATCCCTCTGGAACCCCTGAGGTTAGAGTTGACAGGGAACCTTTCCAGAAGAGAAGTTGGCAGCCCTAGACATGAGTAGTAGGTCTGTCATATTTTCTGGAAGCACCCCTGTGCCCTTAACAGCTGCATGGTAGACAAAAATTATTCAAGTTTAAAACTGGCCATTGTCTGGCATGAGAAGAGTGTGGCTTGGATCACTGAATGAGACATTCAAACAAAATAGTTGTCATTGTTTTAAGTATAGGATTTGGAGTTTGCAATTTGTATCACAGGGCATAGAGGTACGTTGATGGAGTTCTAATTGAACCCTTTCCCTGCAAGATTTTTATGTGCAAAAAAAGGCGTTTATTTATTTTGCTGAAAGAGTATTCACTCAGATGAGTCCCCAGCTGCGGTCATAAGTGGCTGTGGTGTAGCTCACACAGATTTTCCATTTCATTGAGAACTAGGCCTACCTCAGAGGGTTGTGGTGTGAGGAAACAATGAAATAGCTTTCTATAAGCTGCACTGAGCTTCTCGGTGGAAGAGTTAGACAGATAGTGTGACTTAACATCAGTGCACCTGTCAACTAGGATGCCACTGGTTCATAACATCCCTGGGATGCCCTTGTTTTTGGTGGTCCTCTCCAGAATTATTGGAAACTCCCAATATGGAGTTCATTCATTTCGTGTGTGTCTTTGCTGGTAATCAGTCCTTATGCCAGCAGTCAGCCAGGTTGGCCACTGGCTCTCACCCCTGGTGGCTGTCCACCATTTAAGTAACCCGAAATGTAATGCCTATAGATCTGTCGTCCAGATAGGACTATGCAGTACCTGCCCTGACTGGTAGTGGGCATTCCAGTACTATGCCAAGGGTCCCCCAAAGTCTGGTACTAGCCCTGATAGTAATTATGCATAGGAAACAAAATCCTAATAAACAACCAAAGTATATTTTATGTGGATGACACAGGTGACTGGTCACAATGGCTTGAAGTTACAAGAAAGGAGATTCCGACTGAACAGCAGCAGTTCGGCAGTGAAGCAGACTCCCTCAGGAGGTTGTGGACTCTCCTCCACTGGAGATTTTAAAGCAGAGGTTGGCTGGCCATCTGTCAGGGATGCTTTGGTTGAGATTCCTGCATTGCAGGGGGTTGGACTTCCAACTCTACAATTCTCTGATTCTATGAAATGGGTGTGTGTGTCTCAAACTGCATGATCTCTCTCTCTCTCTCTCTCTCTCTCTCTCTCTCTCTCTCTCTCTCTCTCACACACACACACACACACACACACACACACACACAGAGAGAGAGAGAGAGAGAGAGTGTGTTTTCAAGCACCCCCGGTGCACTGTAATGCTCAATTTGAAAACTGAAATTGTATTGTAGAATAATAAGAAGTTCTAAAGGCCACAAGGCATTTCTCTTTTATCCTTATACTGTAATTAAAATAATTAAAGTACATGTTGCTAGAATCAGCATGTTTGCAGTAAGCCCCTTGACATTCTGCTTGTTTTATCCGTCTAGCTGAATGGCTGGACCTCTACTAATTTGCCCTGTTGAAAGGTGGCAACGCTACTGTCAGCTGGGAGAAGGGAACTCATGTTTGTGCCGTTCTTACCCTTAGAATGAAGCAGATGCTCCCGGCAACAGAAGTTTGGGTATATATGCAGGGCAGGAATATCAGGTGGACCAGCCATTCCCTTCTGTTGGAGGATGGAGCTGTGTGTGAGCCATGTAGCCTGTCCTTCACCCCCTCAATTATATGCAGCAGAGGATGCAGCCCTCCTGTTCCCACTTTTGAAGCAGGTTTCCGCTGTTGGCTTCTGTGGGTTGAATGGGGATATGCTGCCTGGTCTTCAAGCAGCAAAATGTCTTGGGCAAACCTGGTGTGAATGGGTGTGTGAAAGACTGCATAGATGGAAGAGGGAGGAGGAGGAGAATCAGCTCTAAGCAAGCATTGCCAGGATGGGATGTGGGGAGACGTGGAGGCCTTCCCTGCAGGAGGGATTGTTTGTTACAGTGTGGTCAGCTGTGGAGGAGTGAGCTGCAGGTTACACATGGCAGATAAGGATGGTGCGGGTACTTTTCGAATGCTCAGATTTCTTGAAGAGGAGGCAGCGAAGCAAAACCTTGAGCAGATGCAGAACCCAACATGAGTGCATCTCTTACACATCCCTCGGGAATAATGTTATCCGAGGGGGCGGGTTGGAGTTCTCAGTGGACTGGCGAAAAGAAGCACCAGACTTTGGACCTACAATGCTCTATTGGTCTGTCTGTCTGTTTCCTCCTTTCCTCTATAGGTCAATGGTCGGGAGTTGTCCCGTCTCTCCCAGGAGCAAACCCTTGAAGCCCTGCGGTGCTCCAAAGAGCCTCTGGTCATCCAGGTGTTGCGGCGAAGCCCCCGCAGCCGGGGTGGGGCTAGTGAAGGAGCTGCCCCCCAGGGGGACCCCACAACATTGGTGGACAGTGGAACTCAGACAGACATCACCTTTGAACACCTACTGGGGCTAGGCAGGATGCATCCCCCAAGCCCCCCAGCTGTGACTTTGGAACCTTATGGGCTGCCTGATCTGTGAGTGCTCCCCCAAGAAAAACCTTCCCCATTGCATTCGCTCTCCATGCCCTTCAATCAGTTATAGCCCCATGGTCCCTTCCTACTACTCTGTCCTTTTAGAGTTGCCAGTTTTTAAACTAGTCTCTGTAGTTGTGTATTTTAAAGCAGCTCAATATGCAGAACTCAGCAGCACTGAGATAAACACAGCTCTGTCCTCTCCTCCATGTTAAATTGGAACCAGTGAAAGCAGTGAATGTCCTGTATGAGTATCTGGAGACAGTTGGAGGATGGATGGTGGCTAACACCCTCCAGGTTGAATCCTGACAAACAGAAATACTGTTTTGGGGGGACAGGGGACGGGTGGATGGGGGGGGACTCCCTGGTCCTGAATGGGGTAACTGTGCCCCTGAAGGACCAGGAGCACAGCCTGGGAGTCATTTTGGACTCACAGCTGTCCATGGAGGTGCTGGTCCATCTGGTACGCAGGCTGAGACCCTACCTGCCCGCAGACTGTCTTGACAGAGTGGTACATGCCCTGGTTCTTCTCCACTTGGACTACTGCTATGCATTCTACATGGGGCTACCTTAGAAGGTGACTCAGAAACTACAACTAATCCAGAATGCAGCAGCAAGACTGGTGACTGGAAGTGGCCACCAGGACCATATAACACCAGTCCTAAAGGATCTTCACTGGCTACCAGTACGTTATGGAGCACAATTGAAAGTGTTGGTGCTGGCCTTTAAAGCCCTAAACAGCCTTGGCCCTGTATACCTGAAGGAGCATCTCCACCCCCATAGTGCAGCCTGGACACTGAGGTCCTCCTCCGAGGTTCTTCTGCTGGTTCCCTCACTGCAAGAAGCGAAGTTACAGCAAACCAGTCATAAGGCCTTCTTGGTAGTGGTGCCCTCCCTGTGGAACGCCCTCCCTTCAGATGTCAGGGAGATACATAACTTTTAGAAGACATCTGGAGGCAGCCCTGTATTGGGAAGTTTTTAATGTTTGATATTTTACTATGTTTTATATATGCTGTAAGCAGCCCAGAGTGCCTGGGAAAACCCAGCCAGATGGGTAGGGTATTAACAACAACAACAACAACAACAACAACACCTGAACGCCTATAAATGTCTTCGCAAGAGCAGGCCAGTCCATTTTCCTTATCAGCTGGCAACCCTGTTCACTCTCAAATGACGAGTCTGTTTTCCCAGCATCAGGGCTGTGGAGCCGTCACAGCTGCTCTTGGCTTCTTGAGTTCACTTTTCCTATATTATGCAGCCTGGCTAAAAAGCACATGCATGTACAGATGAAATCCCCTCACCCCTGTGTTAACCACAGGCACCAAGCCTCATGTTTCAAGGTCCCGGGATCAAGTTTTCACATCTAGTTTGCATGTGCTGAAAGTTCATGTGCAGACATTGCTCTGGGAGTTTTCTAAGGGTAACGGTGGTCCTGAGTGGCAAATGGATGCTTCACCTAACTGCTTCATGCCTTTCCTTGTTCACAGCCCCTCAATTGGGCACGAATATTATGACCCTGTGGAATTCATGGAAGGAGGTGCCCCAGAGACTGAGCGGGCAGAGGAGCTGGAATATGAGGTGAGAATGTGATGAAGCTGGAAGAGGCAGTCTCTGGGTTTATATCCACAGATCAGGAAGCAGGGCCTGGCCCCCTGCCCATTAGGTAGAGTGAGGCAAACCATGTCGAGTGGCCCATTCTGGGTACCATTAAATGGCAACACACTGCTCAGTTATTTAATGTGGTGCTGTGTTTCTACAAGACATTCAGTCTCAGGCTGGCTGCACAGAGCTGCAAGGTTGGGCATTGGCAAGGAGGCCAAGGCTGGCAAAGAGCCTGCCACCCTAGAGACTGCCATTCTCAACTTTGCATAGAAGACGTTTTAGCTGGCAAATCTCACTTCCTCCAGGCTAACCCCAAAGTTGCCTTGCGCAAGGGTCCCCTCAAACCAAGGCAGGTATTTTCCACAACATATTGCCTTCTAGTGAGGAGACTGGTGGCACTGTGGAGAACACTTGGGTGGCCTGTGCTCTGCTTGTTTGCTTCTCATTGCTTCATATCTCCAGTGAGCCCTATTTCATCATCCCTCTTAGGTCAGGTCCACATGAGCATTTGCTTCCATTTAATAACCACTTGCTGCGAGTTCAGTCCTATGTTGTCGAGAGGCAGCTTGGAGTGAGGAAAGAGCCGAGGTATGGTGTCCTGAGTGCCACCAGGATTGTAACCAAAAGGAGACCAGTGAAAAACAACAGGGGGCCTCAGCATACTCAGGAGAATCTGAAAATTTGTTAAAAGTACAAAGAAGTTTTAAAAATCAATTCCAAGGGGGCAGTTCCACAGCCCAAAGAGGACTGTGGATGCTCAGTAAACACAGTAATAACTGGAAAAGAAAAAAACAGAATCAGGGGAGGAAATGGAATGCCCTGCTTGGGGGAAATGGCTGATTGGAACCCTGAACAGGAGCACTCCTGCTCTGGAGGGAGAAGACACTGCAACCGTTTGTCTCCAGCCCCACTTGTTATCCTTATCCTTAAGGGTTTTGCACCCACACTCTTCCTGGAATAAGCTTGTTCTGTGATGGGCATCGTTCACACATTCATTCTTGACGTTAATGATGAACATGCAGATGTGAACTGATCCTAAGGTGGTTACAGATGGTTCCACTTTGAGCATCGCTCAACTACCAAGCAGGATATAAATTTAAATAATGGTAACAATGACCCCTGTAGAAGATCTGGGCACTATTTACCTTTGACTGCAAACCTAGGAAAAGATGGGAAAGTTAAGTAGGGCCGATTCAGAGAGACTAAAGGGACGGTTTAGCTATGATTGGCTGAATGAAGCATTAAAATGTACTTGAGAAGGTCTGTGAAAACGAACCTTCTTCTCCTGCCTTGGCTCAGGACTTGCAACCGTGTGTGACTTTGCCTGGTGCTTTCTCTATCCCACAGGAGGTGGAGTTGTACAAATCCAGTCACCGGGACAAGCTGGGCCTGATGGTTTGTTACCGAACTGATGATGAGGACGATGTAGGCATCTACGTTGGAGAGGTGGGGGAGGGGGCAACTCTTGGTGGGGTGCGATGTGTGGCCTGGGGAGGCAGAGGCAAGCAAGTGGTGGGAGGAAGCTGCTGTCAAGGTTTATGAAGCCATGGAGAGTAAGGAGCTCCAGGAGGTTTCATTGCTGCTGCAGCAAAAAATAAGCGTGTGTGTGAGGGGGGGGGGGAGGGAGGGAGATTTCTTCGGGATTGGGTTAATCCAAGGATGGGGAACCTTAGTCATCTCCTGTTTATTGGCTGTGCTGGCTGGAACTGATGGGAGTTGGAGTCTGGAGGGCCACAGGTTGAACTCTGTCTCTCCACCTGCTGCAGTCTGAGTGCTGCTCAGGGTCCCCGTGCATCAGCTTTACATTTTAACAGCCATGCATGTCCATTGCATTCATACAACCAGCATTGCCTCTACTTTGCCCCCAAAGTCAAGACTCCAGGAGCATGCTTTTGAATATAACCAGGAGTGCTACCATGCCACCACATAGTATGATCTTAAATTACTACAAACCATTGGCCCTTGTAAGTGTGGCGTTAGCTGCATATGCCCTAGGGACATTAGGGGCTGCTGTGTGGGGAGTATCCCAGGGGCCATCTTTGGTGCTCTGGGCTCAAAGCACTGTTGAATTTATAGCTATTGTGAAAAGAGTTGGAGGCAGGGAAAACGCAATGCACCAAGTTACCATCGCAGAAAGCCAGAGGTAGGCTGTGCCATCTGGAGAACCCTGCCTAGCTGAAGATGTCAAATGAAGACATTTTCATCAACTGCTCCCTGAAACTGTGCATCCTGGCAAGGAGCTCTCCAGTAATTGATGGAACTGTTTCTCCTATCTCTTGGTGCAATTGTGAATAATTTTTTAAAGCAGGCATGGAATTTGCAAGACACTTAACTCTAAATCGTTTAGGTATTGCATTTTTATTCTAGCACCCACCCATCCCTCTACCCTCTTTTTACCCTCACAACAATCCTAGCTGGTGATTGGGCTGAGAGAGGGTATGACTGGCTCAAGACCCCCCCAAGGAGCTCCGTGGAACAGGTGTATCCTTGCTATGCCAGTGTGCAGCTGGCAAGACAGCCCATTAGAAAAGAGCAAATTCTGGAGATCAACTAGCATTAGATGGAGAGTTATTTCCCATACACTTCCAAATCCTATTCTGCGTTGCCGAGTGCTGTGGTACACACTCAGGAGGGAACAGGCCTTATGTATGTACTTCTTCCAGGATGTAAGAGAGCAGAATCAAGTTCAAGCTCAAGCTCGTATCTGAGGGAAGGGATTTTAGGTCTGGTGTTGTGCTACAGATACGAGGGTGGACAGGGGTCCTGGGTTCTCTGTTCAGCATTCAAAGATTAGCAGGTTCTTAGCAGGCTGGAAGAGAAACTAGGAAGCAGCATACTTCAGTTCACCTTCTGACGCTCATTTAATTTTTCTTACGCCAGGTAAATCCTAACAGCATTGCTGCCAAGGATGGGCGAATCCGGGAAGGAGATCGCATAATCCAGGTGAATCTTGTGGGCGACTGTTGTGGGTGTTAAGAAAGATAATTTAACGCACAAATTTAAACTTGCCCTTCTATACATTTCCTCCAATCCTAGATAAATGGCATGGAGGTACAAAACCGGGAGGAGGCTGTAGCAATTCTCACCCAGGAGGAGCGGACAAATATTTCTCTGCTGCTGGCTAGGCCTGAGACTGAGGTGAGAGGTCTTTAGGTGCATGAGGAAGCAGAAGGTGAATGGAGAAGGGTTGAAGCTCTGTAGCAGAGCACAAGGTCCCAAGTTCAATCTCTGGCATGTTCAGGTAGGGCAAGGAGAGACTGGTGCAAGTTATCCGAGTTTGTGTAAGGCAGCCTCCTCTGGTCCCAAAGTCAGAGGATTTGGGAATAGGGTGGTGGATCAAACCTCAGCTGTTGAAACCTGTCACGTAAGAAAGAAACTTGCCAGGGAACAGGTGCATTTGAGTTTCTCTTTGCTTGCTTGTTATGGAGCTTCATGGAAGTAGGCTGTCTCCTACCAATGTCCCTTGCAGTCAGGGGGGTGGAGAGAGAGGCTCAAAGGGACTGGCATATTTATTGTTTGCCTTGCCTGATGCTGAGAAGGAGCGTGAGCTGCTGGTGAGCCTTGCCTACTCTTATTTAGGGGTGCTTGTGAAATTCTCCCTATCTGAATTTCTCACTCTTTATTTTAAAATTATGAACAAGCTGCCCTTGTTTCCAGAGCAGCAGTGATGCATTAGCAACCCATTCTTCAACTTTTAACACCACACACACACACACACACACACACACACACACACTCTATATCTGGACTTGGGTCATATGCCTGTATGTCCACCGTTGGCTGCAGTTTTAGTTGCTTTCTCCCTTTTACAACTGCACATTGGTTTTAAATCACAGCACAAAATAATCCTTGTGCAATCAAATCAGGATTCATTTCTGTACCAATTTATATTAATAGTGTACTTATGTGCTGGTCCATGTTGGCAATTTTGTGGAGATATGCATTGAAAACTGTGGCAAACTGATCATGTGCCAATTCCAAACATCATTTTTTAATTTTTTTTAAAATTAAAGCATAAAGCAAGTAGGCAGAGCCGGACTAAGGGCAGAGGCAACCCAGGTAATAATATTGAATTATATATATTGGGAGCAGCTGCTGTCCTCCTGCAGGCAAAAGTGGATGGCTACGGAATAATCAAGCCATGTCTGATTTCAAACAGCCAGGTGCTTTGGCTGTCAGCCAGGACAGGGATGGGTTGACATTTATGCAGCAGCAGCAGCGGCAGCTCCTCCTCAGCAAGTCAGTTTCCATAAGCCCCCCAAGCCCCTGCCCTGGTAAAAGAAGGTGAGCTCCCTTTGTATCTCATTTACTTTGTATTACTCAAGCCTATATTGAAAACTTCAAACTGATTATGCAGCAACATGTTGCAAGGCAAACGCATAGGATCCCGAACCTTGTTTGTTAGCCTGGGTGAAAGATAGTTTCAGCGGCCACTTTTTCCACCTGCCCACCCCCCCCCCAGGCATTTTGGGTGGTATCCAACTGCCTTGTCCCATCAGGGCAAGGATTTCTGCTTCTACAACCCGCACACCCCTGTGCACACCCCTCCCCAAATCTGCTCCAAAGGCTTGGGGGAACCCCTAGAACAGATTTAGGGGGGCTTGAGGGGAGAAAGGGGTCATTTCCCACAGTGCAAGCACCCTTCGCTTATATTTTTATCCAGTCTTTCCACTGGGGATGGACTTTGGTCATCTTTGGTGTTATGGCACCCTGAATTTGGCAGTCCCAGATCACTCTTCTCAATTAGGGAACCTCTCAGTTTATACGATCTGAAGAGAAACCAGAGTATATCTTCTCAATTTTGTGCCCCCTTGGCTCAGCGCCCTGTGGGACGGAACTGCCCGCACAGCCCTAAATCTGGTGTTGCTTCCACCAAGGAGCTCTCAGCAAGATATGTATATGGCTCTTCCCCCCCACCCGCCTCCATTTTGCAATTGCAACAACTTTGGACGGTAGGTTAGGCTGAGAACCAGGGGCTGGCCCAAGGATTTGAATGCGGATCTCAATGATTCCAGAGTTACCCAAAAAACACACGCTTCGTAAAACACATTTGATTTCACTCCCTTACTGATATATCACACTTGTTTTGGAAAGAAAAAGTTCATAGTGTGTGAATTTGATGCAAGGACACTTGATTGGGGCTCAATGAAGTCAGGCCAGGGATAGGGAACCTGGGGCCCTCCATGGGTTGCTGGACTACATCTCCCATCATCCCTGACCATTGGTCTTGCTGGTTGGGGCTGATGGGTGTTCAGCAACATCTGGAGGGCAACCAAGTCTCCAATCCCAGGCGAGGCAGTGGAATTCCCAGCCATGTTCACTGTTATTCTCTTCACCCTTCCAGTTGTCCAAGCGTTGGAAGGACAGTGACCGTGAGGATTTCCTGGATGACTTTGGCTCTGAACATGAAGCCGGAACAAAGCCCCGGCGGCTCCTTTCTCCACCAGACCAGCAGGTGTGTGGTCTAGAAGGGGAAGTGGCGGGTAGTCAGCAGTTTGCTCTGAAAAGCAGTCGGGGTGGAGAACCAAGAGTTCTCTCCTGGGCAACTTTCTGGGGACCAGAGGCAAAAGCAGATGGAGCAGTGGATGAGGCTTTCATCTTTGTACAGAAGGCTACACTCCAAACCCATGAAAGCCAGAGGTTTCTATATATCCCCCACAAAATTCCCCAACCTCCATCCAGGCAGGCAAGAGGCACCATCACCACTCAAAGAGATTTTCCAGTCTGGAAAAAGCGCTAAAGGAGGGTTCAGAGCAGGGCCAGAGAGGAGGGCATCCCGAGGAGAGGGGTGTGGCCCAAGGAGAGTCCCAAAGGGAGAATAGAGAGGAGGCCTGGAGCACCAGATTTAGCTTGTAGACATGCAGTTCCCCTCCCCCACACTAGGACATGGTATGTGTTGCAGGGTTTTGAGACACAAGAAGCAGCAAAGGGTTAACTCTGGGGTACATTGTATTACCTGATAGGGAGTGACTTATGGTGGGATCCTGTACAGATAGAATGTCTAGAGAAGCACTTCATCATGTGCATCGAAGGATAAGCTCGCTTTCAACCGATGGGGAAGCTGCTCTAGGCTGAGTCAGACCTTTGGTCCACCTAGTTCACGATTGCTATGGGGAAGCTGCCCGTCAGACGCAGAGCACACCATATAGCATGGAGCTACAGCCCCAACTGCTGCAAATCCCAGCTGACTCAACCTGGAATGGTCATGGGGGTGGCTAGATTGGCCGCCAAACTTTCATTTCAAAGGTTTGCAATATGACGCAACGCCCTTGCTTCCACTTGGCAGGAAGGTAGAAGCCTGTACTTTCACTTGGTTTGGTAATTTGGTAATCTCCTGCTCCCTTCTCTGAGCAGCAACAGTTCTCTCAGTTTATTATGCACTTGAGTTACTTGCTTCCATTTCTCTGTGTCTCACCTTACGTATTAGGTCAAGCTCTACTTTCATGTTGCTGGAAGAACTGCAGTAGACTAGCAGCAATTTCTAACTCCAGGTTGTTTAGCAATGACTTCAATGAAAGGCTGCCCTGTCTGACTCTCAGACACTTGATTAGGTTAGGATCCCTGCTGTGTTGCAACTTATACACTGGTCATCCCAGTGTATCCCTAATAGGGTGTATTAGAGTGCAGGAGGGAATGGGCTTCACACACATACCCCTCAAGCAGCATTTTGTACTTGATTCCATCCCCTGCCATAATTGCACTAGTGGAAAACAATGCAGATTTTATAAACCCCAAGTCTTCTGATGCCTACACTCAAGTAAGCTGCTGAAGGGGAGAAATGCTGCTATTATTTTTGTTCGCACCTGGGAAGCAATAGGCTTTGAATGATCGGTTGAGATGCACCAATAAGAGGATGACTGTCTCCCTACATTTCTGTAGCCATTTACAGGTTGATAAAGGGAGTTTAGAAGAACCTCTGTGCCTGTCTTTTCAGCTTACATGGGTGTTAGTCTTGAAGTGCAGCCGGGTTCTCAGTTTTCACCCAGTTCAAAACCTTGCGCCTGTAGAAGCTTCCTTGCCAATCAGGGGTCTGTCTATGAGCCACACAAAGGTGTCATGTAGGAAATTCTGGGCCAGAAGCCTGACATAAGGTGGTGGTCATGCTTTTTTCTCTGAATGGTGCCCTCTCCTTCCTTCTCCATAGAACGAACCCTTACAAGAAAAGCCTCCTGGAGACCCGGCCACTCCTCTGACCAACAGCCAGGAGCTGGACAGTGGTGTTGGCCGCACTGATGAAAGCACTCGCAACGAGGAGAGCTCTGAACATGACCTCCTGGGAGATGAAGCACCCAGTGCTGCCAACACCCCGGGAACCCTGCGTAAATTTGGGCCTAGCCTGCAGCCCCGCGACTTCCACTACAGCATGGACTCTCTGCTGGCAGGGGAGCCACCTAGCGCCGTGGGCACTGACATGATGCCGGGGCTTACTGACGAAGAGTACGAGCGCTACCGCGAGCTGCTGGAACTAAAGTGTCACCTGGAGAACGGCAACGAGCCGGGCCTGGTGAGCGCTGCGCTGGACGTCAACCGCAACGAGGTGGCCCTTCTGGAGGAGGAGCTCCGCCACCTGGAGTTCAAGTGCCGCAACATCCTGCGAGCCCAGAAGATGCAGCAGCTGCGCGAGCGCTGCATGAAGGCCTGGCTGCTGGAGGAGGAAGGGCTGTATACCTTGGAAGGGGAACCGAAGAAACACGAGTTGTCCGACATCACCGAGCTGCCAGAACGCTCCGATAAGGACAGCACCAGTGCCTACAACACCGGGGAGAGTTGCCGAAGCACCCCCTTGCTGGAGAGCCCCCTGCGCCGCCTGGCAGAGCCCCCCAACCTCAACCGGACTGCCCCGCCTTCGCCACCCCAGCCCAAATTCCGGCGTGAAGAGCGGGTGCGGCGCAGCCCCAAGGCAGCCGGGGAAGGCAGCCCGTACTTGGGGCGGCGGCAGCGGGAGGAGCCCCCCGCTCCCATCAGCCCAATGAGCTTAGCCAGCATATGCAAGGACTCTCTGGGGGGCAAAGGAGAGCCCCGCATGGAGTGGAAAGTGAAGGTGCGCAGCGATGGCACGCGCTATGTGGCCAAGAGGCCAGTGAGGGACCGGCTGCTCAAAGCCAGGGCCATGAAGATCCGCGAGGAGCGCAGTGGCATGACGACGGACGACGACGCAGTCAGTGAGATGAAGATGGGGCGGTACTGGAGCAAGGAGGAGCGGAAGCAGCACCTGATCCGCGCCCGGGAGCAGCGGAAGCGCCGCGAGTTCATGATGCAGAGCCGGCTGGACTGCTTGAGGGAGCGAGAAGGCAGCGAAGCCCGGGGAGTGTCTGGCGAGGTCAACATCCTGGCCCTGAGTCACCGCAAAACCATGAAGAAACGGAGCCGGCGCATCCTGGACAACTGGATAACCATCCAAGAGATGCTGGCGCATGGCACTCGCTCTGCAGATGGGCGCAGAGTTTACAACCCACTGCTGTCTGTCACCACAGTTTGAGCGCATTTGAAGGAGCAACAGAAGGAGTTGCGGTGATGTTCTCCTTCCCTCCGGCTTTGCTGGAGAAAGACGACTGGATGGGCCAATCCTTTCCTCTGTTATCAGGAAGCTTGCTCTTTGAACACACCACGGAATTGTTCGCCGTTTGCTGCCAGAGCTCCATGGAGCTCTTTGAACCAAATTTAGAGGGGGACAGTAAGCCCAGAGTCCCTTGCAGCCTTAAGAACCAGAGGGCAAGAGGGGCCACAGCCCCGATCCTGCATCCACCAGGAGCTTGCTACCGAGAGGTCTGTCCCCATCCCAAGGCACAGATTACCTGTATTGAAGGTGATTGTGCAGGGAAGCTCACTCACCTTACCCTTACAGAGAGCTTTTGCCAGCTTATCCCCGGCACATCACATTTGGAAGCACAAGGATTCAGCTGTGTTCCTCTCTGTGCAGTATGCAGAGCACAAGGAAAGTGAGGAGGCTCACCCCGTCCGTACAGGCCAAGGCCAATGAAGGCACTCCTCACCCCTCCCCTTGGGATATTGTGACATCTTTCTTTCCTCTTTTTCTTTCTTTCTCTCTCTCTTTTCTCTTTTGTGGTCGTGGATCTCAATTCCTTTTTTCATTTCTCTATTTAAATGGAAGCTTGGGCCCTGGCGGCTCATCCCACAAGCAACTGACAGTCCTCTTCCCGCATTTTCTGTCACCTGCTTACCCCACCTGCCCCATGGAGAGGGGCTCTAGCTTGGGGGGGGGAGACTGTGGAGCAGAGAGCTTGTGGTAAAACCCTGTATCCAAGGCTGAACTTGCATTGTTACAATAAAAAGAAAACTTTTTACTCATTGCAAAAAACAGTAAAAAAGTTTCACGGGGCCTTTATTTTTGAAGCTCAGTGGTATAGGACACCAGAAAACAGAAAATTCTTTCGCACCGTAGCACAATCCTACAAAACATCCCACACACACACTTAATGAGTAACATGCTGGCCAATACTGAAAATGGGGTTGCTTTGGGAAGAGAGTGCTGCAGAGCAGCTGAGCATAAGCCAAACCCCTCTCTGAATCCTGGTGGCATCCCACAACCAAGAGCTTGCAAGCATCCCTTCCTGCAATCCCTGGCTGCAGTCGTATAAGAACTTATCTGGGAGCATGTTCCATTGAAGCTAATGGGGCTTCTAAGGAAACATGCAATTTATTTGCACAGTAAATAAATATTTATTATTCTAAACACCCCAGATAGATTTAACAGAGCAGCCACATGTTTTACATGCATGAAGCCCTGGGCCTCATCAAAAGGATCTCAAGCAGCATAGCTGGGAAGGGCTCTACCCCAAGACCTTGCAGAACTAGTCAGAGGAGCAGTGAGGAAGCCCATAGGGATGGAATAATTACTGCTTAGTGGTATAAAGTAGCTTATTTGACTCATTTTTTTACACGACAATCCGGTTAGTGCATATCACAGTGAAAAGGCTTGAAGCTGTTTTAGAACATGAACACAATTGTGAGATCAGTTATGGCCTTGTGGCAAGAACCAGACAGAAGGAACAGAGTGAACACTCACTCCCAATATAGGTTCTTTCCATTTTTTAAAAAGTGCAATTGAAGGCTGTTTAATGCTCTTCTATGCTATCTTTGTGTAGTCTTATGGACATTATCTGTATTCAAAAATTGATTTATGAATTTTTACTGTCCTTGCTCTTTTGATGAACCCCTGAATATATGTATATTTTTGCATGTGCATAAATCCCTGCATGCACTGCTCTAACAAAACTACAAGCCCCCGCCCCCAAGTTCCTTAGGGAAATTCATAACATTTAGATTGGTATAGTACATGAAGTTTATATCAAAGAATAATATCCCAGGCAAAGGAAGGGTAGGTAGCACATTGCTGTTGAAAATTGAACACACACACACACACAACTCAGTGAAGGGAGTGGCAGCTGCAGCTTGTTTTACATTGGGTCCATACTTACTCTTGGGTCATAATTAAGCAACGGATTCTAGATGAAACATTCCCTCCCTACCCTCCCACAGATATTTATTTTCTTTAGCTTTTGCATTTAGCAATCAAACGTTTAGGAAACCTTGTTACCCCCACTTCAAACAATATTTAATGTGAACTTGCATCACATTGAACTAATTTTACATTTCGTATCATTGTAGCGGACTTCTACATTGGGCTTAGATTGCCTAGAGAGGACTCAAAAAACCCTCCAGAATTCTAACAAAGGCAGGACTCCCACTTCCTTTTACCCTAGCTATGTCAAGACAAAGCAGCACTCAAAGTCAGTCTCCGAGTGCCTGGTAAGGGGCCAAGACATCGGATGGTTAACAGAGCAATGTTAACTCATCATGTCAAGCAGGTCACAGATGCGGGCAGCCACCTGGGGAAAAAACTCAGGGAGGCAGGAAAGGCCAAGCTGGTCTCGAGCACAGAAGATATAGCACAAGCCAGAGAGCTTTGCTTATTCAAGGAAATGGCAAATGGGGACCTCTCCATAACCGGCAAGATTCACTGCCTTTCTAGGATCACAGTAGGATATTCAACAGACACTCCCTGCAGCCCCTTTGTGGCAAGCTTTCCCTTACTAATCCGGCATTAGCACAACTTTAGAGCAGCAGTGTAATCCCAGCCGCACTGCACTGGCTCACACCAGGAGCCGCTGTCATTAGGCGGATAAGGAGCTGTGGTGTGAATATTGCTGCACCCAGAGACAGGCTGCTTAACAGGATTAAGGCAAAGAAAAGGAGAGCAAACCTCAGAGGTGGGGTGGCAGCTCCCATTACAGCATATCCACACCACAGAGCCAGCCACTGCTTAGAAGACTGTGCTGCAAAAATGGGTTCAGGTTCAGTCTAGGAGGTGGGTTCATGAGAGGTGCTTGTTCCTTATACTCTAAGTATCCTGGCATCCTCAAAAGGCTACTTTTAGGAACAAGAAAAGGAGGGAAGAAGTTCAGCGGGAGCAAACATTTCCTGCTTGAATCCCAACTGGTTATCCTGAGCTGCACTACTGGTCCTTCTTCTCTCATTCTTCTCTCATCTCCCACTCCCTGCAAGAGCCCCAACAGCTGATTATTGGCAGGCCAGAGGGGTAGCTGCACTTCTGAAGTGTGATGCGGCTCTTGGTGGAGCCCAGTGTAAAGAAATCCTCACCCACCCCTGGAAAGGGCAAGGGCAAACACACACAGCAAGTTTGGCATGAAAGGTTTATTGAAACAGATTACGCTTGGATGTTGCTCTTGGCACTGAAAGCCATGTAATACACAAGGAGACCAATGAATGCTGCCAGCACCTCAGTGGAGACCCACGGTCCGCTCCAGGCACCCTTATCGATTGGGGCAAGGGAAAGGAGGAGAAAGAGAACAGAAAACATGTCACAGAGCTAGGCATACAGAGAGGCATCAGGAATGTTGTAGCTGAATCTTTTTGGTATCCCTGCTTTTGGTCTGCTGTACACTTCCACAGAACAGCAGCGCCAAGGATAAGGAGTCTTGAGAAACTTAAAAGATTATTGGCCATGAAGGCAGATGGCTTCTACAGAGGGCAGGGATTTGCATTCAAGGTTTAACCCTGGCTCAGGTGTAGAAATAATCTCAACAGTCAAGCAGCAAATTGGGGATCAGGCCTCAAACTGAGGAGACATTTTCAGCCAGTATCACACACTGCCCTAAGTACAAATCATACCCACCCCAACCAAATTAAAAGGGACATAAAAAGCTTCATTCTGGACCGTCCCTTTATGCCCAATACCTTGTTACAGGTTCTCCTCCACCAGCACTTGTTGACCTCATCAAAGTACAGAGAATATCCTCTGCCTTGTGGGCAGGTGACCCATGCTCAACCGTCCTGTTTTGGTGGGGCCAAGGTACCTGCTTCTGCCTTGTGGCAAGGGACCCAAATTTGGACTCTCGGGTAATGTTCCATGGTGCCCATCACAGAATAGACCCACAAACTACCAGTCCTCAATACAGCACTGAAAGATCTAGCATAGCTGTAAAAGCCATTCCACCTTGTCTTGGGCACTGGCCACCCTTGGGAGCAGCCCCTTTCCCCAGGGAGGAGCAGGCTGCCCAGCTCCCCCTCTTTTACTCACTCGATGATCCACATTGACCGAAAAGAGGGGTTTGATCTCGGATACATCCTCGTTGTTGCGCTGAGCCTGGGGGTGGGGGAGCAGGAGAGATAGAATTGGGATATCTGAGTTTACATACAGTTAAACAGGGCTCCTTGTGGGATAAATTTTCTCTCCACAGATCTGGTGGGATAAAATTTCTCTTGTGGGATAAATTTTCTTTCCATAGATTTGGTGTCACTGCTACTCTCCTACAACGAGTAGCTCTGCAGGGAAATGTCCAGTGGAGACCATAAAGAGAAGCAACCAGGATGACTAACATATTAAGATTTGAAATATTTTCTTTTATTTCTTAAGTACTGGGGCTCAGGTTGCCTTGGGATCCTTGCCATCCACCATTAAAGGAAGGCTCACTCTTTTGAATTCCAAGTGTGCGGACAGGCTTCAATTGCTCATTGGTGAGACACTGTGTGCATCTCAAAATGGGTATAAATGGGAGGCAGTGTGAGGACAAATGTTAGAAGACATCGAGTTAAAAGCTGTGAGACTAAGGCCAAGAGTACCAGCAAAAGCTTTCCTTCCTTATGCTACTAGAGAGGTCATTTCACCTACAGCCCATGTAATTAGCTAAGCCATCCCCTTTCCCCCACCAGGGGGCAACCTCACCTTGCGCAAGACGCTATAGGACTCCTCATCAAAGAACTTCACCTCGTAGGTGCCAGAGCGAGCCAGCTTATGCTCCATGCTCCAAGAGACCTGCCAAAGAAAGGGATGGGCAATCAGTGCTGAGCGAGGGTGGACCCTCCCCCTGATCAGAGGGCATGCACACAAAAGAAGCTTGCACACGTGTGCCACCCGCTTCAGTAACCAGGGCAACTACAAGCCAGACTGGCCAATGGTTCGGAGTAGCAGCTTGCTTTAGCATGGAGTACACTACGGAGGGATCTATGGAACCAGACCCACCATAAATCCAGAGCCATGCATTTGTGCAAGAGGACTGCAATTTCCTAACAAATTTATATAGCATAAAGACTGCCAACTTGTTCGGCAATGCCAACGTCAAACATGAAGCCTAAAAACCGTAAGGCAGTTATAGCCCACTTTCTTTAGTTTTTGACAAACTGCACAACTTTCCCATCACCATCACTGACAAACTATATTGCGTAGAAAAGGGTGTATTCTACAATATTCTGGTTATCATTATTCTCATGTGTCGAACATGCCCTGAATGTTATACAAGTCTGATGATCACACATTGCAGAGAAGCCTGAAGGGAACACATTCTCTACACTTGATGTATTAAAAATGCCCATTCTCAAAATATTCCCAGGAGTTAATGTCAATTAAGCTTGCCCCACCCAGAAGATATATGACTGAGCTAGATATCTGACACTGTTTTGCCCAGAGTGTTACTAGCATTTCGCTGTCTCTACCAGAAATCACTGCTTGCTCTTACCTGATAGCGGCCAACATCCTGACCCCGAGTAACAGGAAACTGCTTGCCATTGACATCTGCATAGAGAGCAACATTCTACAGAAAGAGAGAGTAGGATGAATATCAAATCAAAGGGAATCCACAGCACGCCCTATTGAAAGCTCAGGGACAATGGGAAAGGCAGATCTTTCTAGGTCAAATGCCAACATCCCCTCCAAGTTATAGGGGTTGTAGGGTCTTTGGTACAGAGAGCCCCTGGATGCACCCTTTTTGTCCCCTTCCCCAAATGTACATGTGCCACCCACCTCAGTGGCTGGCGCTACAGCAAGCCAGGCCAGCCAATGGTTGGGGGAGGCAGGTTAATGTAGCATGGGGTACACTATGGAAAGCCCATGGACTGGGACCCACCATAAATCCAAATCCATGCACATACTTGGATGCACTCATTGCAAAATGGGAAACCCTAGCCCCTAGATTTAAGGCCCATTATCAAATCTACAAGGTGGCACTTTATTGTTAGAAATGAAATAAGCCAAGTATTCCAGCACTCACTTGTGCTCCGTTCTTACAGGTGAGGGAGATCTCAACAACAAAGACAGTCTCTGAAGAGATTACAGCATCTGAGGTAGTGTAGTAGGATGGAGAGATGACTGGGTCTGTACAGGTTTCAGCTGATAGGAGAGAAAATGGCTTATGAATCAGCACATTTTGAACCTGAAAAGGGATAAGCAAGCATCTGAGGCCATTCATAGAGGATGGTCTACATGCAATGTTCCTATGGAGCTCAACATGTCAGTATGCATCTTAAGGAATTGCTGAAACCACCTACTGCTACCAACTGATTAATGAAAGCATCCTGTTGAGAGAACTGGATCTAAGGCTCAGGTAGTAAAGAAAACACATCCTACTAGTTAAAAAAACCCAACAACATTCAGAAATTAGTAATAATCACAAGCTACTCACATTCGTGACAAGATACACATAAATCTATGAAATATTTATAAAACTGTGCCCTTTGTGGTGGCAGCCCAACTGTGGAACTCCCATCTTAGGGAGACTCAACTTACCAGCTTCCTCATAATTGCTAGACAGCTGGTCTTTTCAGAGGGTGTTTGTAAAGTTGGCTCACAATCTGAGCTAGATTTAACTACAGAACATGGATCTTAGTATGCTTTGGTTGATTATGATTCATATTTTTGTTTTATCATTTTCTACGAATTGCATTGCCGACAGCTTCAACAGCATTGGCTAGAAATTGGTCAAAACATTAAGAAAGATCAGAGAAAATAAAGTTTCTACATGTGTCAAATATTAATCCAAACCCCATCAATAAAAGCTAGTAAGTTTTAGCTTGGCCTTTACCAGTTTACCAGTTCACGTACTGCCTCATTATACATGTGCACACTGGTAAAACTGCACATTATAAAGGTACAAGGAGCTGCAATGAAGTGAAGAAGTGTTCAAGATGCATACATTATGTTCCCCTGAAGCACCATTTAAAGAAAGCCATTAAGTATCCCTATATATTTTCTCTTCTCCCTGCTCCTTTATGCAAGATCTAGCCCCAAGAAAGAGCTCTGTGAAAACACAAATGGTTGCTTGCTGCTTTTTAACTTGACATTAAGCTCCTGCTGTTGTTTGGATGAACTGCTCCAGGAATACTTAATTAACATCTTCCAGGATGATGGAAAAATCCATATTAACACAATATATTTTACTGAAACAAATGGGCAAGGCTGTAAAGAAGTGAGCAAGCTTTAGTGTTTGTCAACACTTTTCATCAGGCTAGAGCTTAAGCAGTGGGAACAAATGGGAAATGTTGCAGGGCATATGATGAAAAAGCCACTATGAAACAGGCACTACAGGCAGAGAGTTTGGCCCAATTGCATGATTCCAAAGAAGACCCACTGAATTAGACTTAACTTCCAAATAAGACCAATAACAATTCAGCTACAGTTACAGGTAGGTAGCCGTGTTGGTCTGCCATAGTCAAAACAAATTTTAAAAAAAATCCTTCCAGTAGCACCCTAGAGACCAACAAAATTTGTTATTGGTATGAGCTTTCGTGCGCACGCACACTTCTTCAGATACCTGAAGAAGTATCTGAAGAAGTGTGCATGCACACGAAAGCTCATACCAATAGCAAACTTTGTTGGTCTCTAAGGTGCTACTGGAAAGATTTTTTTATTTTTTATTTTGTTTCGATTCAGCTACACTTTGTGAAAAACGACAACCCCCAACCCTACCAGGCTGAGCCTTGGCATGTTGCTGTGAGGCATTTCTACTCACAGGATCCTAGAAACATAGAGTTGGAAGGGGGATCCGAGGGTCATCTTGTTCAACCCTCTGCAATGCAGCAATCTCCACTGAATGGCCATCCAACCTCTGCTTAACAACTTCCAAGGAAGGAGAGTCCACCACCTTCAGACCCTTCTCCGCCTGAGACCCTGGTGTGCAGCTGCCACTCAACACGTGGCTAGGTGGGAAAATCCTTTAGACTGCCTTCCTATGTTCCTAAGAAAACCCCTGGAATGGGTCAGCTCTCAGTCTGTCCAGGGCGGCCATGCCTGGCGCGCTGATGGCGCCACGTGAGGAGCCTTGAGTGACCGAGGGGGAAGCGGTGAGTTTACAGAAGGCTTCCTCAGCCTCGGCCCTCTAGATGTTTTCTGGCCTACAACTCCCATGATCCCTAGCTAGCAGGACCAGTGGTCAGGGATGATGGGAATTGTAGTCTCAAAACATCTGGAGGGCCGAGGTTGAGGAAGCCTGGTTTGCACGGTGCGCTAGGAAAGTCAAACCGAGCTGTAAGGAAAGGCTTGAGGGCAGCACGAACGGCTCAATCACCCGCCCCTTGAGCCCGCACAGCAACCCCGCGAGGTGGGCGAGCTTCCCGGGGCCAAGACACGTGTCCCCCACATTTCGCACACGCGTTTCTTCCCCCTTCCCGACGAAGCCCACAGAACCCTAGAACTGCAGAGGTGGAAGGGTACCCAGGGGTCATCTAGCCCATCCCGTGAGGCAGGAATCTCTTTGTCCCGGGGGGGGGGGCTCGAACTCACAGCCCTGAGGGCGGGAGTCTCAGTCTCTACCAGCCGAGCCATCCCAGGCCCCCAGGAAGCCGGAGCAAGGCCCGCCATCGCAGCCGCGGGAGGTGTCCGTACCTCGAGCCCCGCTCAGCACCAGCAGCGCCGCCGCAGCCAGACGAAGCAGCGTCAGCCCGGCGCCCGCCATCGCCGTCCAGCGAGACGCGACGAGGAAAAGGAGCGGCCCGCCTCCCGCGCGGGGGATGCTGGGGCCGAGGGCCCCACACATCCAATCCGCTGCTCCATCGCCGAGTGACGCGAGGCGGCCGAAGGGAAAGAGACGTGGCCTTTCCTTGAAAGGTTCCTTAAAATGGCCGCCCGCGACTTTTGTCGCGCCGGAAACCGAGAGGCGGCCTCCAACTGCGCATGCGTGGATGATAACACATCTCGCATACAGCCTCTCTTGTCCCGGATATTCCCTGCTTCGCGCCGAACTTCCTTCGGCCAATAACTCAGGCGGAAGCATCTGATTGGACGTCGCTTCTGCGGTCAGACTTTATCTGTCATTGGTCATCATTGGCTGCTTGGCCCTGCCCATTAGACAAAGGAGACGAATGGGCGGGATGTATATGTATGAGGGTAAGCCAATGAGATCCACTTTATGATAAGCAGTGGGGTGAAAGTTGTGTAACTGTGCCTAATTGGTCAAGGCGGGTGGTCACAGTTTTATAGGCTGGCCGCTAGAGCTCCGCTTTCTCATTGGTGCAGCGCAGGGGGGCGGATTTGCCCCTGTGGTTCCCAGATGCTGATCCAAATGTTCTTGGGTTCTGACTTCCATCAGCCCCAACAGATTGGCCCATAGTCAGGAACAATGGGTGTTCTAGTCCAAGGGCATTTGGAGTTTCACCCATTTCCCTTCTGTGCCCAAGGTCTGATTCTCACTGGAGTGGCAAACCTGTGCCAGAGCTGAAATACTCTCATCGTTCCTGGCCATTGCCCATACCTGTCGGGGCTGATGGGAGGTGGAGTTGTTTTCTGCAAAGAGATACACTCCTAAGTCAAAAGTGTGTGTTTCTACAGGAGTATTTGCACTTACTATACACACTTTCTCATGCAGGAAGTGTGTGGTGGTTGGAGTGAAAGATGGAGCCGATTCTTAACAGTAAAGCACCTAAAAGAGACACATTGAAACTGCAGGCGGAGTTTTGATTGAGTCAGTGACCACAAATCATATGTGGAAATCAGGAGGCACACACTGAAGAGGGAGAATTTAATTTTCTAGTTTTATTCTAGTCTTTTAATTTAGTTTTATAACTTCTCTGCATAACTTGCAAAGAACACTTGATATTTAGCTATAAGACCTATATGAGTTTTTTTTAAGTTTTTCTGTGCCAGCACTCTACCTCTGTTCATACATTCTTTACTGACATACTGTGAATTACAGTGAGCAGTTAAGTGGGCCCCCTAATCCCCTTACTCTTACTTACTCCTCACCTTATCTATCTCTCCTGGTTCTGCAAGGCACGGGGAGGCCCCTCTGGATCAGCGCTCCTAGCTTTCTCTGAAGGGAAAGTTTTTTTATATATTATAACTGGCATTGCTAGAGACTCAAAGCTGAGCTCTCACTGAAAGTCAGCCTTTTCTCAAACCTCTCTGAAGGGAGAGAGTGAGAGAAAGTCTTTTCAGCTTCTCTGGATTTACTGGGCTGAAAATCTACCTCCTCCTCTCTGTACAAGTGAGTCCTTTTATTCCTATTAGAAGCCTCTAGGATAGCTTGATCTTCTTTTTAAGTCCTTTTTATATACCCTCTTAAAGCCCCCCTTCTTACCTTCCCTCTTCTCCCTTTTAAACCTTAAAAAATTGACTTTCCTTTTCTCTAGGCAAGCCCCTTCTAAAAGTCACTTTGCTTTTTCTGTAAGTTCTCTTTGTGATATGTCCTTTTATCTGATATGTAGCTTTTGCCTGTTTGCTTTATATTATTTTATATTTTGCTTTTTCTGTAAGCTCTCTTTGTGATATGTCCTTTTATCTGATATGTAGCTTTTGCCTGTTTGCTTTATATTATTTTATATTTTGCTTTTTCTGTAAGCTCTCTTTGTGATATGTCCTTTTATCTGATATGTAGCTTTTGCCTGTTTGCTTCATATTATTTTATATTTTGCTTTTTCCTGTAAGCTCTCTTTGTGATAAGTCCTTTTATCTGATATTTACCTTTTACCTGTTTGTTTCATATTATTTTTTGGTCATTTATATTTTTATGTTATTGGCATAATATTTAGTTTTTTCTAAAGCTCTCTTTGTGCAACTTGCTCTTGGTGCATTCCTTACTGGCATATTAAGCCAGGAAAGGAAGAGATCAAGAGGGGCCCACTCAGGGAGATAGGAATAGCTGTGACTAGTACCTGAAGATAACAGTGGAATGTGGATTATGCACAGGGGGAGTAAGGGCTGTGTTGGCCAAAGACAAGATAAGTCCTTGATAGATGGTTTGTCTGAAGCACATATGGAGACAGGCAGGCACCAGGAACGAACTCAAGACTAAGTGACCTTTTGGCTTAAAGATAAGATTGTAAGAACAGGAATTTTCAAGGATGGTACTAATGGTGTGACGTGCAAGAAGCAGATTCCTGGGGAGGGGGAATGAGGGGTCTAAAGGATATATAAACTGTGTGTAACTGATGCTCGGTGGACTTGCAGTGTGCAAGCACGCAAGTGCCTTCTGCTGTCCTAGGTAGTCAGAATAAACTCTTTCTCTTTACAACCACGGTGTCGTCTTGACTCCTTCGTCTCTTCATGAGGGTGCAACGTGTATCCAGGGCAAAAAAGGCTACAACACCACATATTATGCTTGGTGGGGAGAAATAATTTGTAACCAGCTTAAAGGAGGTAAGTCTGAAACAAAAACCATATTTTCTCAATCTCCCCTATTTGATGAGAGGCCTCCAGCAGTTTGAGAAGCCTAAGTGCCACAGGAGTTCAAATTTCCATTCTCCCAGGAGCAAAGGCAGTAACAGGGAGGATACAGCAGGGCACTGAACTAAATGCTAATTAGCATACCCTCCAACGTTTATCCGATGAAAATAGGGACGTCCGATTCCATAATGATAATTTCACTATTTATACCCCACACATCTGATTGGGTTGCCCCAGCTCTCTTGGGCAGCTTCCAACATATATAAAAAACATAATAAAACATTAAACTTTTAAAGCACTTCCTTATACAGGATTGCCTTCAGACAGCTTGGGGATAACTCCATACCCTCCAACATTTCTCCAATGAAAATAGGGACATCCTAAGCAAAAGTGGGACATTCTGGGATCAAATCATAAACCAGGACGGCTTCTCTAAATCAGGGACGTCCCTGGAAAATAGGGACACTTGGAGGGTCTGAGTGAGTGAATGCTATCATAGAAACAACATCCAATTATTTGGGAGTGAACTTATATAGACAAACCTTATTAATGCTGAGGTACATACCAACCAACAAAAAATGTATCCACAATCCATTTCTGGCTTTGCTTTATGAAGCCATCTAATTTTACCCACAAGGAGTGTTGCAGGGCAGGTGCCTGTAATGGAAGCCCTGACATCTTTTTTTCTGGTGGAGTTTCTGCCAGAAAAACAGAAGTTCCACAGTTGGAGCTTTCAGCAGCATTGAGAAGCAATGAGGAGAAAATATTGTGGTGCGACACAAGTGCCCCAAGTCTCCAAAGTTCTTGTTTCATGTTAAGAAGGAACCTGGATCTAGAAGAATGGGAATGGGCATATGCACCTTCTTGCGTTGGAGAGAATAGGGCTATCATCCCCACCCCAACTGTTCTGCCTTTGTTCCTGTAATCTGATCCACACCATCTCCTGCCCTACAGAGGGTTATGGAGTCAATCGCCTTTCCACCCCACTTCAGAATGGGATCTGACCCCAAGGGTTCAAACCAGGGTGTCCGGTGCTCTACCATCTCCAACACCTAAGGATAAAGTTCCTTCAGCCCTCCAACCCAATGTTCTGTGCACACCTACATGCCAGACTTTGTGCATATGATACTTGTGCATGGACAGCCAAAGCGGTGCTCTCCAGGTGTTGCTTCCACCATCCTCAGACTGCATGGCTTGTGGTCAGGGATGATGGGAGTTGTATTCCTGCAAAATCCAGTGGGGATCACGTTGGCTACTCCTGATGCAGATGCAAACATTTGGTGATATGTGCAGTTCCTCGCTATTGCCACCAGGTGTCTCTGTGAAACTGAATAAAGTGGGTAGGATGGGTCTGGAAATGGGCTGGTCCAGATGTATTGGGACCCAAGATAAACATCCACTACGATGAAGGAGTCGGCATTGTTCTTGCACAACTCCTGTTCATCTCTGTGGGGATTCAGCTATGGATTTGTGCTCCATGGGTCAGATGGGTCTGTCCATCGCGTTAGGTAAAGGTAAAGGGACCCCTGACCATTAGGTCCAGTCGTGTCCAACTCTGGGGTTGCGGTGCTCATCTTGTGTTACTGGCCGAGGGAGCCGGCATACAGCTTCCGGGTCATGTGGCCAGCATGACAAAGCCGCTTCTGGCGAACCAGAGCAGCGCATGGAAACGCCGTTAACCTTCCCGCCGGAGCGGTACCTATTTATCTACTTGCACTTTGACGTGCTTTCAAACTGCTAGGTGGGCAGGAGCTGGGACAGAGCAACGGGAGCTCACCCTGTCGCGGGGATTTGAACCGCTGACCTTCTGATCGGCAAGCCCTAGGCTCTGTGTGGTTTAACCGACAGCGCCACCTGCGTCCCTGTCCATTGCGTTAGTGGCACCCAAACTCTAATGCCTGAGGCCCCAGCTGCACCCCTTAGTCAGGCTGCTAAAATAGTGAGGAGCTGGGCTGCTAGTTAGAACTGAGGACCTTCTATGGCAGACTGGTGTCCATTGGGACTGGTAGGGTGGGAGGCAGGGAGCCCAACAGTAGGTGGTGCCAGAGAACCCACAACTGGCAGAGACAACTCCTTCTAGTTTCCCCCCATCCTTCTCCCTGCGGAGTGTGCAAGGAGCAATGCTGGGACTAAGGAGGCGGAACCTGGCAGGCAGGGCTGCCCCCTGGAGAGGTTGGGAGTGGGAAGGTGGGGGTTGACTGAGGTTGTTGGGGCAGTGCCCCATTCCCCTAACATATCGGCCTCTGCTAGGGCCTGTGTTTGCAGAATTACTGGGAGTGGGAATTGATGGTGGGGGTAGGGCAGGCAAGCTAGTTGCCCGGTCTCAGGCTGCATATGCACCAAACATTTAAAGCACATTTCCCCGCAAAAAAGGAATCCCAGGACTAGGTCCAGGACTCTGTGAAGGATGCATAATGGTGGCATCATTCGTTCGTTCAGTCATTCAGTCGTGTCCGACTCTTCGTGACCCCATGGACCAGAGCACGCCAGGCACGCCTATCCTTCACTGGCTCCTGCAGTTTGGCCAAACTCATGCTAGTCGCTTTGAGAACACTGTCCAACCATCTCATCCTCTGCCGTCCCCTTCTCCTTGTGCCCTCCATCATGGCAGCTAGTAAAAATTGCTATTGTCACCAGAGCCATGGAGGGGCTAAGCAAGTTTGTTGCCCTGGGTGAAGCCTCCAGAGGGTGACATTGAGGCTCTCAGCTTGTGTGTGAACGCAAATGCACGTGGGAGGGTGCCAAACTGGGTCGTTGACCCGGGTGAAATGAAGCCTTGTTTCGCCCCTGACTGTCACAACAACAAAACCCCTTAAGAAAAAAAGAGAGAGAAAGGAACTGTGTGAAAAAAGTAAAGGAACAGTGCCATGGCCACTCCTGGAGAAATTAAGTGAAATCCCCCCCCCCCACAAAAAATACATTCTCTGCCCACAACTGGGATTGAGAAATTTGAGAGACCCTTGGCCACAGCTCCATACAATCAAAAACCAGAAGATGCAAGGAAAATTACCCTTTTATTACTTAAAAAGAAAAAAGAAAAAACCCCACACAGCAGAGTGGTTCAGGACATGTTGTTAGGTGCCAACTAATCTCTGTGTTAATTATTCTTGACTAGGCGTCCTGAATCCTGTTTTGGCGCCCACTTCTTTGTTCAGAGTCCCATCTTCCCAGAATAGGTCTCCTTTTCCTTAATCCTTTAATTCACCAAACACTGTTATTTATGAGAAGGGGAATAAATCACAGCCTTCATTTCGCTCCTGAAAATGGACTTTTATGGCTTTTGACGGGGTTGGGTTTCTGCTGCCCTTAGATGGCGAAGAGCGATTGCCATTAACCCTTGCCTTGCAGGGGTGAGAGAGGTTGTAGCGGGTGGGGAGGGTCCTTTGTGACTGGGCGGAAACTCCCCAAAGCCCAGCAGCTCAGGCTAAGGGCATCTGAAGGAATGTGGCTTCTCAGGGTTTGTCAGGAGGAGACTGAAGGATGTTTTCTTTTCTGCACATTTGGAAGCACAAACTGGTTGTGGTTTGCTTTGCTTTCTATATATATATTTAAAATGCTTTGAGAACCCCATCTGCATTTCTGTTTTATCTTAAAAGTCTTCTGGTGTGGTGGAGGAGAATGCATACTGCGAGTCAGGGTTTTAGGAATTTTTGAAAACCAGGAGCTGTGTAACTTGCATGCAAGTTTTGCTTTTCCTTGTTCAAATCCTTTTTAAGAAAAAATATTCTGTAGCCTTTTGAAGCTTAGACACCAGAGTTTTTGTTTTCAGTTTTGGTTTTAGGAATTAAACAACAATCAATAACTACATAACTTTCATACAAGTTTTGTCTTTCCTTCCTCAGATTCTTTAAGAAAAATGCTCTTTAGTCTATGATGGTTTAGAGCCCAGTGACAATGTCTTGCAGCACAAACCCAACCATGTCTACTGAGAAGTAAGTCCTATTGAATTCAGTGGGCTTACTCCCAGGCAAGTAGGGTTATGACATAGCTGTCAACTTTTCCCTTTTCTTGCGAGGAATCCTATTCGGAATAAGGGAATTTCCCTTTAAAAAAGGGGAACGTTGACAGCTATGGGTTATGATTGCCGTTGTCCCATAGCTCCTTGTAACTTGTGGTACAACAGTCTACATGTCTCTCGGTCTGGAAAAGGAAAAAGTGGCTCTGACCTGCTTTCCAAGGAATTGGCTTCTTTAAATAGAGCATTGTTCTTCTGCAGGGGACATTGCCTGTTTTGCTGGGAATGAACAGCAACCATTTCATCATGACATCACAGGGGAAGAGGAGCAGAGTGTTGCTTGATCCAGAGCCAGGAGATCATGCTTTTGACAGATCTCAGCTTCTAGTTTAGCCATAGACTCACTGGGTGTGCTCAAGTATTCAAGTTACAGGTAGGTAGCCGTGTTGGTCTGCCATAGTCAAAACAAAATAAAAAATAAAAAATTCCTTTCAGTAGCACCTTAGAGACCAACTAAGTTTGTTCTTGGTATGAGCATGCACACTAAAGCTCATACCAAGAACAAACTTAGTTGGTCTCTAAGGGGCTACTGGAAGGATTTTTTGTTTTTTGTTTTGACTCAAGTATTTAAGTCTCTGTTATCCATCTGTAAAATGGGCATTGCCTGCAGATGTTGGGCACAATGAGATCACCTACATCAGGGGTCAGCAAACTTTTTCAGCCATGGGCCGGTCCACTGTCCCTCAGACCTTGTGGGGGGGCCAGACTACATTTTGAAAAAAAATATGAACGAATTCTTATGCCCCACAAATCACCCAGAGATGCATTTTAAATAAAAGGACACATTCCACTCATGTAAAAACACGCTGATACCCGGACTGTCCGTGGGCCGCATTTAGAAGGCGATTGGGCCTCATCCGGCCCCGGGGCCTTAGTTTGGGGACCCCTGACCTGCATAAATGTGCTCAGCCCTCTATCAGCATGTGCAGACCATCTTTTGAACCTAACCTTTAACCTTTAGCTCTCCACTAAACCTGGAGAGCTTATATACCAACACTGAACACTGAACCAACACTGAATTTGCTGACTGTGGATCCTAATGTAACCAGAACAGCACCCTCTGCACAGAGAGAGGTGTCAGTGGGTTTGGGGGAACCCCAAAGGTTTGTGGATGTGCAAACAATTATTTTGTTAGAAATCTCTAAGGGGTGGTGAAGCCAATCCAGCGCTCGTGGTGCGGCACCCCTCCTCCACTGCCCTCCCTGCTGCCTTACCCTTCTCCCTCCAGTAAGCTCAGGGAGGTGGCTGGTGAGAGGCCAGGTGCCACTGTACCCCTCTCTGCCAGCCGCCCTTGCCCCCAAACAGCCCAAGCTCCACTGAGCATGCTCAGTGACCGCAGAATGCCAGCAGATTGCTGGCAAAAATGGAAAGCTCAGGAGGGGAGAAACTCTGAACAGCAGTATTCCGTGCTGCAACACTTTGTTGCAGGTTCCGCTTTTTTAAAAACTAAGGTTGGCCCACCATTTTGGCATGCATGCCTCAGAGGAGGTTCTAGATGCAGACAACCAAGTACTGTAGCTGGTGGTAGAGGATCAGGCCCCTCACTGCCAAAGTACTGGATAGCTGCTGGTGCCAGTCAGAGTAGGTAGTACAGTGATACCTCAGGTTACAGACACTTCAGGTTACAAACTCCACTAACCCAGAAATAATGCTTCAGGTTAAGAACTTTGCTTCAGGATAAGAACAGAAATCATGCTCTGGTGGCGCAGCAGCAGCGGGAGGCCCCATTAGCTAAAGTGGTGCTTCAGGTTAAGAACAGTTTCAAGTTAAGAATGGACCTCCGGAACGTTTTAAGTTCTTAACCCGAGGTACCACTGTACTGGGCTTGACGGACTATGGTTTCTTCAACACTGTACCTTTACAGCACATTATTTCCCTCAAATTTTTTGGGTGCTGTAGGGTTTCTTGGAATTGTAACTCTGATGGATAAACCACAGTGGCCAAATCCCTTCTGAGGAACACAATGGGTTTTAAAGGTCAGTGTGCACACAGCCAAATAGTCTGGCCTGGTATCTAAGGAGGGTATAAAGCACAGATCAAGTCCTGTGAGGGACCTGGCCCCTGTTCCTTGGGCTGCTTTGCCTCCCTAGCCATGGCCGGCCCGCCCATGAGGTTGCCTCGGGAGGCAGAATCCCAATGGGGTGGGGCCCCATTGGAGAAGCGGGGAGAAATGGCTGCGGCGTTGGCCTCTGGGCAGAACCCGCAAGCTGCCATCGCACCACCTCGGAAAGCGAGGCTTTGGCGGTGGAGGCCGGCCCCTTCTTTTTCGCCTCAGGCAGCGAAATGGGACTGGAAGTCTATTTATGTATTTGTTAGTGATGTAAGTATTAAATTTACGTTTGGGTAATGTGTAGATTTATGTAAATAACCTAGGTTTATAAATTTATTTATTTATTTAGTTAGTTATTTTTCTCTCATTATACTGTTTATATATTGTTTATAGTATTAGTATGATATTGTAGATGTAGAAATATGGAATTAAATAGTTTCGTACAAATTATATATGGGGGGGGGAATAAGAAGACGACTCACAACTATGTATTTGAATACTTGAACATATGTAATGTAAAATATGTTAAACTATGTAAATGATTGCAAAATGATGGATATTTATAATGACAATAAAGCAAAAAAAAAAGGGACTGGTCAGTCTGGCCTCCCATGTACTGAGCCGAGTCAAGAGGGCCAGGCCAAGTGAATGCCTGGCCTCATGTTGGAACCAGGCCTACACCTCCACCGTCTCCCATGTGGGCTCGGCGCATGTCCCGGGGTGCCAAACCGCATATGAAATGGCACCCTCAACCGTCACCTCGGAGGAAGAACTTCAGCAGATGCCACTTCTCCCCCAGTGCGGAGCTGCGGTGTCAGGAGAACCAGGTGGCTCTTAAAGGCCGGAGCGCAACCCCATCTGGGATCTGTGTGGTTTGTGAAAGGGGTGTGGGTGCTGCGATCTGCTTACAGCTGTCAAGAGGAAGTATCTTGTTCCTCCATTTCCACAAGGCCGGCTGAAATTGTCCAGCTGTTTGAAAAAATCTAGGCAGCAGGTCTGGGGAAGGCCAGAAGTTGTGGTTGTGTGTCTGCATATGTGTGAGAGAGAACAAGGACACTAATGGGAGAAATCCTGCCCAGCTGGTGGCATCAGGGTCCAAGAACAAGGGCTTAATGCAGTGGACTGGCGTGAACTGCAGCCGGAAAGGCAGGCGAGAGGTGCTGCCTTCCGAGCCAAGCGCTCCGCTTGCCAGAGGGAGCGATGCCCAAAGAAGGGAATATCTGAGCTGTGGAGCATCGCTCTCCAGGACGCTCCTGAGCCGCTGCCCTGGGTGCCAGCATCGCTTCTGTGCCAAGACGTCCCAGGAGAGCTAAACCCTAAGCTCACCTTGGCCTCTCTTAAGCTCTGACAGCCATCATTAGCAGGCTCCACAAATCCATGGCGCGAGAGGTCTGGGACTGGCGCCATCAGAGCTCCAGTCAGGCCTGCCTCGGAAGCAAGCAAGGGGGCACCCAAGGAAGGGCACACGTGGAAAGGGCCCGTCTGCTGGAGGCATCAGCAGGGCAGAGACTAGGGCCGAGCACATTTAAAGCACATGCCTTCCCCTCCAAAGAATTCTGGGAACTGTAGTTTACCTTTCACGGAGCTATGGTTCCTAGCAACCCTGAACATACTGTGTCTCTTGGGATTCTTTGGGGGGTCATGTGCTTTAAATGCAGCACGTATGCAGCCTAGCATTCTGGGACTGGTGCACAAACAATACCTCTAAATTAATCTCCAGTATAGCTCGTAAGGCACAAGGAGAAGCACAAGGAGAAGGGGACGACAGAGGATGAGATGGTTGGACAGTGTTCTCGAAGCGACTGGCATGAGTTTGGCCAAACTGCGGGAGGCAGTGGAGGATAGGGGTGCCTGGCGTGCTCTGGCCCATGGGGTCACGAAGAGTCGGACACGACTGAACGACAACATAGCTCGTAAACAAAGTGTAAAAGTATAATTAACACGGGATTTCTTTTTAGCGCTCAAATATCTTCATGGGTAGTATTTCGGTCATTCGTAGCACAGCCCTGTAAGGCTGGTCAGTTTTATCATTCCCCTTTTGGCAGATGAAGGAGTGAGGAGGAGAGAAAGCAGGTTAGGCCTAAGGTGGAGCTGGGGATACTTGCGCTATACTACAGTTGCAGGGTGTAGCAGGGGGTTTGTAAGCAGCTGTTGGAAAGTCTGCCCTGGGGTGGTGAGAGAGAGGACATAACAGAGAACTTACAGTGGCTCCTTCAGCCTTGGCCTGAACCTGGTTTTGCAACTGAAGTGACAAATGTGCATCTCAGAGCATTGAATGCTGACTCGTCCATCAGTCATGCTCCCTTTGTCAATCCTTCAAGCAGATTGTCCCTTCTATTTTATTTCAACATCAAAAGCAACAAGAGGAGGAATGTAGCAACAACCAAAGCCAAAAGCAATTCTTCTGGGAATTGGGGGCTGGAGGGTGGGAGGGTGCTGTAATATTGTTGTTCAGAGCTCAACCTCCGGGAAGGGAATTACACTTGGATTGAACAAAATCCAGGAGCTTCTAAGTTTTCTCTTGCAAAAATGTCATGTCTGCCTTTGATCTTCTTTCCTGACTCCTTTCCAGAACACATTTTGACAAGGCCAGGAATTGGAATCCAAACTTTTTTCCTTATGTTTATATATATATTTCTTTCCCCACAAAGACTTCTTGTTGCATTGCCGCCTCCCTGGTACCTTACTCACATTGCAGACCCCAATACAGGACCAGCCCAGCTCCAACTCCCATCAGCCCCAACAAGAATGGGTAATGGCCAGGGACGATGACTAAACTAAACTAAACTAAACTAAACTACAGTTCCCATCAGACTAAACTAAACTAAACTAAACTACATAATCATCCCTGGCCATTGGCTATGCTTGCTGTGGCTGATAGCAATTGTAGTTCCACAACATCTGGAGGATCACAGCTTCCCCACACTTGGCATAATGGATGGATGCTCTTTTTGTCAGATGCAGCCCTGGTCTTTCTGGATCTGGGTGTGGGAAATGGCCATCTCATTACAGGCTGTTTCAACACACGGCTGTGTTCTTGCAATACGGTGGAGTCTGTGTTTAATTTTTAGAGGTGCCTAGGCAAAGGGCTGCATGTCACCCCTACCAGGGGCAATTCATGCTAAGTATGTCTGGTTAAACAAAGATGAGTGCTGCCACACAGCCAAGCTGGACCAGGACCTTCTTATTTCTGCCACGACAAATGTCCCTGGTGTTTTGATCTGCCTGCCCAAGGAACCAGGACTCCTGGGCTTTCCCCCTGCACTGTGATTATGCATTGAGCAGGTGGGGCAGGCAGCTGCAGGTTTGGGAAATGTTGCCTGTGACCAATTTCTTCCCTCCCTCTCTCTGTACAGTCAGAGACCCCTCCCAGCATCTGCCCTGCTGTGGCTTTTTTGACTTCCTCTGTGCCAGAGAGCTGAGCAAGCTTTGCTGCTTGCTGTCTGCCAGCTACTGTAGGTGGAACCAGCTTGCAGCAAGTTGAATGCGGCAGGAGGTCTTTTTTGGAGAGGGCGGTGGAAGCTGCTCGCTTGCTCAGTCCATGAGCAGCAGCTCTGCCCCCAATGCTGGCAGTTGCCAATAATATTCACGCATGAGAGAGGGTTTCACAGATCGCTGAAAGCCACTCCGCAACCTGCAAACTGTTTCTGTACATTCCCACAGTTCACAAAAGGATGTGGAACCTACACCTTCCCGATGTTAAGTCAAATCCTCATCAGAGCCAGCCAACATGGCTGATGGTCATGGATGATAGGAAGTGTAGTCCAACAACCTCTAGAGGATCACAACCTCCTCATCTCTTTATTTGGTGGGAGGATAATTAATTTTTCTGAGTGTAGCATCACCTGATCATTCTCTCCCATGCAATAAAAAAATACTACTTCTCTTGCTGACTGACTGCTGTTAAGGACATGGGAGCATGCCAGACTGATATTTTTAAAAAAGAAAATTTATGGTCAGTTGACAATCCTACTCAATGGTAGAAAATGCACTCTGTACGTGCTTGTTTCTTTCAAGGGAGCCTTGGCGTTTCATGAGCAAAGGCCTGCTGGAGGGGAGAACCTTCCTCACTCTCCTGTAAAACACTGCCTCACTTTGCATTGTAGGCAGAGGAAGGTTCTTTCTTTCTTAGCCTTAGGCTAAGGGTTTTCCAGGAAGGGTGTGAGCAGCCCTGCAGATTGCTCAACGGGTTATTGTGGCAGCTCTGCAGTGATTCAGACGCCTATCTTGCAGAGTTCAGCAACAGTTGCCAAAGTTGTCCTTCAAGGCAGCCCAAGCCCCGCTGGCGCCTGCAGATTGCGAGTGTGTTTAAGGCAAACAGTATCTCAGCCCTAGACACTAACAGGGACACCAGGAATATCTCCTGTGCAAGCCAGTTAATTTACCATTCACTGAGTGTGCACAGGAGAATTTCCAAGAGGTTGTCTCCCAAACTAGGTGTCCTAAATCAGCCGTGGCCCTCCAGATGCTGCTGGACTCCCAACTCCCATCATCTGCGGCCATTGGGCCAGGCTGGATGGGGCTGATGGGAGTTGTAGTCCAACAACATGCAGAGGGCCAGAGATTCCTTATCACTGCCAATCCAGGGTTAGAGTAATCTATATGCTGACTCTAAGAGACATAAGGCAGCTTCACAGTATTTTACAAGCTTCCATAAGATACACATTCAGGACCCATATAGGAATTCCTCTCTCCCACCATCACATCTGGCTGCTCGGACCAGGTTTCTGTCTCCATTTTTATTGCGAACTGCAGGTTTGAAACTAAGGAAGCCCAATTAATATACTTACTGAACAATGAAGAGTTGAGCAGATCCCTTATGGTCGCTAGATTCCTGATTAATTTTTTATCTCATAAGAAGAGAAATGGGTCACTTTATGATTTTGATAGCTCAGCTAAACCAAATACCCATTAATGGGAACCAGAACTTAGCTGTAAAATTATATTCTATTTGATAGAGTCTAAATTATGATTTAGATGGACGAATGAATTTTATTGAATACAACTGTCTTATCCAACTGAAAATTTTGTATATATATGGAGGCTGTTTTAAATTGGAAAACTGTTTAAATTGTATCGGTTCAAATGTTACATGATGTATTGTTGTTATTGTTGTTTTGATATGGGCCAATGGCCGTAATAAAATTACTACTACTACTACTCTCTCCCACCCACTTCAGTCCCATTCTAATTCAAAATGGACGATAGAAGGGGACGACAGAGGATGAGATGGTTGGACAGTGTTCTCGAAGCGACTAGCATGAGTTTGGCCAAACTGCGGGAGGCCGTGAAAGATAGGCATGCCTGGTGTGCTCTGGTCCATGGGGTCACGAAGAGTCAAGTTCTTTGATGGACAAAGGACCTTTGTTGGGAAGGAAACAGCATTTTCCACTTTAAAAAAAAATGTTTAAATATGAAGATGTCCTACTTTAAGGATTGTGTGTGTTGTATTTAGTAACTAGGGTGTCCTAGACTAGATGGGCATGGGACATTTCAGGCTTCTAGATGATGGGGAAGCACTTGAACAGGCTTTTGGTAGACCCTGTGTATGTGTCAGCCAGTTCCAGACATCTTTCTGCATGATAATAGAGAAAGCAATGACTGAAAATTCTATAAAATCAAAGAGAAAGAGCTCCTCATCTTCCATCTAGAGTGCTGTACCAAGCCGTTCTAGAAGAGTGTTTCAAGTTGTGAATCATCATCATCTGACTTAAAACGGGGAAAAGTAATTTCTATACCTTAAAAAAAGAGTGCTGTAACAATGGGTAGATTTAGCAAGAAGCTCACAAACAGAGCCACAAACCATAAATTCTACTGCAGAATGCTTGGTTGTTTTGTCAGGGTATCTGAGGTCAAGATGAATGGGTTCTGCTCTGCTCCCTGGCAAAAATATTCCACAACCCTTTTATTAAAAGCATATTTGAAATTAAAGTTCAGGTGCCAATTTAGCCTGGTTTAGTGGTGCCAGGACTTACTTTGATTTGGACACCACTTTGCCATTGTGGGGACCATTTACTAAAGATCAGAAATATGGTGAGCAAGCAGTAAAGTGGATTAGTTGGTGTTTTCTCTCCCCAGCTTCCCAAAAATAGCAGTAAAGAATACTGTAATACACTCAAAAGCAGGTCACAGAGCAGGAGCCAAAGCCCATTCAGTAGCAGCTTGAGCATACTTCCAGACAACTTGTTCACAGAGCATTCACCCCGATTTGTTTGCAGGGAAATTAAAGGGTTAAAGCAAGTGTTTTCCCGCACTTTCCTTATGAAAAGTGAAGTCTTTGGGGGAAGCAGGTTTGTTGCACAAGACCTTGAGAACAACTTGAATTGTGCAGCCTGAAATTTGCCAGGATGCAGAAGCACCCAAGGACTCTTACCAGAACAGAAACCTTGGGGCCTTAGGAACCTTATACGGAGTCAGATCACTGGGTCCATCTAGCTGACACTGAATCAGCCACCTAGCTTGAGTTCCCAGAACCCGGGGAGCGCGCACCGGAGGGGTACGCATGCACCAGGGGGCAGAGCGCAGAGGGTGAAGGATTCCACTGTGGCACGCCAGCTGACACTGCCAAAGTGGCCCTGCCCTGTCCCAGAGTTCAGCAGGGCTGTGCTGTACCACCTACCCACCCATGCAAGGGGGAGCCAGACCAACACGGCACTTGGTGGGGGCAAACTAGGTGCCCCCATGCAGGCACCCCCAGCATGGCCCGGCCTGCTGCTCCTCTCGTTGCTAGGGTTGCCATATGTCTGGAATTTCCCAGACATACCTGAAATACTGCAGTGTCCAGGTGGAAATCATCAAAATGTCTGGGGAAATCCAGACGTATGGCAATCCAGTGTCATTTTTGCCAGCAGTGTCATTTTTGCCAGCTTTCCTTTAAAAGAGTTCCACAACTAAGAAAGCTCAACAACTTTGGCCCAAAAGGGCAGGGGGAGCTCGACAACTTTTATGACCACCCTAAGCGTTGATTACTCTGATGCCAGGAGAGGAGCACTGGAGGCACCTGTTTCACATCCGGTCAAAAATCCATGCTCTGGGCCATGTTACACACACACCCCGCTACGTCCCTGCACTGACTGGTAGCAGCTTGGCAGGGTCCACTCCCTGTCCTACCTGGAGGTGCCACTGGGGGACTCCCTGGTCCTGAATGGGATAACTGTGCCCCTGAAGGACCAGATGCACAGCCTGGGAGTCATTTTGGACTCAGCTGTCCATGGAGGCGCAGGTTAATTCTGTGTCCAGGGCGGCTGTCTACCAGCTCCATCTGGTACACAGGCTGAGACCCTACCTGCCCGCAGACTGTCTCGCCAGAGTGGTGCATGCTATAGTTATCTCCCACTTGGACTACTGCAATGCGCTCTATGTGGGGCTACCTTTGAAGGTGACCCGGAAACTGCAATTAATCCAGAATGCGGCAGCTAGACTGATGACTTGGAGTGGCCCACATAACACCGGTCGTGAGAGATCCACATTGGCTCCCAGTACGTTTCTGAGCACAATTCAAAGTGTTGGTGCTGACCTTCAAAGCCCTAAATGACCTCAGTCCTGTATACCTGAAGGAGCATCTCCACCCCCATCGTTCAGCCCGGACACTGAGATCCAGCGCCGAGGGCCTTCTGGCGGTTCCCTCACTGCGAGAAGCAAAGCTACAGGGAACCAGGCAGAGGGCCTTCTCGGTAGTGGTGCTGGCCCTGTGGAACGCCCTCCCATCAGAGGTCAAAGAGATAAACAGCTACCTGACATTTAGAAAATACGTGAAGGCATCCCTGTTTAGGGAAGTTTTTAATCTGTGACATTTTAATGTATTTTAATATTTGTTGGAAGCCGCCCAGAGTGGCTGGGGAAACCCAGCCAGATGGGTGGGGTACAAATAATAATAAAGTATTATTATTATTATTATTATTATTATTATTATTATTATTATTATTAACCTGGAACCTTCTGCATGCAAGGCAGATGCTCTACCCCTGAGCTGTGGCCCTTCCCCAGGGAACTTGTTGCACGCTCGGTGGCAAGCCAAGAAACAGCAGGGTGCAAAGACGTGAAACCTGCCAGCTCATAGCTAGGCACACTGAAGTTTCCCCTGCACGGTAGAGGCCTCTGTGCTATGCACAGGTAAAGCCGCTGGCCGTAATGAACCACAGGCAGCTGCAGCCCCAGCACCTCCACCACCAGCCTGCTTGTTAAACTGTCAGCTACTGAGTTCCCACAGTGGTGTGATCTCAGATCACATTCATACTGTGCCTCTTTCCTCTGTAGCAGAATGAGATTGTTTAAAAATAGGTTTAGTGGGTACATCAAACCATATATTCGCTCATGAAACCAGAATAGACAGAGCTTAACCCCCAGGGCTTTGTCAAAGTGCTTGAGATTGGCTAACTTGCAAATGAGTGGCCAGGAGCTTTAGCATTCATGTTCTCGGCAGATGGGCAATCCTCCGCAGCCACCAGTGTTTTGAGAAGGTGAAGCCGTGTGGCGGGAGACAGTTTGCACTGGAGAGAGCGCATGCAAGGCAAGGATGAACTAAGTGCTACATCCCAAGGGGTAGAAAACTGGGAGCAGAGTTTGAGGGATCTGACATCTTCTGCAGAGGCACCTCCTGCTTATGTCCTTGCATGCATATGTAAAAAGAAAGCAAATACTACAAATGCATTCCAGTATTTCACAAAGCCCTGCACTGTTGGGCGGGGGGGGGGGGTTACTTCTCATATATAGGGTTTGCCTCCCAGATGTTAGGACTCCCAACTGCCCCTGACTACTGGCTCTACTGTCAAGGGCTGATGGGACTCCCAACAACATCTGGAGGGGGGGCCTGACTTGGAGGGAATGTAATTGGGATTGCAAGCAAGAAGTGCTGAACTCTGTGCCAAGATAATCAAGTTATAGACCCCCCTCCCCATCTAAATTATACAAATATGCAAGTTTTCTTACCTTGCATCATTTTCATTTTGCAACTCAGGGGAAAGTAATGGCATAATAAGCAGTGAAGCCCCCACCCACTCATTCAGCTATGCAAAGGCTTCCGAGATTTCAGCAACCTTTGCCCACAAATTATTAAGTGTTATCTTTGCAACCAAAGAAGACAGAAAGTTGCTTCCCCTCTCCTCAAAATGGAACACCACCAAACTCTCTGCCAAACGCTACATTCCACATTATTTCCCCCACTTCCACAGAATTGAAGCATATACACAACCCTACTATTAGGGGGATGCATATATGGTGAATGAGCCCCACCCTAGAGAGCCAGCATGGAATAATGGTTGGTTGTAGGACTCGCCTACAGTCGACTGGAAGGCAAACACAATTACAGCTGAGCAAGGGCACTTCTGGACTGAATCCCACCCAAAAATAGAGACAACCATGTGGGATGTAAACACAGAGCAGCCAAACACAACACTCCTAGAGAGGACATGAAGGTAACTCAGTCCTCCAGGCTTAACTTCCTGTTTACCTGGACTGAGTTACAGGAACCAGAAGTAGGTGTGGTCTTACCTGGGAGGAAGATCCCAAAGAAGACTCTCCATTTTGCCTCATCCTTTGAAGAAGCAGCATGCTCTCTCAGCCTGCAGCTGAGAGAAGCAGGGGTGAAGGCTGTTCCCTTATGGAAGCAGCTTCACCACATGTAAATACATTTATCTAAGTTTGTCTGCCTCCTTGTAGCCTGTACTGTGACTCTTGGATGTACGTGAGTAAACACTCTTATATCTAATAATCAGTGCTGCTTTGTATCTTTATTTTTAAGAGGGAACAAGGGGAATATACCAGGAATATAGCTGGCTTAAGCAAGCCTATGCAAACGTTTTTTGCTGTGTTTTAAAAGGGAATGTAAACTCTGCTAAGTTTGGAGCTTGCTCACACAAGCTGGGATTGAGATATATAAATAATATATACTCATCCACACTCCTAAACATTCCCACAAAGGGTTATGGCCCCAGTATTGCATATTTTTGTGTATTTTTGAAGGATTGCATTGGATTGTGTTTTTGAGTTGAGTTAGATTTTTTTTTAAAGTACTTCCTGGTGAGCACATGTTTCTTTGTCTTTGTTCTTTGTGCTGAAAAGGGATTAACCCCCCTCCCCTCCCTCAGAGTTTACAGTACTCAGAGGCAGTGAAGATTTATTTGAGGTTTTTGTATTTTTGAGAATTTTTGAGTTTTTGTTTTTGGAATTTTTGACAAATTTTTGGATTTTTGAAATTTTTTCAACTTTTTGAATTTTAAGATGGCTAGTGTAGCTTTTGTTAGTGAAGCAAGGCCAAACTATATGCTGCTGAACGACCATAATTTTGTGCACTGGAAGCAACGCTTAATGGTATATCTGAGTGCAAGGAACGTTCTGCAGGCTATAAAAGATGAAAAGCCTACAGGAGATAAAGAAGAAGATTTAGCCAAAATTGAAGCCTGGGAAAGGAAGAATAGCGAAGCCAAGCACATAATTTTAAGTGCACTTCGCGATGAGCATCTATCCTTAATAAACATTGAGGATGATGCATCCCAGATTTTAAAAGACATTGAGCGGATTTATGGAGCATCTACACAGAACTCCTACAGGCATTTGCTAGATAAATTGCTCAAGTTAAAGATGAACTCCAGAGAGCAGTTCACAGAGCATGTTAAGAGTTTTTCAGAGATTGTGCAAAGAATTGCTCTCACTCCTGAAGCTCTTAATGAAGTGACTAAGGTGACTTTCTTGCTAGCATCGCTAGGACCAGCATTTTCTTCATTTAGAAGCCTAATGGATCACACAAAAGATCTGACTTTTAATGAATTAATCAGCCACTTAAGAGAGGAATGCAGAGAAAGCTTGGATTCTCAAGAACGCAACTCTAGGAGAAGTGACTGTAATTATGCTTCAAAGCAATTTAAAAAGGCCAAAGAAATAACTTGTTTTAAGTGCCAGAGGAGAGGTCACATAGCAAAGGACTGTAAATTTCCTAAAGTGAACAAACCCCGCCCCTTTAAGCCAGAAGGGGACAAAAGGGGGAAGCATGAGTGCAACATGCTGCTGCAAGAAAGGAGCTTAGCTGTCCAGAATTATGAAAATGTGCATAATAAGTGGTATTTAGATTCTGGAGCGAGCTCCCATTTTTGTTTTAATGAAAAGTACTTTGATGAACTAAATGATGAAGAATCTGAAATTCAGATACCAGATGGCCACATTTTGAAGTCGAAAGGTGCAGGTTCTGTGCATTTGGAATTCAATGTAGACAATGAACCATTTAGAACCAGAGTGTCTAATGTTCTGTTTGTACCAGAATTGAACTGCAACTTACTTAGTGTATCCACATTTGAAAAGAAAGGTTTCAAGGTCACATTTGAAAATGGACAATGCAATGTAACCAAGCATGGTGAAGTGTATATCCAAGGAAAGCTAATCAATAATGTTTATGAGGTTGATCTTTCAGAAAGCCAGTCTGCAAAGGTTGACACAAGGAAAACTGTCATTGACTGTTCCAAGGAGTCAGAATGGACTCAAGAACTTATACACTTTCCTTCTGTAACCCCACAAAGTACTAATCTGCCTTCTAGTGTCATAGTGCCCCCTACAGGTGATGCACCAGAAGACGCAGAGGACCAGAATCCTGGCGGCTCCAGAGACGAAGAGGATCCAGAAGGGGACATGCCAGCGTTGGAGGATGATGAAGAAGCTGATGCGGTTCAGGAACCAGAACCAGGGGTCAGACGCTCATCCAGAACCAACAGAGGTGTTCCACCGGTAAGGTTGTCCTACCTTGCAGGGTCGGCGTCACCACAGGAACCTTCCACATGGGAAGAGATTCAGCGGATGCCAACTGCAGAAGCCAGTCTCTGGAAGAAGGCCGCGCAGGAGGAGATGGATGCACTGCATCAAAACAAGACTTGGACCCTCACAGAACTACCTCCGGGTAAGAAAGCCATTGGCTGCAAGTGGGTTTTCAAGGTTAAGAAGGGGTCAGAAGGGGAAGTGCAATGCTACAAAGCAAGGCTAGTAGCACAAGGCTTTTCACAGAAATATGGTGAAGATTATGATGAAACATTTGCACCAACTGTAAGATACAGTAGCGTAAGAATGCTTTTGAGCATAGCAGCCTCTAAGCAAATGGACGTGCGTCACATCGATGTTTCGACTGCGTTTTTGCATGGCGAGATTACAGAACAGATTTATATGAAACAGCCTAAGGGTTTTATAAAACCGAATGAGGCTCATCTAGTCTGCAAATTAGAAAAAGGACTTTATGGATTAAGGCAGGCTGCTAGAGCTTGGAATCAGAAATTGCACAGTATGCTGGTGCAACTTGGATACAAGCAAGGAAACGCTGACAAGTGCTTGTACAGTAAGTCAAGTAATGGACAATTTTCTTATATATTGGCTTTCGTTGATGACTTGATTATCGCAACATCTAATAACAGAGACTATGTGCAAATTGTGAAACACCTCAGCAAAGAGGTGGGAGTCAAAGAACTAGGAGATGTCAAGTACTACCTAGGAATCCAGGTGGAAAGAGAGGAAGATGGATCGTTCCTTCTCAGCCAGCGACAGAAAATAAATGAACTGATTGAATGCATGCAGATGCAAGACGCAAACCCAGTTGCAACGCCCATGGCCACAGACTTCCTGAAGAATCAGCAGGATTCGAAGCTGTTGCCAGATAACAGTGAATATAGGTCGGTAATTGGTAAACTTTTGTATTTAGTTACCACATGTAGACCTGACATAGCCAATGCAGTGGGGATTCTTAGCAGGAAAGTGAGTTCTCCCACTGAGCATGATTGGGCTGGCGTGAAGAGGGTGGTGCGTTATCTGAAGGGTACAGTGAACTGTAAATTAAGGTTGCCAGCTGTCAGTGACCCTAAGTTGGTGGGGTACACTGATGCAGATTGGGCTGGGGATAATGCTGATTATAAATCAACAAGTGGTCATATTTTTATGTTTGGGGATGGACCTGTTGTGTGGGGCAGTTATAAACAGAACTGTGTAGCATTATCTTCCACAGAAGCTGAATATATTTCTGCATCGGAATCGTGCCGAGAGATTGCCTGGCTGGATGAACTCATCAAGGACTTTGGTTTGGTGAGGAAGGAACCTGTCAGTTTGCTGGAGGACAATCAGAGTTGCATAAAACTGACACAGAGTGAAAAGTTCCTTGCCAGGACAAAACACATAGGTGTGAGGTACCATTATATACGTCAGGCAGTCCAGGACGGACTTGTGGAACTGTCGTACTGCTGCACCAATGAGATGGCTGCGGACATCCTGACGAAGCCCCTCCCAAGAGAGAGTTTCCAGAATCTACGTGTCAAGCTGGGACTCTGGGTGGTTGAATAAAGTTGTATGTTTTTGTATGTTATGTTTGTCTGAGAAGGGGTTTGTGGGATGTAAACACAGAGCAGCCAAACACAACACTCCTAGAGAGGACATGAAGGTAACTCAGTCCTCCAGGCTTAACTTCCTGTTTACCTGGACTGAGTTACAGGAACCAGAAGTAGGTGTGGTCTTACCTGGGAGGAAGATCCCAAAGAAGACTCTCCATTTTGCCTCATCCTTTGAAGAAGCAGCATGCTCTCTCAGCCTGCAGCTGAGAGAAGCAGGGGTGAAGGCTGTTCCCTTATGGAAGCAGCTTCACCACATGTAAATACATTTATCTAAGTTTGTCTGCCTCCTTGTAGCCTGTACTGTGACTCTTGGATGTACGTGAGTAAACACTCTTATATCTAATAATCAGTGCTGCTTTGTATCTTTATTTTTAAGAGGGAACAAGGGGAATATACCAGGAATATAGCTGGCTTAAGCAAGCCTATGCAAACGTTTTTTGCTGTGTTTTAAAAGGGAATGTAAACTCTGCTAAGTTTGGAGCTTGCTCACACAAGCTGGGATTGAGATATATAAATAATATATACTCATCCACACTCCTAAACATTCCCACAAACCACACACCAGTAAATTCTTATTGGGCAATCACAGTGGATTGGGAAGTCTTGCACAACAACCCTACTTCCTCAAGCGACTGGCCTTTTTGCCTTAAGGGAGGTAATGGGAAAGTGCACTGGACAGTGTGGGACACCACTCGCTTTGATGCAACACCATTTAACTTCCCCAGAAACCAATTAGGACAAATGCTTTAAAAATAAATAAAAATCAAGCCACCTGGAAGCACCCTAAGAGTAAAGAGACGAGCTAGTCATGATTATTGTCAGAAAATGCATTGGCTTTTAAATAAAAATGACCAATTGTTTTTTGTTTTTTTTCCTGTAGTCCTTTTCACCAGCAGGCACAGGTTTCTCTATACCAGGTATGACTTGTCTCCCTCCGCCCCCCCCCCAAATTCCACACCCATTTCCATTCTATTTCATACCCTCAGCCTCCCTGAGTGTTTCTGCCTAGCTGGCCTGCATCCTTGGGTGCCTAGATGAAGGAGAGAGATGGCTATGCAAGTGTGGGTAGAAAGCAGCCTGCAATACCAAGGTTAAAAATGTGTTTTATTTACCCACCCACCTTTGCCTATTGTCCCACCCACCACTTACAGGTAGCCCCTGGATATTAGTTGCACAGCTGGGATTGTGGCCCCCAGTCTGATCCCCCTCCAACACCCCTGCCATGCAAGCTCAGTTGAGCAGAAACACTCCTGAGCCCTGTCCTTTAAGTGTCCTCGCACCAAGGGAACAGCCCTACAGGCTGCCATAATGCTCAAACTAAACATGGAAGACCCATGCTTCTCTCTCTGATGCTTAAATGTGCTTCAATGCTATTCCACTTCCCTCCATGGAGCTCGAGGAGCAGCATAAATTATTATTTCTTGTACCCTCTTCAGTTTCCGCCTAGCTGTTTATTTTGCTCAATAAGCACTGAATTTTGATCAGTTGGCCTGGAGAAGGGCAAAAAGGACATTTACTGAAGAAATAGTGGAGGTGCACTAAGGCCCATTTTGATTGTGGCAAATACTGATCACAATCTGAAAATATTAACCAAGCTAAATTTTGAACACAAAACTTTAGCCGAGCACTGTTGCTTAGTTTTGGAGAAATGCCAGGCAGATTTTGAACCAAAACTACCTTCTGGTCTAAGTGGGATAAGTTTGAGAAATACTCGCTGCAGTCTAAGCTAATGATTTTCAAAGTATCCCTAGTAACCCAGGAGCTTCATCCTAAGAGTAGCAAGGGACTCTCCTAGGGGGCAGGTTGCCCACCAAACCTCTGGGGCTGTGCAGCCATCAAGCACCTTAGAGCAGCCTTGCTGGCTCCACTCCAAGGCCCATCTAGTCTAGCATCTTGTTTGCACAGCAGCTAAGCAGATGCCCCAAAGAAGCCTGTGAACAAGACCTGAGCCCAACAGCATTCTCCCCATCCAGAGTTTCTAGCAACCGGTGTGCAAAAGCATGTTGCCGTTGAGCTGCTGTGGCCAGCAGCCATTGATAGGATTCCACAAACTTATGGGGCAGAAGGCTCTCTTAAAGGCACCCGGGTTGCTGGCCGTCACTGCCTCCTGTGGGAGAAGGTTCCATAGTTTAACTATGTGATGTGAGAAGGACTTCAGCTTCACTGGATGCCCAGGAGTCCTAGTGTTATGGGGTGGGGGCCAACCCTTGTGCACCAAGTTCAGAATCCTTTGCTAAATAAAGCCATGGGGAGCTATTAGGGAGAGAGATGCAGGTGTTCCCCCTGAATTAATTCAGATTCCCAGCTTTAGGTTTAGAAAAGTTTCCAGCCTTTGTAGAGCAGTATACACGAGGCAAAAAGTCTCGCTTGTTCTGTGAGAAACTAGCCAGGGACCACCGCCTTTCTGTTACGTATGTTTATTTATTTGACCAGAGGACAGAGGCGCAGGTGTGCAGGCAGGCGTTCATTATCAGGACAGCATGGAAAGGATCTCCAAATGATTTCCACTTGGAGCCAGCGTGTTCGGAAGCAGAAGGCAACGCAGCCCAACATACGAATAGCTGAGTCTGCCTATGCATAGGGACCAAGTCAACAGAATTGACCAGGACAACCAATAGCCATTTGAAGCAGAACTTTTATTCCCTTCCCTCCTCAAAAGAAAGGAGACCGGCAGTTGCGCACAACAACAACAAACGACGACTTAAGACTTGGAAGGATTAAAACAAGATTTTTGGTTATAAACTGGCAAAGCAAGGAGAGGCACAACAGCAGCTCCCGCCACTTATCTGTGTATCAATGGAGCTTCCATCTCAAGCCGAAGAAGGGAAAGTGAAAATCTAGAGATAAAAGGGACAGGCCGCCTGCAGTTCCATCGGGTGCAGTGGTTTTTGCTTTGTTTCGTTCTCTCAAGCAGTGGATGGCACCGATACAGGTATGTGGTACCAGGTGCCTGTTTTGGAGGCAGGAAGGATGCCTTCCTGGCAAACTCAGGGAGGGAGGCACAAAATTCAGTCCATGGGCACGAAGCCAGTGCTTTGGCAAGAAAAGCAAGATCAATCCTGCCCCTCAACACTCCACCCCTCCAAAAAAGGGTGGGGAAGGGGGGAAATCACTGACAAAACTGGTTGAAAAGAGTTAGTGCTGCATGTAAACAGATCCACAGGAATCCGCCCCCTCCCCATCCCAAGGGCGACTTGCTCCCTTTCCCCACCCACACTGGCACAAAACCTGCCGAGGAAGTTTAAGAGGCAGCGTCTCAGGTGGGCGAGTAGGGGTAGTGGCATTACAAACAGGGCTCAAGAGGGGCAGTGTTATAATCAGGGGGGTGGGGGAAGGATTAAGGCACGGAGACATGGAAGGGGCTGCCGGGGATGTGCTCCTCTCCCCACTTCACCACCAGCACATAATCCCCTCTGTCCTTGAGCAGGTAGGTGACGTTGTAGAGCCGGTTGCCCAGGTGCTTCACCACAATCTCCTCGCAGGGGGTCTTGGGGCCATGCACCCCCACCAGCAGCATGTTGTTCCCTGCGGAAAGAGCAAGGGGCGGGAGTGGGGGTCCAGTCAAAAGTGATGCATGCTGGCAATATTAAGGTCGGGAAGAACTAATCCCATTGAAAGACATAATATTTATGTATACAAGAGAGGCCAAAAGGTGTTTCACTCCAAATGACTCAGTAACTCAATTTCCCCTCCCCACTCTTCTCTCCTTCCATTTCTAGACCAGCTTTCCCCAATCTTGAGCCCTGCTGGTGATTTAGTGCTGACTGGGGCTGATGAGATTGTTGTCGAAAGCAGCTGGAGGACACCAGTATTGGGGAAACTGGTCCAAACATGCAAGTGAGCAAACAGCTTACTTCTTTGGTTCCTTTGTTCTCCTTCAGACTCATAAAAAAACCCTCCAGTCCCCATCCTTCCCCCACCCCCACCCCACCCCTGCACAGGTTGCCAATTAATGCCCTCACTAGAGTTGCCAACTTTGGGCCTCAAGTTCTGGCACCTCAGGCTTTGCCTCTGAGCGCCCCGGTGTGTCTCGGAGGCCACCCTTGAAGAAGATCCCAATCTCTTTTAGGAGCTACTGTGCAAACTTCTTATTTGGTCTAGGTTAGGTAGCTTGAATTATCCTTGGTGGTGGTTTTGTTTTAGAATGCCCCTTCCGCCCATAAGAAGGAGGGGGGGTTGCAGGCAGGTAACACGAGCCCTGCACGTGCACAGGGGATGGGGTCATCCCCTGGCACAGATTGGCTGAGCCCTGGGCGCGGTGCCCAGGCCGCTGGCCAACTGGCGCAGCGGCTTTGGGCGTGCCTGCTGCACTTAAGCAGGACGCTCCCAGGGCTCAGCCTCTTTCTCCTGCTCCCTTCGTCTTCCCTGGTCTGACCATATTTTGGTCCTCTTTGCTGGAAAGACGTGTTTGGCGCGACTGCAGCTGCCCGATTGCTGTGAACCGGGCGAGGAAATTATTGGACAAAGCGGTGGCTCGCAGAGTGCTGGCTTTGGGCGGCCAGGTCATCTCGCACCCTGCGATAAAGTTTTGCGAGGAAAAGTTATACCGGAACGATGGCGTGCACTTGTCGGACGAGGGAAATGATACTTGGCTGGCTGATATAATACTGGGGATTAGGTATTGGTTTCGGGTGTGAGGGTATTGGCGGCGAGCCTTTTCGGCTCGATTGGCGGTTAGGCATTGGATCTTAGGGTAGGTTGGAATGGTGGGGGGGGAGGACTGGCCATCACCTCCCCCCAACGGGCTGAAGGGTACTTCGATAAAGGAGTTCGGTGGGGCGTGACCACTGTCCGGAGCCGTGGAAGGTGAGGGCCCCAGGCACGCCCCAGGCCGGTGATCGCAGGGTGAGTTCCTAGCTGATGTGCAGCAGCAGGGGCTCATCCATCGTGGTTAACCCTTCCCGGACTGCCAGCACTACGTACTGGAGTCTGATATAGTCGGCTGATCCAATGCCTAAGCCAATACCGCTCAACATCCGTAACCAATAAAGTTGTGGCCTTTTATTTCCCATTTGAACCTTACTTATGGTGTCCTGTGTCTTATTTCACCGGGGGAGGGATCGGGTCCTTGACATGCAATACACTTCCCAGTTATATGACTTGTCCATCCATCATTTCCCACATCAAGCTCCTCAGCTAGGATGGGGCCAGCCATACACTTTAATTCGAAACATTCAGTGCCCAAATTAGCTTTCCAAAGCTTCTAACCACAGTGACCAAAACCCTGCAGTTGTGTGCATTTCTTCCCATCCCCACCTGACCCAACAAATCTTCTACACTCACCTGCTTTGCTGCAATCGACAGTGAAAGAGTTCTTCTGCCCCACAAAGCCCTTGTTGAGGCCCAGGCCCTTGGCAACCACCTTGCTGGCATCAGAGGCAAACTTGGGGGCTGCTCCATCATGTTTGGCCACCCCATCCATGAAGACCGAGGAAGTCTCATGGAGGCTGTGGCTGGGGACGAGACGGGCCCCTGCCAAGGAAAAGGAAGGACGATTACACAGGTACGAGGAGCGTAAGGCTGTATCTGGGCAACAGTCTTGTTGCCTCCCCTTCCCCAAATTGCCATCAAAATTGGCCTTCATCATCCTGGTGCCCTCCAGATGCCGTTGGACTCCAACTCCCATCAGCCTCAGCCAACATGGCCAGTTGGCAGTGTTGATGGGAGTAGTCACCCAGCTTCTGGAGGGCAATTGGGGTAGGCCAATCTATGTTAAAGGTTGCAGTCTCTGCTACAACATGAAGGTTACAATGCTACTCGTATGTCCTCGGATATGGTCCATAGTCTGGAGTGACGGCAAAGCCCTTAAAAACTGGGAGACCTTCTTGCCTAAGCCAAGCTTCTTTCCATCCCCCAGCCCAGGCTCTTACCTGTGATTTTGGCCTTGAAGGGGCTGCCAGCAATGTGGTATGGGCCACCATATTTAATGGAGATGAGGTAGCTGCCAGGTGCCATGGGTGTGTAGATGACCTTGTAGCCCTCTGGGCACTCTTGGCAGTCCATCTTCACCTTAGAGGGACCATCAATGGTGACGGCCAGTGCCCCAGGCCCAGCATTTGTGGTGTTGACTATGAACTCAGCAGGGCTTCCTGCAGGGGAGAAGAGCAAGAGGCGGCAGCTTCTCTTCAAGGCTCTGGGGAGCCTCTCATCCCTCCACCCCTCCTTTCCTCTAGGCTCTCTTATTACCTGTCATGCCACCTTCTAAGCCAGGGCCGTAGGCAGACACCATCCCTGGGTCCCCAGCTTGGCCCAGCTCCCCAACACGGATCTTGAAGGGACTGCCGGGAATGTGGCTACCGTTGAACTTGACATCAACAGAGTAGATGCCATTCTCACGGGGGATGAAACGCACAGCGTATTTGTCTGTGGGAAAGGTGAGAGGAGGAAGAACAGGCAGGTGTTAAGAGGCCTGCCAGCAGTTGTCATTGGCGCCGTGAGAAATCGTTCATGTGTGTGTGTGTGTGTGTGTGCGCGTGCGCGCGTATCACAGAATAGATCCAGAAGGGAAGCCCAAGGAAGAGGACATTTAGTTACGTGGACCTTTACCCAAAGATCTTGGAAATGACCCCTATATAGTAAATTAAATATATCCAGCAAATTCAGCCAGCATGAATGACACAGGCTGATGGTAGCTCAATAAACCTGGGGCCCTCCAGATGTTGTTGGACTACCTCTCCCATCATCCCTCATTATTGGCCTGCTGGCTGGGGCTGATTTAACTGCTTAAGATTGAGAGCTAAAAGCCAGACATAGAGACGTGTTGGGGGTAAGCTCTGGTTTTAAAAAAGCATACTTGAAGTGGAACTTGGTTTGGAGCAAAAGGCATTTGCCCGTGGGCATGCCAAAACCAAAATGAGCTTGGCTGGGAGAAGCAAAGGGGAAGTGGCTACTCCCCTCACCTGCCCTTTTCTCTAGAAGAGAATATTCCCAAGGCCAAGCTCTTCACATGTAGCCTGTAGTTCTGTGTCTGCTTCCTTCTCTAGTAAAAATGAGCACATGGGTCCTGATCCAGATAGGGGTACGATACACACACACACACACACACACGAGTGTGACGGTTACTAATAGTTTTTAAAGCCCCCAAAGGTACCCTGTTTCTTACTCTAAAGTAAACACACATCTGCAGCTACAAGTTACATAACAAAGTACAATATTGCAGTTTATACCTCCTTGCTTTTATTTGCAAATGAAACACCTTGGGTATTTCAGCCCTTGCCAGTGTTACTTTGTATGCCGTTACAGCGGAGCTTTCCAAACTTTTTATGTTGGTACACACTTTTTAGACATGCATCATTTCACAACACAGGAATTCAGTTTTACTAGCAAACCAGAGATTAAACTAACCCCTTTCCACCCTGGAAGGAGTGCAGGGAGCGTTCATGCAACACACAGCTTGGAAAGCTCTGCTCTACAGAAACAGCCCTGACCTGCCCCTGAATCTTTCTGAGCACCCTAAATAGGTGCAGATTTGGGGAACTGGATATTATGGACCCCCGTTCACAATTTCATAGATGAGCTGCACCTCTATCTATCCTGAACCACAACAGAGCTTGGCCTAATTTCTGCAACTCACTCAAAAGTGTGCAGCCTTGCCTCTAAGTGTGGAGTCACACCAGGCAGGAGATTGTGGGCTGGCATGATGGCTCACAAGCCAGGTGGCAGGAAGCTGCCCATGGGGACTCACATGCCATCACCACCACCACCAACAACACCAACACAGCAGATGCCACTACAGGAAACCAGCTGTGCAGACTCAGCAGCATTTTGACACAGCAGCCTACATAGAGAACTGCACGAGCTCTGGCCTTTGCAGCAACAGGGCTGTGACCTCCTAAGTAAAGTAACTTGGCAAAATGGGAACTCTAGGCGGGTGGCTCGTGAGCAGAAATTGCTAACCCCACAACCCGAGTCGAGACAGTGGCAGGAGAGAAGGGGTCTTGCTTTTTTCTGTCCTGCACAGCTTAAGAAACGCCCTGCCCACTTCCACTCACAATTCCACGAAGAAAATTGTGCTGAGAGTCCTCAAGCCAGCAGAAAGCGACTGGGCGCTTAAAATTTGTCTTTTTGTTGGCCTTGAGCATGTTTCTGCCCCTCCCATTTCCTCTTCTGTGTTGCCAACTGAATCAGCAACTGGGAATTGGGATCAACCCCCACCTCCAGACAGCCTTTTTTGTTACCACACCTATTCTTAGTTGTACAGCGTAGTAGTCAAGTAAGTTGTACTCAGTATGCCTACTGAAATCAAGGAACCTAATGGTATCACATCAATCAAACAACATTCACATAAAAATCAGCATAAAACAAAACAGAAAAATCTAACACACATTCATGTTTTTAAAAGGCAGGGTCAAAACAATTTCAATGGGTCTACTCTGAGAAAAAAATAGCTGAGAACCTGAGAAAAGCAGTTTGAAGGTATAGGCAAGGCAAGGGGCAGAGTAAGGGGGATGCCAGCACCACCCAGCTCAACATCACGCAGTCCCAGAAACAACCGCTGAGATTTTTACGCAATGCATAGGTTGCTGTTACAGACTGGGGAAGGGGGGGGGGGTTGTATGTCCTGGATTCAGTTTGCATTGTTGATTATTGCCACTCCCAACTTTGAGGAGGAGAATTATTTACTAGTTCTGGACAGAGCCAGGCTCCTTGTAAGACCAAGTTTGCTGTTTGGTTGGCCTTCTTGCTCTTTGATGTAGACTGAGGCTGGACCCTGCAGTGCCTTTCATCAAGGGATGCAGCCATCGTACAAGACTCCTGGCCACCTGACTTCTTACAGTAATGCCCTTATGGTGGGAGCCTGTGGGCCTCCACCCGCAACAGCCCTAGCCAGCCTGGCCAACGCTCACGGATGATGGGAGTTGTAGTCCAACATCTGGAGGGCACAGGTTCCACATCTTTATATGGACCTGACAAATGCTATTTGGGAACTCCAGCTACAGCAGAACTCCATTGCCCATGCCTTGGCAGAACTGCAGAATATGCTACAGGGGATGGGTCATTCTCCTACAAACTACTTGGAGGTTTTCTCAGTCTTGCTCAAGGTGCTGACTTTATAAAGCCTTGTTTGGTTTTAGACCAGCACCTATCTCTGGGAACATCTTCCATCAGAGGGAAAACAAGATCTGCCAGGGGCTCTTGAAAAATATATATGACCTTGTGGAGTTCAGCCTTTGCCATGGAAAAGGCGTTTGTTTTTTTAAATAGCTAAACAAAGATCCTGAGTGTTCTTTCAGGCCACGACCCAAGCATGTCAGTATTGCAATGCCCCCACTGCCGTTTCCCTTTCCCCTCGAGGTTTTGTAGCAGTTGCTTTTAAACCTGGGTGTCAATGACCATCTTCCAACACAATTAAAAAATGACTGTCTCCACCTGCAAAGCATCTATTTTATTTATGTATTAGACTTATATACCACCCCCTTTATCAAAAGATCTCAGGGAGGTTCACAAGGTCTAAGCAGATCATTCTTTAACAAACCCATTGGATCTGCTTAGACCTTATATCGCCTCGATGGGAAAGAGGCCAACCACACACAGAAAAATCTGTAGTGGGCCTCAATTATTTTGGAATTGCAATCCAAACTTGCTGGAGCTGATGGGAAATGGCGGTCCAACACCGCAAGTTTCCCATGCCTGCTCTACACCATCAGATGCCTGCCCCTCCCCCCCTTACAGTTGCTAGGAGTTCATTTTGGAAGGGAATCACAGAACTGTAGAGCTGGAAGGGATCCCAAGGGTCATCTAATCCAACCCCCTGCAATGCAGGAATCTCAACCAAAGCACCCATGGCAGGCGGCTACCCAACCTCTCCTTAAAAATCTCCAAGGAAGGAGAATCCACCACTTCCCGAGGGAGTCCATTCCACTGTCAAAAAGAAACAGACCCAACAGCTGTGCCTTCTCCTCCGCATACGGGAGGGAAGGGGGGTGGGTCATCCACTGCACAGCAAGCCTGGCCCTGCTCTGCCAGGCCCTCCTTACCTTCGTCAATTTCTGTGACATGGCACTCTTCTAGGGCCCCCGAGGGGCTGTGCACCTTGGCATCAATCACACCTTTGGCCCCGTTCAAGCTGACGGCAAACGAGGCTGGCTGGTTCACTTTTAACCCTGACTCCTGGAAGCACAGAGCACGTTAGGCAGCAGAAAGGACAGAGCGGGCAATGGCATCAAGCTTCAGCTACCACAAACCCCACCCCTCCCCTCCCCTCGCAAATGAGGACAAGGCAGAAGGTCACTTACCTGAGAGCCAGGTGGCTTAGAGAGGGAGAGCTGCCCCAGGAAACTGGGCCGCAATGCAAGAGGCAGGCAGGCAAGCAGCAACAGGGGAGGATTTGTTAGGCTAGTACCCTGAAAGAGGGAGGCTGGCGGTTTTCAAAAGGATGGCAGCAAGATTGGCAGAGGCGTGGGCCAGGGAAGCTCTCCGTCTTTAAGCCCCAGCAGCCAAAAGGAGCAGGGGACTGTTAGCAGCCTTTAAACGAGACACGAGAAAAACCCCAGAGCAGATCCCTGGATGGCAAGCAGGGCTGACACAGTGGCTGTCCCAAGGCTGGCCCAAGGCACCCCCACGGAGTCATAGAATTGTGGAGTTGGAAGGGAGGGACCACAAGGGTCCTCTAGTCCAACCCCTGCATCCATCTTGTCCTAAGTTGTTTATCTTGGCAAAAACTCTCAGCCACACCAACCCCCAGATCAGTACAGATTGGGAACACACCTTCGCCCCAATCTGTGTCTCCTCCCGCCCCCCTTTCAGGATCCAAGTCTCTTGGATCAAGGAACAGCCAGCCCAGGAGAGCAACAGTGCCAACTCAATCCAGCCAGCAGGGGGAGCAAATGGGCGGTTTCTCCCAGTGCCTCACCTGAAGACTAGAAACAGTGAGTCGACGGGCATCATCTGAGGTGGAGGTGGCAGGTACCACAAAGGGACTGTCTGGGATGTGCTCGTCGTTGAACTTCACAGAAACCTCGTAGTCTCCTGCAAGCAAAGGGGGGGGGGAGGAATTAAGGATGCTTATCCAAAAGGCTCGGTCAATGGATGACTGACTGGAATCCAGGTGTGGATGTGGCGAGTTTGTTCTTATTGTTTGATTTTAACCTGCCTGAGCACGAGATCAGCACCTGAAGCCTTGCTCTGCATCAGGCTGGCAGGTATTAGAGGCTTTTCAGCAGTGGCCATGCACATCTTTGCAAATACATACGGCTCCATCACTGATGATTTTTAAGAAAACACTCTGAAGATTTTTATTATTATTATTCAGTCTGCATTTGGTTAATAGAACGTGTAAAAAGAAATATTAGATGTTGCCACTGCCAATTTTAATTGAATGGTTTTTTTTAATTTAATGATGTTTGTAATTATTGTATTTTTTCTTTATCAAATTATCAGTTTGACATGCAGATGGGTCTCCATATGGAACAATTACCACATATTTACTATTTGGGTAATATCAGAATCACAGCATGAAGTTGCATTTCATATTTAACAGTTTGCTCGGAATTACATATTTCAACAACTGAACTGCCAAAAATGGGAGTGAGAGATGCTCCAAAAACATTTTGATTGCTGATTTCTGTATCTTAAAAGTTTTTAGTAGACTTCAAAATTCACACCTCTAGCATGTAGAAGTTCTTCTAAAACACCATAGTACCTCAAGCCCCAATCCTAAACTAATTAATATATTGTGCTTGATAAGGACGGAAGTTACAACAATGCATCTCCCAAACACAATCTTCTGTTGAAAGCAGCCCTCTCCTCCCCACCTTCAATAAAAAGCATTTGAGATCTAGCTGCGATTCCCTCCCCTACTTGCAAACTGTGGGGCAGCCAATTACCCAGCTTGCGTTCCAGATGGCCGCTTCCAAAGATCTGCCAGCCTCATTAGCAAACAGAAAGCTCTTTAGAGCACTGGACGCGTTCCAGGTAGTTGGCAACACGATGCCGGTTGGATTCCAGAAGTTGGCTGCCGGCAGATTCCCTGAGTGGCTTATGGGAGCCGTTCCCAAGAGAAGGAGCTAGAACAAGCTCTGAAGAGAGAGAGAGAGAGGCCTGCCTCTGGAGCATCTCCAGCAGCCACCCGTTGGAACGGACCTCAGTTTCCGAGTTGCAACATACAACTTCCATCTGCCTTGTGCTCAACATATGATTCTTTGGATCGGATGTTGGAACACGATCCTTACTTTATTATCGCTTAAGGCAGCTATGCACCCTGTGGGGCACAGAGCAGCAGCGATCTCCCCCTGTTGAGCCTTACACCAGCCATATTATCTATCTCTCTTTTTCTCTCTCCAATACCTGTGTCTTCAGGCTCCTATCCCTCTGCCTAGAAATAGCCTGAAGCCTTGCAATCTCCTGGCCACTGAAAACCTAGATGGGTTGTTTTAGATCACCTCTCCAGAGTGATGTGTAAAGCTGTCCTTCTTGGCTCTTGCATTCTCTACTACCTTGACAGGGCTACCTTCACCCCACCCCCCTCAGATTCAGTTAAATTGGGAGCTATCTACATCTTTTTAAAACCACATGTGTATACCACCTTTCGGCTGAAACAAGGGCCATTCCACAAGCTTGATTTACAAAGGAAGAAAGTAAGAAAGCCAGTGTCAATGACAATAGAGAGAGAGAGAGAGAGTGAGAGTAGCCCTGATGGGGCAGGGGGAGGGGGTCTCCAGAAATTTCCAAACTACAACTCCTATCAGCCCTAGGGAGCATAGCCAATGGTCAGGGATGATGGGAGCTGTGATCCAGCAACATCTGGAGGGCACCATGTTGGCTACCCCACTCAGTAACAGAATTGGAACTCAACACTGAAAACCAAGAGCCACCAAGAGTTAAACCCTTCAAGATCGAATTAAATGCCAGATGTAATAAAAATGGTGGTCACTTCCCCCTGGAAACCATCAAGGATGGGGCCAATCTAGCCTCCCTAGGGAGGGGATTCTAGAACCAGGGACCTGCCCCAGAAAAGGCCCTGTGTTGCACTGACACCAAATGTCTCCTCGCTTGGTGGTGAGGGCCTAGTCCTTCACCCTGTAGTGCTGATAAAGCCTGTTTTCAGTCCACACACCTCTCATCTTGGTGGCCTCTTCTCCTAAGGTTGAAGGCCAACACTGAAAGCTGGAGATGGCAGAGCCCAACATGATCTCTCACTAAGTATTCCCTAATCCTCATGCATCTGCTGCAGCTGGCAAAATTGCCCCCACCTCACCTACTCAGGCACACAGAACACCCCCCTTCCACTCCTGCATCCATGCCCTCCCTTCTTTAAATCTCCTGTTAAAAACCCTCAGCCCATGCAGCCGTCTTCTCCATGACCACTTACCAGGTTCTTGCACAATGTAGGAAACACCACATGAACCATCTTTCCGGTCTTCAAAAGCAATCTCTGCCTTACTGGGGCCCTCCACAGCAATGGAGAGGCCACCAGCACCAGCCTCCCGTGTCCAGATGCTAAACTCAGCTGGGGAAGAAGGCAAACAAGTCTTGTTAGGAATCACTGGCGCTCCATCGTCCTCTTTTGCTAATGCAAATCCCACCTTAGCACTAAGCTTGGGACAAAAAGCCTTTCTCTTACTAATATCCAAAACATCCTTTGCAGAGTTTGTTCCAGTAGCTACTGCATAGCTTTTCCAAATTGGTGCCCTCCAGAGATTTCAGATCCATCAACCCCAACCATTGGCCAAACTGGCAGGGAGTTTTAGTCCAAAATGTCTGGAGGGCACCCAGATGGGGAAGGGTGCTCTAGTGGGACACTTTCGCATGTGGTGTGGATCCTGACCCTTGCGTTTGGGGATGCTTCTTCTGGTAAAACACTTAAACCAAAAACAGCCAACATGGCGCTCTGCAGGTGTTGCTGGACTACAACTCCCATCAGCCCTAGACAGCACATCCTTGTCAATGGTGATGGGACCTGTAGTCCAACAGCATCTTGGAGGGCATCATTTTGGCTACTCCCAACTTAGGGCAGAACTGCCCCATACATCTAAAGCACCCTCCCAAAGAAGCCTGGGAACCACAGTTTCCCACTCACAGGACTACAAGTCACAGTACCCATAACATACGATAGTGCCCAAGATTCTTTGGGGAAGTGATGTGCTTTAAGCGTATGCTGTGGATTTGCCCTTAGCCACAAGGCCCAGGGGGATTCTGATAGCAAGACTGATGGTGCTATAGAATCATCACCCAAGTACACTTGAGTTTTACAGAACACAACCAGGGGACAGGCCCCTCTTCTCGGGATATGGGAGCTGAAGACTGAAGGGAGATGGAAGGACGATGTGGCCTGGTGGGTGCAAGATGACATTGGGCACATTTCCCCATCAATTCTTTATCATTAAACAGTGCCAAACCTATTGTTCTATGGACTACAGCTCCCATCATTCCTGACTACCATTTTTTGCTCTCTGGGGCTGATGAGAGTTGGGGGTCCCAACAACTTCTGAAGGACGATCTGGAAACTAGGACTTGTGAGCAACAGTTGAGGGAGTTGGGTATGTTTAGCCTGGATAAGAGGAGATAGGATAGGCCTCTACCAGTATCTAGAGGGCTGTTACATGGAAGAGGGAGCAAACTTGTTTTCAGTGGCTTCAAGTTACAAGAAAGGAGATTCCAACTAAACATTAAGAAACAACTTCTGACAGAGCCATTGGACAGTTGAATGGGCTCCCTTGGGAGGTGGTGGACTCTCCTTCACTGAAGTGTTGAAGCAGAGGTTGGATGGCCATCTGTCATGGATGCTTTAGCTGAGATTCCTGCATTGCAGGGGGTTAGACTAAATGACCCTCGGAGTCCCTTCCAGCTCTACAATTCTATGATTCCAGCATTCCAAGGCACCCCTGCAGTCATGTCTGAAAATGGAGGCTGACCTGCCTCAGTCCCCATCATTGATATTGAGTGTGCATCACCAGACTTGTTCAAGCACAGGCTGTACCAGCTTAAGTGCTAGCATCTCACACCCCTCCCTCCCACAACTCCCAAGTTACACCCATGTGCCTAACCTGTCCACTCCCCACCCCCGTCCCAGGCCGCAGTCCTACCTGGCACGCCAGCTTCAGCTCTCTCCAGTCCAGGGCCACCTGCCCGGACCTTGTGTGCGCCACCCTCGCCAAGAGGGCCCACGGTGAACTGGAAGGGGCTTCCGGGCACATGCTGCCCTTTGTACTTGACGCTGACTGAGTGGATGCCCGTCTCAGTGGGCACAAAGCGGATGCAGTAAGTGTTGTTTTCTGCCTCCAAGATCTCTGCATCGTGGGACTTGCCTGAAGGGCTGGTGACCTGAGCTGTCATGTCCCTGATGTTGATTTCTGTGGGACAAGGGGCAGCAAATAAAACAGCTGTAGAAACATGGGACCGCAGCTTCGCTCCTTCTCTACCATCAGCCAACATCACTGTGCTAAGACCATCAAGACCCACAGGGCATTCAGAGCAGCTGGATCTTAGTCCAGTTCACCTCTTAATCCCTTACCTCCCTACCCCATTCTCAAGGTAACTTAATGCTGCTCCTTGTCTGACTAGTCAGATCTTAATAATTTTCTCCAGATCCAATATTACTTCTAGATCAGGCACCCCCAACCTTCAGCCCTCCAGATGTTTTGGAGTACAATTCCCATCATCCCTGACCACTGGTCCTGTTAGCTAGGGATCATGGGAGTTGTAGGCCAAAACATCTGGAGGGCTGCAGGTTGGGGATACCTATTCCAGATGAAGGCCAGGACATGATCCCTTCCACAATAGCCTTGGCAGGAGCAGAGACCACTGGCAACCAGAAGTATTTCAATGGATAAATATCACACTTCTTCCACAGGTGATCTGAATGCTAACGCAGTGTGAGGTCTGTACTGGCCGCCAGCACCAGTTACAGAACATGCACGTGGTGCACTGAGGAATGCGGTCTTCCCAAAGAGATTCCCCCCTCAAGGAGGTAGATTTGCAGTGGTCCTTTGGTCCTTTCCCCCTTTTCAAAACATGCATGAAATTACCCTCATTGTTTCCGAGTAGTTCTGCTGACATTAGGGGTTTGGACACAATGCCCTAAACTCCTGATTTATATTCAAATAGAAGCAGTGTTCATTCCACTTGCAAACACAACAGTCTAGCCACAGTTTTACTTCTGAGCCTTACAACCAGGAAAAAAAGCAAACACATATACACAAAAGAACTCAAATAAAATTCTGAAACTCTATATATTAAAGGGAAAGCAATGAAAAGAAAGTAATTGTGCTGGGATGAGAGAATGGGGAAACTTTAGGAGGCACTGAGGGCTATGGAACATGAGGTCAAGGGCTGCATGTGGCTCCGTTACCAACCTGTGCCTTAAACCAAAGTGTACCACCAACTTGGCTATGGTTTGGAAGGACTCCCAGATGGCCATGCCTGTCCTACACTTCAGCACTTTCCCCATTCTAACAGCCTCTGTGTCAACTTGCCTGAATATGCTTTGGTTTTGCACTGCATCATTCTGAGCTGGAAAACAAGGCTTGTGTAGATTTGAAGACATACTCTGGATTCCAAAATTTTGCTGGGCACTGTCCATGGGCCTTCCAAACTTCCATGTGCCAAGTTCAAGGGTGGGATTGCAACAATCCTGACCTTTAACCATGTGGGAGGGGAACTTAATAGCTCGTTTTGGGCAACGGCTCTCCACTGCTGGGCTTGTTTTAGGCAGCACCCCAAACCTGCTCTACCCCCACCACAAAGCCTATCCTCAAGCCACTCACCTGGGATTTTCAAACTGAGGTCGCACTGGCTGCCAATATTGGCAACAGAGGGGGCTTTGCGGCGGCGTGTGATCATCTGCTTCATTCGTCCTTCTCCTGTCACCTTCACAGAAAATGGACTCCCTGCACCAGAAGGATGGAGGGGGAGAGAAAGTAAGCCAGAGGGAGAGAGAGAGACTTGCTGGCTCAGCCACATGATCCAACTGGCCCTTTCAGGGAGAGGAGATCACGGATTTGGGTGGGGGTAGGTTTCGGGGCAGGAGCCCAAGAAAGCATCAACTTCCATGTGTAAGCTTTCGAGTGTCACAACACACACACACACACACACACACACACCACCCTCAACATCCTCCAGTGTAGTAATCGCCTCTCTTCCGGCATTAAATCTCATTAAGAAAACTGTACAATCATTTTGTCACACGTTTTAGACTTATCACTAACTGGAAAGCTAAGGACTGAATGTTCTCCATACAAGGCCTACATAAAAAATAAAAAAGTCACACCAAGTCAGGAAGTAAGCTAGGCAGCCTCTTTGCTTTGGTCTGCTGCTGGGGAGGATGCAGAGGAGCATTGGGCTACCCTTTATCTGCAACCCTGAGCAGCAAAAAGCTGCACCAAGCAATGCTGCTGATCGTGCAGTGTGTAGGCTGCATATACATTGGAGCAGATACTTGTTTTACACGTGATGAGCCCCCTTGCTTTCAACTCCTGTAATGCTTTGTATCCATAGTTCAACCAGAAGCAAGTGCTGGAAGGTATCTTGCAATCTGTTCCAGCAACCCAAGTATTACGGACACCTTTGTCCCATCTTCAATTGGAGAAATGTTCTAGGGCCCCACCAGCACTTCCTGAACATACCTTTGCTCCCCTCGTCTCATGCAGCAACCCACCAAAGAGGAGACTACCCGCACCTGGCACATGCTGGTCTGCAAACTTGATGTTGATTATGTAGTTGCCAGGCTCTGTTGGACAATACGTGACTTTGCAAGTACCATCATCTAGGTCCTCAGTATTGATGTCGACCTTACTGGGGCCTTCAATGGACAAGCTCAGCCCACCATAACCTAAGAGAAAGCCAATTTGTAGTAAGAGGGCTTTGTTATATGTTTGGACATCACCACCATGAGCTATACATGTGCATACAGGCACGTACATATGAACACACAATGTGCTTTGGAAACAGTTGCAAGAGCGAAAAGCATGTGTAATTTGGTCTGCTTGTACTGCTTGTGTTACTCCACTGCAGTTACCCATGAGGAGATGGCAAGGTATTAAGAGTCCAGATGGGGGGCCTTGATGACCTCCAGATACTGTTAACTACAACATTGATCAGTTCTGCTCTCCACCCCATGACCAAGGAGGATAGGAGCTGGTCCAGCAAGAACATCTGGGGGACCACAGGTTCCTACCACTGTTTTAGATACTTTGAGGACCTTCCCCCTCAATTTCTAGTTCGCAGTCATGGGAGTCTTTCCCTGATCTTTCTGACAACTACTAGACACAGAATACTGGAATATATGGTCTGATCCAGAAGGGTCATAGAACATTCTGTCTAAGCCAGCTTCTCAAAATGCAGACTTTTGCACATCCTTGTTTCTTTCAAAACTGGAATGGTAGATGATCGTAGAGTGTTTGGAGAAACAAAGGAATTGACTTATCCCTTCAAGCACCTGAGAGCTCCAACTGTCACTGAGATGCCCTCCAGGGATTCCTAATTCTTTTTGCAATCTTCTCTTTCTGCATCCTGCTTCTTACTCTTTAGTCTACCTTGCTCACATAACACCATGTCCTGCAAAAGTCACACGGTCCACTTTTCAAGAAGGGCTTCTCTAAACACCTATGCACATAGGGTTGTAACTAGTATGCATGGAGCGGTAGAACACCAGTATGCTACCTTTCCTAATTCCTGAACATCAGGCTAGCCAAAGATGGGGCTTGTCAGCTGGAGGACAAATAGCCAGCATCACCATGATGAAACAGATTGGATTGGTGGGGTGGAGGAGATGAAAACAAACCAAGGGTCTTATCGACTTTGTGATTTGCATTGCTCCCCAAGAGCAATAAGAACTAAAGAGCCCTGGTGGATCAGGCCAGAGGGCCCACCTTAGTCCAACATTTTGTTCCAACAGTGGTCAACCAGATGCCCAAAGGAAGCTTGCAAGCTCTCACCCCACCTGCCATTCCCAGCAACTGGTCCTCACTCAAGGCATACTCCCTCCGACAGCACAGCCACCATGGCGAGTAGCCCTTGCATGGTTTGAGACTTTTCAACCCCCCCCCCCCCAATTATAACTTCAGCACCTGCATACCAGCATCTCTTGTGTCAATAATGAACTCTGAAGGTTCAAATGTCCGTCCCTCGCTGAGCCCTGGGCCAGAGACCCTGACGCGGCTGGCATCGCCAATTTCAGACTGGCTGATCATCACTGTGATGGGGCTGTTGGGGATGTGCAGCCCATTCTTCTTGATGTTCACAATGTGCTCTCCAATCTCTTTGGGGACAAAAGAAATTCCTGCAGAAAGATGGGGTGGAAAGGAAGGAGCAAAAGAGAATCGTTATACCTATATAATCTTTTCTTCTACCCATGAGCTCTGCCAATCAGCTTGGGACATAACCAGAAACGCGGAGGTCTTCTCGGTCACTCACCAACATGCCCATTGCGTAGGTGTTTGAGCAGACAAGGCTCCTCACGACCAGAAGGTGGGATCACGGTGGCCGTCAGCTGGCTCAGGTCTGTCTCGGTGATGTTCAAGGGGATGTCGGCAGAGGAGCCCACTTTGAGATGGGACATGCGCATCGTGTCATCTCCTGCAGAAGCAGAGAAAGGCAAGCATTGTGCCGTCAAGGTGGGCCTGCAGCCCACCTTCTCCTTCCCCTTCAGTATGACTCTTCCCTTAATTAGCCCAGGTGGGCAGGCCCCAGATCTCACCAGTAATCTTGGCAGTGAAGGGACTTCCTGGGATGTGCTTGTCATTGTATTTCACCAATATGTTGTAGTCGCCAGGCAGAACGGGAAGATACGACACTGTGCAAGTGCCATCCTGGTTATCAGTGCAGCCAATCTCAGCCTTGGAGGGGCCTTCAATGGCTAGAGAGAGGCCGCCTGGAAACAAACAGAACATCAAACGTCAAGTGTGGGAAGATCCATTAGCCCTAGTGCCCCAGTAACTGAGACAGCCCCAAAATAGGGCAGTGTGCTCCTGTGCTGAAAATCAAGGCAGACCACCACCCCCCCCCAAAAAAAAATATGAGAGAGAGAGAGAGAGAGACTATACAAGCTTGCATATTTGGTTCTGCTAGGCATCTCAATGACAGATTTGTTAAGCAGAGCACACGATCCTAAGCCTATTCTCGCTGCTGCTTCCCTCCAGCAGGGAATGGAGGGATCAGGCAGCTACCATATGCATTTACACAGAACAGAAGCATCAACAGCCTTGCCCAAATGGCCAGAAAACCAGAGGGCAGGAGCAGATCCAGCACCAAGTGGGCCTTGCGGACTCACCTTCTCCTGCATCTTTTGTGTTGACGGTGAAGACTGCTGGCTTGTTGACTACCCCATGGATGAGTCCCGGTCCGTAAGCAGTCACGTGGCCACTGTTGACATAGTCCACGTAGAACTGCAGCGGGCTACCTATGGAGGTGGGAGGAGGGTATGGTGTCAACATCTTTTAGATACCTGCTAGCGCACATTTAGTTGCTCCAACCAACGTGAGCTTGGTAATTTCAGAGCCAAACACCTTTTTGTGTGTGTTACCTGGGATGTGCATGTTGTCGTAACGGATGTCCATCTCATGCAAGCCAGCTTCTGTGGGGGCGTAGCGCACTGTCACTGTGCCATCCTTGTTGTCTGTGATGTCTGGCTTTGCCACCTTGCCAGACGGCATGCGCACCTCACCTGTGGGGAGGGAGGAAATCACAGGAAGCACTTTTAAGTCGGTGGGTTCTGTTCACCAGAGTAGGAATGCAAGGACCCAGGAATCTGTTTTCTGCAAAGACCCCAGAGGAGACATTTTAAGGGGATCTGGATTAAAATCACTGGTCTACAACTCACTGGGCTTAGCTAGGCCACTGGATTTATGTAAAGCTGTAATTCCATCTACCTTTCATAGAGCTGTTGAGACATTTAATATGTTGCAATCCTAGGAGTTTGAAACACTGAACTGGTTTAGCAAAGCTCTATTTGCTACCCCAACAACAGATAAATAATTTGAGGTGAGGAAGTAGATAAGCTTTCTAGATGGTTAGAACTGCATGGATTGCACTAGGAGACCCTTTGGGTCCCTTCCAGCTTCATGGAAGATATGCTACCAAGGATGGAGCCAGGTTTAAGATCTATATCCAAATCCTTAAACACAATAGGCCGGGGCATGTAACAGCAAGTGCTACAGCTATATTTTCAGACTGTCCTGAAGCAAACTAGGAAAGTTTGGTGTTCTTCATCAAGCGTTCTACACCCAGGTAACCCATATCCTTTATCTAGAGAACCAGAATCTGCATAAAACCTTCTAGAGCTTATTCTACTTATGCTAGTTATGGAGAGCGCAAAACAAAAACAAAAAACAAGAAAAGAGGAAGAGTTTTGGATTTGATATCCTGCTTTATCACTACCCGAAGGTGTCTCAAAGCGGCTCACATTCTCCTTTCCCTTCCTCCCCCACAACAAACACTCTGTGAGGTGAGTGGGGCTGAGAGACTTCAGAGAAGTGTGACTAGCCCAAGGTCACCCAGCAGCTGCATGTGGAGGAGCGGAGACGCGAACCCGGTTCACCAGATTATGAGTTCACCACTCTTAACCACTACACCACACTGAAAGGGCACTGAAGCCCCCACCCCAGCCACTATAAACCGTTATTCAGCCAGCCCCCTGATCTTGGCAGACTGCCACGTGCTGCACAATCCACCTTAAGAGCCACAAGGACTCTTAACAGGGATCATAAAGCCGAGTTTTGCCCCCATTTACATTCTGTGCTCCAAGCATACTGCTCAATACACAGCCTGGCTATAAGCTCTTGCTCTGACCTTTGTAAAAGGCAGAGTCCTAAGCCATTTTGGCCATGTCCCCCTCTCATCCCATTACCTGTGATCTCTCCTTTCTTGATGGTAAAAGGGATGACCAAGTCAAAAGGCCGCAGTCCGGCATCCAGTCCATTGACAGGACGGTCTGTTGCCTGGAAAAGACAGAGGCACCCCCGTCAACCCAACACAGCAGTGAGAATCGTTTTTGCTTTTTCGAGAGCCAGACAAGACAAGGAGGGATGGGAAGAAATGGCAGGAGTTCATAAACAGCGATGGAACATGGAGCAGACAAAGACAGACCTTGAAAAGCCACCTGGTTCCCAACTGCTCCCAGGTACCAGTCGGGGGGGGGGAAGCATGTAGACAGGCAAGCCACCTGAGCTGTTGCATAAAAATTGATTTGGTGGACCTTCTTCCCTTTAAATACTTTTTAATTTCAGGTTTGCTTCAGTAAGTTTGTGTCACAAACATCTGCTTGGGAGAGTTTTGGAGTCAGATTCTTGAACTAAGCACAATGCTGGGTTCTGAAATGGAGCTCAGCAGTCATTTTACATACCGAGAGAGCCATTCCAACAGCTGCTCAGTGCAGAAAGAGGTCCTGGGACTCAACACACTCAAGCTGGCAAGAGCCAGAACTCGATTTTGGTTCTGTTCCTAGTTCCAGAACACATTTCTGGAGAGGTGGCACTTATTTCCCCTGCCCCCTTTCTATTTCGTGGTGGGTTTAAACAGAAGCTGAGGGAGCTTGGTTTGGTTTTAGAGCTGTTTTCAGGAAGCATTCCCAACGGGGTGGCATCTGCTGTAGTATCTGGAAGTTGCACAACAAGTGGAAAGTAGGGCAGTTGCTTCTGTGCAGCTCATTCTGTCCCCACCCCCATGGCCCTGTCATTTGGGAGCTGAATCTTCCATCCACAGGAGAGAAACTGAATGCCAGTTTTATGATCATCAGCTGAAAAGGTCAGCACTAATGCAGAAAGGAGTCACTACTCTACAACAAACCCACCCATGCTGTATTGTCCCAAATGTGGCTGTGTTTCACTGGAGTGGAATCCCACTGATTTGCAGCACAGTTGGGGAACATGTGTGACCCTCCAGATATTGCTGGACTACAACTCCCATCACCCCCAAGCACTGACTATCCCAGCTGGTGCTGATGGGAGTTGGGAGGCCAACAACAACATACAGGTATGGAAAGCCCCCCCCCCCAGCTATGTCTATCAGCAGTTACAAGGAAGCATGCCAAGTAAGACTCCCAATTGTGTCTGCCCAGGACAAATGCTAGCCATGCCCCTCCCCCCCCCCAGGGGAAGAGAAGCTTCCTCCTTTGCATCATGGAAAGGTGAACATCACACAACCTGCCTGAGATATGACTTGACAGACCCCCCCCCCCCAAAAAAAGAATGGAGGTATTGACAAGGACGACATACAAAGCACAGATGGCCCCCCTCCCCGGCATCAAGAGAAAGGGATGTGACCTCAAAGACAAAGACACCCTGGGAAAAGCCCCGATCCGGTCACATTCTGGGGGGTCTCTTCCCCCCTTGGAATTCAGGTGTGGGAGAGGCCAAGCAAGGGGGGGGGAGAAGAGGTGCCCATGAAGTTGCTTCTGAAAGCAGCCCACCTGCGTTAGCATCAAAGCAAGTTGGGGGCAAGAGAGAGAAGCGATGAAGAGTCTGCATAGGGCATCAGACAGACCACCCAAAAGAGCCACAAAGCCCACTGCTTGGCTTCTTGTGGGGCACTTGCAGGAGCAGAGACACTGCCCCACCCCACAAAGCTTTCTGCACAAGCAAAGGAAGCAGAGTTTCAAACTGTGTTGATTCTACTTTGATTCTCTTCCTAGTTGGCACAGCAACGTCTAGCACTGGACACTCTGTGTGTTTGTGTGTGTGTGTGTGTGTGTGTGTGTGTGTGTAAGTAACTCACAGCTGCTCAATAAAAGGCAGCTATTTCCAAGGATTGTAAGCCCAAGATCACAAAGTTTGTGGAAATGATGAATTGTCTCCTGGCTCAGTTCTTTTAAAAAAAAAAAAAAAAAAAAAAGTTGCTGCCTCAGAAAAGGTGGTCTTAAAGCTTAGTGACTTTCCCACTCAACGAAGGAATGTCCTCTAGGCCATCTCCTGATGAGGCTTCCTCCAGATTCTAGACCCAGGAGACATGGGACCATTAGCCCTTTGCCCCCACGGTGGTTTTGGTCTGGGTTGGTGGCCCCCTTGCTTACTCTTCACTTTGAAAATAAACAAACAACTGCGAGTTTTGCGAATGGCACTGTGTCTAGTTTGGCTGCAAGCACAAACAGATTCACAGCTTGCCTGTAGTGCCAAGGAGAGAGACCTGTAGCTCAGTGACAGGCAACCTGCTTTGTGTGCAGAAGGCCTCAGCGCTAGCTCTGAAATTCCAGAGAAAAGGAGAAGGTCGCCGCTGCTGCTCCTGGGAAGGAAACCCAACTTGCAGATGCTCCTCAGGAGCTCTGGCAGAAGAGATCATTTGGGTTACATCAGGGTTTCCCAAATTTGGTTCTCCAGCTGTTGTTGGACTACAACTTCCATCACCTTTAGCTAGCAGGACCAGTGCTCAGGGATCATGGGAACTGTAGTCCAAAAAACAGCTGGAGATCCAAGTTTGGGAAACCCTGGGTTAGATTATTCTGTTTCCACCAAGAATCACCAAAAATGGGGAAAAACAATAATTTGAACATCAGTTTCAACAACTCTCAGGGCAAAGGCAGGTGCTGGAGCCTTTCCTGTGAGTGGGTTGTCATTTCTTGGTGCACGTTCTAATCCATCTGCAGTTTTAGAAAATACCTGAAGGCAGCCCTGTTTAGGGAAGTTTTTAATTTGTGACTTTGTATTGTATTTTAATATTTGTTGGAGGCCGCCCAGAGTGGCCAGGGAGACCCAACCAGATGGGCGGGGTATAAATAATAAATTATTTATTATTATTATTATATTATTATTATTATTTCTTCCAGACGTGGGTTTATAATATAACCCTGCCACCAGATGTTTTTGTTTAAAGGAGCAGGGAACCTTTGATCTTGCAACCTCAAGCAGAAAACCAGCTCCCCCCTCCCAAGCAGTGCCAAACAGTGCAAAGCAGAGGCGGCTGAATTCCATGGGGTGCTCCCCCCACCCAGAATGCCCCCTGGGCTAGCTTTTCCTCCAAGAAACTGAACTGTTACTGCCGGTCCCCAGGGCTGCTGTACACCAGGTGGATATGCGTAGGGTGGGGCCCGCATCGGCTGGGCCATCTGCTGGGGGGTCGTGCGCTCGCCATCCAGGGCCTGTGGCAGGAATGGGGCAAGAGTGTTAGAATGGACCAGTGGAGAGGCCGGCTCAGGGCCAGGACAAGCCTGCCGTGCTTCCATCTCAGAACTTAAAACCACAGGAACAGGGGAAACAGCCCAATGGCCCTTTCTGGCAAGCATGCTGCCATCAGGTCATCCCATAACCACCATCTCCCTGGGACAAGCCCTTTGCAAAAACAGTAAAAAATAAATAATTTTTTTAAAAAAACCTTCAGTGCTCAGTCATTATTGCACAAAACAACCCAACCTTCTCTCATATACTAGCTCTTTGCCAGAGGACAGTATCCCACACATATATCCCACAGCAATTTTGGCAACATAGGGCAACTATGATTGTTTTGCAGAATTATTTGCTTCAGAAAGGGCTTGAAACTGGCATCCCCCCCAAAAAAAATGTAGCCAACAATCAGTGGAGCTAGGAACTTGCTTTTCAAAGGAAATCTAAGCTTAGACCTTCAGAAAGCCAGGCTTGGTATGTCTAACTGTGCTATAACCCAGGTACACCAGGAAAAAGGTCATGGGGAGTGACAGCGCCCCTGTGAGCCACCACCCAAAAATAATGTCCACAGTTATAGAAGCCACACACTCTGGTGCAAAGTATTTCAAGTTTGCATGTAGCTGAAGTATTGTATGACCAGGCCTGCACAAGGAAACCAATTCTGTTTGCCAACGCAAAATAATGATCTCATTGCCTGAAACGCACATGTTCCAACATGGTGCCAATTTATGTCTAGAGCAGAGAGACAGCCCAAAAATGTGGCCTGTGGACTGAGAATGGGGTTTCTCCTTTTGCACACAAAAAGCACGAGAAACTGCAATGCTAAAAAGTCTTATGGCTATTTTATGGGATGGTCACACACACCTTATAACTCTCAGGGATACAGTTGGAGGTGGGCGGGGGGAGAATATCCTGCTGAATGAATTAATGATCTGGATTTTCTATCATAGACATTCTATTTCCTAGGGAGGGATTGTGCCATTTTAAGAAGCCTGCATGAAGTGGATCCAAATAAATGACCAGAAGAGTTAAGAGAGGCAGGACTTATTTTATTCTGCAGAGACACTTTATAGGGGGCGGGGCAGGAGAACTCCAGAAAAATCTGGATAATAAGGTAGGTGCTAGCATATTTGCAAAGCTAAGCAGGGTCCAGTATGGTTTCCAATTGGATGGGGAACCTTGATCCTGCATTGCAGGGGGTTGGACTAGATGACCCTTGGGATCCCTTCCAACTCTGCAATTCTGTGATTCATGGGTATAAGCTGCTACTGCGATGTAGGACTGAATTAACAGCAGAACTAGGGGAAAAGAACACACACAACACACACTCAGAGCCTCAGGGAGAAAAATGTCCTGGGCCAGTCCTGGTTGCAATCCTAGGCAATTTTTTCTGCGACTCAGCTAGGTCTACTGAACTCAGTATATTTCCAAGTAAAGATGCCCAGCACTGACTGCAAGTGCTGTTAAGGATGAAATGGAGGTGGGGAAGAAAACTGTTGCTGGTGATGCTTTTAACAGAGTTAAAGCAGAAGTTCAGTTGTGCAAGAAATCTGTGCTCAAGTGGAGAGACTCCAGTTTCTTGACTATGAGGTGGGGTAAGAGAGGAAGGAGGAAGAAATCAGGTTCAAAAATGCTTTCCACTGAGTCAAAACTTCCCTGGCTGAGGGACATTTGCTTGCTTGTTTCTAACACACACAAGACAATACTCATAAAGAAAAAAGGGACACTGTCCCTTCCCAACCACTTCCTCCCCTCCCTCCGCTTTCTGTGACTGAGCCAGAGGGTTCCTTTTGCATTGGAACCTGGAAAAAGTGAGTAATGCAATAATCAGGAAGACTGGGTTTACAAAAGCCAACCAATGAGTCACATGTTACAGCAGGACAAGTTTGGTGTGTGCGCGCATGTAACATTTGTGTGCAAGTTCCTAGCTCACGTTTTTTTAAAAACAACACCACATTTTTTGGATCTTTCACATCAATGCAATTTGAATGTAACACGATTTGATGCTGGGCTCCAGATAAACACATTGTGCAGAATAAGGGCCTATCCACACTTACTTTCCCTCCACTTTTTCTAGGCATGGTGTCCAATCACCTTCTTTTTGCTCATGACTTTTCCCCACGGAAACCCACTCTTTAAACAGATGCAGGTTTAGGGAAGCACGACCGATTTGACTGCCCTGGGCGTGGAGCCTTGGGAGCACAACAACTATTACACAGAATGAAAGAGGCAAGAGGTAGGGAGTGTGCCAGATTTTGGTGTTGCACAGGGTCACACTGAAATTTGGGACCCCAAGGTCTGCCAGTGCTTTAAAGCTCAGTTGGCGCAAATGGCAATCCGCAGGAAACCCAAATCGACCTTTGCTCCGATTGAGCACTAAAGAGCGGGTTTTTGTGGAGAAAACTCCAGGGCAAGGAGAGAGAAAAACACTCTGACATATGAGTTTTTAAGCATGCTTGTGCCTGGAGGAAAAAGTAAGCGTGGATAAGCCCTCCGTCAGTAGAATTTACACCAATTCAAGGAACCCTATTTTTTCAAAAGTAGTAGTACAGAAAACGATCATTAGACAGAAGGGTACACTAAAATTACATGCTGCTGTACACATGCACCGGGTTCCACCCCACATTGTGGGTGCTGTGCGTTACACGCATGTCATCATGGGCCCTCCTGCGGCTGCAATGAGCCCCGTTGTGCCTTGGGTCACCATGAAATGTCTTGTGTGTGCTGCATTGGGGTGCCCACCCAGTGAAAATTTTGTGGGTGCCTCGGCACCCAGGTCCTCCCAGAAATGGCCCGTATGCTGCAGTACTACACCACAGGCAGGGAGTGTACATGGAGAAGCCTTCAAAAATGCAGTTTCCAACCTGCAAATGAGAATTCTGCTACTTCTGAGTAATGATCCCCTTTACTTGATCTCCTCGCCACACAAATAGTAGCAGAGGGAGCAAATCTAGATTGTTTTTACAATCAAGGGGGGTATACATTTTATGAAACATCAAGATAAGCAAACAATCTATACATCAGGGCAGCACAGCTTTTTCTGCCACCCAATGCACATGTATCCTCCATAGGAGTGAGCAGTGGACTGCCAACTTGATTATACCAAACTGAAGCGTCTGCTCCTGCAAAGAGTGCCTAAAGGCAAGTTACAGGTGGGTAGCCGTGTTGGTCTGCCATAGTCGAAACATAATAGGAAACAAAATAGGAAATTCTTTCCAGTAGCACCTTAGAGACCAACTGAGTTTGTTCTTGGTATGAGCTTTCGTGTGCATGCACACTTCTTCAGATATAAGCATGCACACTTCTTGCCAGATATAAGGCAAGAAACAGAGCAAGTCCTGCCCAAAAGTTACCGTACCCCCACCCCTCAAAAAGCAGGTGGTTATAAAACTGGACATACCAATGATCTGTATAAAATAGTATGTGTCCAGCCTCCAAGACTGCAATGTGGCAAAACCTGAGGTTGAGGTGCAGTTTTCAGCAGCTTTTGTATAAGACAGTTGGGAGCATTCTGTATGCTATGCTGCACTGCACAGGAACTTCTCCCTCTGCCTATGCTCTTATGGCACCCTCTATTTTGGGAGGGAAACCACTATATTTCTAATCTGATCATGGATGCAATTTCTTCTAAAAGAAACAACCCCCAATTAATCTGAACAGAGCCTCCTTGCTGCAGGATTTTGGATTTTTGCCATTGAGAACATGCAACCCTAGAGCAAACAAGCAGAGCCCAGAACGTATAATAATTCTCAGATCTAGAATGCACATGAGCTTTTTTTTTTTAGAAGGGAAGGTGACTCACCTCCCACTTCCCATGTATGTATGTATGTATGTATGTACGTTCATTCATGTTAACCAGCTCAGATGTAGCCCAGGGCTTGTTCCAGGATTGTTCGACTAACATGTCACAAGTTTTGGGACAGACACACAAGAAGTATCCAAAACAAAGACCGAGTTCCTTTGCTAATACTGCCCCCACTCTTCCAGGTAAAATCATCTCCCCACCACAGTTCTGGGCTTCTAAGTCAATATGGCAGGAAGTTCCATTATCACTCATTTACTGCAGGACAAGACTTGACCTTGCACACATTTATGAGCCTTCCAACATCAGCATCGTGCTAGCCACAATCGCATTAGGCATCTAGCCCTTTGCTGAACCAGACACCTCTAGCCACGTACTGCTCCCTGGTCACCCCAAGACTCACCGTAACCTGGAAAGGACTGTTGGGAATGTGCTCTCCTCCAAAGCGCACACAGATGACATATTTGCCTGGCTGGGGCGCCGTGTAGAAGATGTCAAAGGTGCCGTCTTCATTTTCCACCACATCCACGTCCACCTCTGTGCCATCAGGAGTGCATACTGTGCAAGTCACCTTGCCCTTCCCAGCAGCCTTGGCATCCACCGTGATCACCGTCTCCTCACCAATTTGGATGGTGGGCCCAATGCCGGCTCCTGGCAGAAGGGAAAGCCAATGAGGAATGGGGAACTTGAGTCCAATTCCCAACTCCTTCCCATCATGCACCGTGGGTCTCCCTAAGCTCCCAGCCTCTTGTACCAGCTGACATGGCCTCATGGGGACTTTGAGACAAAGGGCAGGTTTACCAAAGGATTGTGGGGGGACCAATATTGCAGAGATGAATTAAACCACTGTAGGTCAAAACAGAGCACTTTACCAATGGACTATATATTCACCCATTCAGTTGCAGGTACAAGTGGTCAATTTTATTGTATAAAGCCAAAGGCCAATGGACAACAGAGAATGAAAGGAAACTTTGTAAGTAGGAAAACACATGGGCCAGTTCATACTTGCTGGTGGACCCCACACAAGATCTTTCCAGGAATACCTGCATTCACGTGGGAGGCCTGCATTTGCAGCCACCACAATTTGCTCAAAATGATGGCTGTTCCAGCCAATACTCTCAGTTGCATGTCCATCACTGGCAAAACCTGGTCAGCAGCTGAGTTTTTGGCAAGACAATGTTTAGAACTCATCCAAGATATGTTACCCACCACTATCTACCGGAGACTCTTCCCCTGATGCAACTCAGTGGCTCACTCCCATTTTCACATGTGCTCATGTGAGGGAGAAGGTGGTTGAGGTGCAGAGGAGAGGCTGTCAGAGCCCCCAATGCCAATTGTGTTGAGGTGGGGGTTAAAAAACACCTTCCAGCTTGCACAGGAGGCTGGGAGCCAGATCAGACCCAACTCTTGCCATCTGACACCAAGTCCCCAAGGAACCAGTCAGGTAACATCACATTTAAAAAGGACTGAAGCAAGATGGAGTTAAGGCAACTAAAGCCATGATTGGACCCCAGCAGCAGCAGCATTGGTTGTTCATAAAGCAAGGGATGTTACAGCTTTGGGTGACTAGGGATCGGCTAATGCCAAAGAAGAGCTTGTTCTCACTGGAGAAAGAACCCAATGCTTCACAATCAAAGCACAAGAGGAGATTTTGAGCCACAGACTTTCAAACTAGCTTAAAGGGTTAACCTGAGGCAGCCAACATGGTGCCCTCCAGCTCCCATCCTACCTGACCAATGGCCACAGGAGCTGGAGCCAATGGGAGTTTGCCCAACCATATCTTGAAGGCACCACAATGTGTTAATCCTTCTTACCGAGAGGGCTCTGACTTAAAGATAAGAGATTTCCCAAAGCAACAACACTGTTAACAAACAGATAAGCTGCTGTAAATATCATGTTTGGGTTATCCCCGCCCCCCAAAAAATCACATCAACATCAAGTTCAAGCTGAATCAAGATTGATTGTTGGCTTAGGTGCCTATTGTAAAATGGCAAACCATAATCAGAGCTACACACACAGTAAAAGTAACTGGGCCCCTAGTTGGCTATGAAAGTGTGTTTTGGGGAATGAGTGCTGGGAAGGGGAAATGTGTAGATTTATGTCAAATTTGACTCCTAAGCCCTCTGGATAGCCAAGACAAGCAGTGGACTACCAGTTTGCCTCTCAAGCCGCATGGAGCATGCAAGTGGGGGGGGGTGGAGAGACATGAGACAGTGCATGTTTAGGCACCAGGAAAAAACATTCCTCTTTACCCATGCCTATGGCTATGGCCCACAGCCTGTAAAAATACAGGGGGTGGGGCGGACTGTTATTATGATGACTATTTTATTATTAGGCTGTCTGCCAGTATGCTTTTTATTTTGTTTTTATCATTGATGTTCTGTAACGTGCCATTAATAAAGGGCAGTATATAAATTGAATAAATAATGATGCTTCTTCACTGTGGTCTTGGGCTCTATCTGCAGCTTAAGACTCCTCTAATCTATTTAGGAGGACCATGAGGTGTTATTGTCCCCTCACACTTGGGGTGGGGAACCTAGCTTCCCTGAAGATGGCAACCACTTATCAGTTTCCCTGGTCTGAAGCTGCCGCCAGGAATTCACCCAGGTGACCTTTTCAGTGGGGGCACCTAGGCTGTGGAATGGAATGCCCTCTCCAAAAAGACTCACCTGGCACCTGCACTGATCTTTGGGATGATAGGAAAAGACATTTCAATGCTCCCAGGGCCTTTAGCCTTTGCGTTTAAAAGAAGCGTTGTTGCTGGTCTGTTGCTTTTGCCTTGGTTTTATTCTGTATTCTGTAGTTGCTTTAGATTTTTATGTGTTACATTTTTAGCCTCTTATTTTTGTGTTTCAAGCTATTTGACAGTATAGAAATGTGGCAAACAAAATCCATTCACGTGCCTGACACAGTTACAGACCTCTGAAGCGCACTTCTTGTGGAAAGCTAAGACAACGTCAACAGGACACCCACAAATTTAGGCGGTCACCTGAGCCACCACAATGCTTGCAACATGCCTGCCTGTAGACAGAAGCCTTCCCCACAGCGTTAAGAAACATGCATGTACCTGATCCATTTCCTGATTCACAAGTTCACGCCCCTCATTAGGCAAGCACAGCAGGAGATGGAAGATGGAGAGGGAGGCAAAGGGTAGGAGAGGACTATTTGGGGAGGAGAGAAGGGGGTGGAAGGGGGAAATGTACCATGACAGCCATAATCCAACCCACCACTAACATTTAGATCCACCTCCTTGCTTCCTATCAATGGTTAGGGTTGGAGAAAATGCAAGGCTTCCAGCTCTCCCTCCCACTCCCCAAAAGTTTCCTCCTTTCTGCCTCTGAAGCAGAGGCTTAGTTCACAGCAATCCTATCCTGCTGGAAGAAGCAAAAACTGAATATGTTCCAGCAGGGGCAAACTAGTGGCTCATCTCTGCAAGCAAAAAACTGACAAATGAAAAAAGAAAGGAAGGTCCCTGTTTTGACCCCCAGCTCCTGTAGCAGGCAGGTCTGCAAAAGGCCTCTGCCTGGGGCCCTGAAGAGCCACTATTGATTTCAATAGTCCATAATGGGTTAAGACAAAGTACGAGCCCAACTATCTTCATGTGCGTTACTTGTAGAGTTGGCATTCCCTTACGTTCGCACAAATCCTATCATTCAAACTCATCACACATTTGCTGAAAGTGGAACAGGTATCTAAAGGGAGCTACTGAAAACATTTCTCGTTTAGCAGCAAGTGCAGGGGAGTTAATTTTTTAAAAAGCTCAAAACAAACATCAACAACTAAAGCAGGATTGTGTCCCTCCAGATATAGGGACTACAATTCTCATCATCCCCGACCATTGGGGCCATGCTGGCTATGCCTGGCAAGAGGTGCACCACTGAAAGTGCCACACCCTCCTCTCCCCCCCCCCCCAATCCCTGAACTAGAAGCTTTAAACCAAGGAATACATATGCTTCTTTTATAGCCTAACCAGGGAAATGTCAGCTTTTATCCAGGTTCTGTGAAGTTCTATATTAGCAGCTGACCCAGTTTTCAGCAGCCACCTGGTTTGAGAACAAGAGGTCCCTTTCAGATGGAGCATTCCAGCCAGCCCTTTGGGCAGGGAAGTCTGACTGCCCTCTCCTCTCTGACCTGGGGCAGAGGTGGAGCCCAATGCCAGTGTGAGACCATGCAGCGGAAAAGGAAGCAGCGAGAGCAGGCAGGCAGGCAGGCATACTTGGGGGGGGGGGAGAGAGAGAGGAAGCCATTAGCAAGCTGCTTACCTAGCCCATGACCTCCAATCGACACTGAGGTGAAAGGGCAAAGAGCAAGGGTAATCAGAGTGAGACAAGAATCACACGGAACAGTGCACAATTAAAATAAAACACAGGAGAACGTAGGCAACGTGGCATTTCCCTCCCCACCGTGGGTGAGCGGTGTGGCCGGATGTGCCCGGCAAAAAGCAGTCGATGTGGTGGTGGGAGGGCGTGGCATTATTTTAGCGTGGCTCTCCCCACCCTTCAGCAGCCCTCAACCCCCCCCCCAAGACCCTCACCTGGGAGGAGCGCTCACCTGTGACGGTACACTTGCTGGCATCGCCAGTGGGCAGGGCCCGGATGCGGTACGGCGAGTAGGGGATCTCATCCCCACCGTACTTGATGAGGATGGTGTACCGGCCGGTCATGTCTGGGACATAGGACACAGTGTAGGTGCCATCTTGGTTGTCACGGATGGTGGCTTTCTTGGGCTTGCCCTCAGGATCCTGGCCACGGCACAGCCCAGGAAGGGGTTTTTAGAAGGAAGGCAAGCATTTCAGTTAAGAGGCGCCAACTGCAGCAGCCAATCAAAACCTAGGTCCCTGCCCCAAAGTTGTTATGGTCACGAGAATCTGACAGGAATCTGTATGAGTGAATGAGTGAAAACCCACTTGAACCCAGTATGGCACAAGAAGACAGCCACCGCCACGAGAATTTCTTGCTGTTACATAGGAAAGGACATTTTATGTTTAAAGGGGGGGGGGCTGGGCAAGGCATGAATAAACTGGGATTACCAAGGAGGAGTTGTGAAATTGGTCAGTGACCTACACAAAACCTATGAAATGCTTTAGATGCAAGCTCAGCTTAAGGCCTGCCACCACTATAGACCTCTGATTCAAAATGAGTACTGAAATCTACTGTCTTGCTGCAGTGGGATACTCAGGAGTCAAGCAGACTCTCACCAAGTGCAGAGTTGGTGGCCCTTCTAAGTATAGGATGAGAAGGGTAGTCTGAGTCAAGGGCAAAAAGCTCTGGAAAATGAACAAGGCAGTGCTTTCTGCCATTTGGAAATGTTATCAAAGCTCCCCACCCCCCGAGTACAAGACAGCAAGTATGGCTATGCGACCATGGGGCTTATAGAAATCAGTGAGGATGTTGCCACAAGGCAGTGCCACCATGTGACTGAAGGAGCTCACAGTCCACCTGACTGCAGCTTATATGTACCTTCAGACTTGTCCCAGTATTTTCCACATCATCTCCCATGGATTTCTCCCCCAAGTATCTACCGTGGAACTGACCCCTCTGCCCTGAAGGCCTTCTCACAACAACCCCGAACCTGCATTCATCTCTCCTTCGGACATTGTTCCACTTACGGTGATCTGGACGGCCAGCAAGCCCTCTCCAGCATCCTTGGCATCAATTGTGAACTCCACAGGCAGGCTGGCTGGCACACCTGTTGTGTTCAGCCCTGGGCCACTAGCCTTTACCTTGCTGGCATCGTGTGTGGGAAGAACCTTAACCTTGAATGGACTGTGAGCATATAAAAGAGGGAGGGAGAGAAGTGCCTCTGTTAATGTTAGGCAACTGACAGAAATGACCACACACTCATCCCTCAATTCCAGGGTGCACAAGTGTTCCCCCACAGGATCATTAAGGGTCACTCATCTTTCTCTTACACAAAATAATAAGGGTGTTATATTCCAATCTGAGGCCACTGCAGCCAGATAGAACCCTCCACCAATGAGAAGTTCCCATTGACAGGACAGCACGTTCAGCAGAAACAACTGGTAAGCGTAAGACATTGTACACTGGGCTCAGTGTTCCAGGAAAAGCTTCCAAGTCTTGTGCCGATTTTTGCTCTAACACGATTTGCCAGTCGACAGCAAGAGACAAAAAGATCTGTGGCATAAGGTTTTGCTTCCAACACTGATTACATGGGAGTCTTAAATAGACTTGCAGAGGCCCTCTCTCAAACAACCTGCCCAGCGAGTTCAATGCAACTTTAAAAACATTATCCTGAGAGGTACGTCCCCCAGCCTCAGATTCTCAAGTGCTGGGTTTACAAACACTTTGGATTTCTAGTAAATGGTGAAATCACCTGAAGCTTTGGAAACATCAAAAAGCAGCCATCGCTGCTAGAGTCTGCCTTGGCTCAGAGGGGCTAGAAGCTTCCTTATGAATGTTAGTGTACCAAGCTTCTGTCTTAAGGAGGATTCTGAGTCTCACTGTCTTCCCTCTGGCCTACAGCGGCCAGCCCACAACCCATACCTGCGGGGCACCTCCTCATCTCCATAGTGCACAGCAATGCTGTATGGGCCTTCCCGGCTTGGCACGTAGCTTGCGGTCTGAGTCCCGTCAGCATTGTCCACCACATCTACAGGCTCCACCACTCCTGCAGGAAGAGTCCAACAGGTGAGAGAAAGGCCATGCCCCTTGAAGGCACTATTGGTCTAGTCAAGCCGAGGTTTGCTTACCTTTAGGGCCCTGAACTTTGACCTGGAGAGGTGCCACACCTGCCTTGCTGGTGTCAACTGTGAAGGACTGGGGGACATTGGCTCTGACAACACCTGGGGTCAGGCCAGGGCCTGAACATTTAACTTTAGATGAATCTATCACATCATGCACAGGCACTTTGAAGGGGCTCCCTATGCAGAGAGAAAGAGAGAGAGAGAAAAGGGGATGGGGGAAAGTTGGATTTGAGCCCAGAAACCACTTCAGGGTTTCAGGTAAAGCACACACTCCTTACATCAAATGCAGTTTTAAAAGAAATCTCTTGCTTTTGAGTCCCGCCCACGCTTGTGTTTCAGGAGGCCAACTTTACTTGTGGAATTCCTAACCAGCAAGTCCTATTTGCAATCCAATTGCCTGCCTCTTAGATCTTCCAGGGGACTCAAGTGAAGCATACAATCATAAAACCACAGAATTGTAGAGCTGACAGAGCCACAGGCAGCATGACCAATGCTCAGCAATGATGGGAGTTGGGGAGTCACAGGTACCCCACCCCTATGTGGCATGCCCTATGGTCCGCAGCCTCTGATCCCAGAGCATTACACCATCCTGCTTGCCCAGCCCACTCCTGCTTTCCTGGAGATTGCTCAGAGGAGAGCTGACAAAGGGCACCAAGAACGCAAAACAGAGATGGACATGAACTCATTTTGCAGAATATTTAGGCCAAGGAACCTTGGGCAGCTTGAAATCTTGCTTTCATTATTTAGGTACCAGGAGAGCCTAATGGGACTATATGCCTCTCTTTTGGCTAGAAAGGCAGTCTAATTTTCCACCAGTGCCCTGCCCAGAACATAGAAAACAACAAAGTGGTGAAAAATCAAGAGCAACAATTTAATTGGGGAGCCAAGGGGAGAGCAGTATTCTCCAGTCAGTGGGTCAGATCCTTAGGTCACCCAGACCTTGTCAACCATTTTGGCAGGTGCGCAGAGCCACCCAGGTGTCAATCACCTGATGTCACCATGGCAGCTGGCAATCAGTTTTCCTTTGCCCAGGCAGTGCAAAATCAAAGCACTTGGTCAAAGGGACAAAACACTCCATTAAGGTGAACTAGGCAATTGCCTAGGGCGCCAAAATGGAGGGGGCGCTGGCCAGGCTTGGGTGGGACGGGCTAGCAGCAGCTTCTCCGTTGTAGCGGAGAGGTGCTGCTTGCCCCCTACACCACCCCCGGCTCCTGCTAAAGCAGGCTTTGGCGGGGGGCTGGCGGCAGGACGGGAAAGCAGCAGCTTCTCCGTACAGCCGAGAAACTGCTGCTTGCCTCTCCACCACCCCCACCTCCCGCTAAAGCAGGCTTTGGCAGGGTGGGGGTGGGGGGCGCCAGAAGGTGATCTCGCCTAGGGCGCAAGAAGCCCTAGCACCGGTCCTGATCCCCAACAGCAATTCAGTCAAATTCCACTTTAGGCAGGAAGCCACACCAAATGCTGTATGATGGCAGGTGGGCAGGACTCAGGGAAAACTATTGTGGGCCAACTTAGGACTCCTGCCAGGCCTCACTAGGACCATGGGCCAGAAGCTCCTGACTGCTGGAGTAGCCTCCCTCTCCCTCTCTAGGGCCATGTATGCCAAGAGCGACAGAAGACATCTATGCATCAAGAACCACCACCACCAACCTATAAATCAGTTGCCTGTGCCACTTCCTGCCTACCACTGCTACACACACAACCCAGCCCCAATCGGTACCTGGCACTTGGTGGCCACCGTAAGTGACGTTGAGGTTGTAGGTGCCAGGTTCATAGGGAATGTATTCCACAGAACAGCTGCCATCTTTGTTGTCAGTGCATGACATCTTTGCTTCAGAGGGACCTTCAACAGCTAGGCCCAGTCCACCAGAACCAGCACCCCTGTAGTGGAAGAAACCAGTTTTGACTCAAAGTCCCCAACTGATCAACAAATCCAAGCCTGTGATATTTGGGAGTCGCCACAGACTCCTGCCTCAGGCAACAAAGATTGAGAAAGTGAACTAGGAAGCTGCTGTTCAAGCAACTTAGAAGTGGAGTGGAAGTTGGAGTGTTTCCATTAAGAACAGTTCCGGGGTGGGCCAATGAGTCTTGTGTGGACTCTTAAAAAGCTAAAATCCCCACAGGCCAATGCATTTTAAAATTCACAGAGCAAGAAACCACTTTGGTTGCCTTAAGGATTAGTTGGGCCTTAACTATGCTATCTTGTTTTGTCTACTTAAAGAGCCTGGGTGGCTGCCTAGTCCTATCTGTCCCTCCAACCAACCATGTTTTCCTGCTTATCCTTTTAACACACTTTCTTGCCAATCTTTGGGCCCTGAAGGGAGCAGATACGATGCAAAGCAAAGGAATCCCAACGGAGACAGCATTTTTACTTTTGTTCTCACCACCTTTAGAAGTTAGAAGTGATACTGCTAGGAGCCAACTTCATTTTCCGGGCTGCTTCTCCAACTAGCTCAGTGCTGCATTACTGTGACTGCAAAAAGCTGGCCAGGATCTCATCTCATTAAAGAGATGCTTTTCACATTTATTACACCTGTCACTTACCACATAAAAGCAACTAAGATTCAAAACACTAAAAGAATAAAACCTTTACTAAAGTTGCTTCGCCTGCAATATTATAAAAAGCACAAAACTTAATTTGCTTTATACTATTGCATATTAAAGCCCAGCATTCCTGCAGGATTCCTAGCAGTCACCAAGGTGATCCATTAGAGCGTGGCAGATGACCTCCTTCCTGCCCATTCCAGATTAGCCCAACTTCTTTTGAAGGCTGGACTGCACCTCCCAAGGGAGCAGGCAAGGTCGGCCGCCCAAACCAGGAGGCGATGCCTTTCTCAAGTCCTACCCTTAAGCACAGCAATCTTTCTTGGTCTCTCTCCAGTTTTACCTGGTCTCCACCGTGAATTTGTTGGGCTTGTTGGTGGTCCCACTTTGGATGCCAGGACCATGCACTCGAACCCTTGTGGGGTCACATCCTTCTGTTACTGGCACCCGGAAGGGGCTGCTTGGCACAGGGCTGCCATTGTAAGTCACATCGATAGAGTGGACACCTGAAGAAGAAGGAGGAAAGCTGGAGCTCTTGGGTGCTATGCCTCAAACTTCAAAGTCTATGCATCGTGGAATCCCTCCCGTGACCTCAGGTGTGTGCAGACTGGTGGCAGCCAAGCCCACTCCTCTGGCACTATTCCCTTAATGCCTAGGCTCAAGCAGCCCAAGACATTTTGATATATGAGGCAAAAAGGCTTGATGGAACACATGCTTAACAGTCATGATTAAAGAACATGTGTGCATGCTACACACACATTTTCACTCTCCGCAGTTTCCAAAAAGGAGGTCACCTCATCTTGCCCAATGTTAGGGCCAGAAGTCTCAGGTGGCCAACACTGAAGACTGAACACAACAGCTTTAATTGCCCGTGAAACTGGGCACCTTTTCAAAGCAAAAAAGGCAGGCCTGTGAGGCAAGCGTCGAAGAGGATCTTGGAAATCCACAGCCGCCCCCTGCCCATTAGAGTCTGCACTATCAGTACCAAGGGGGCTCCCCACATCGTGAACAGCCCTCCCTGCCGCTGCACAGCTCTCTTACCATCTTCATATGGAGTGTACTCCACATGGTAGGTCCCATCCCCGTTATCACGCACGTAGCTCTCAGTTAGGTTTCCTGAGGGATTGGACACTCTGGTCTTGACATGAGGGCCTCCAGCCTTAGTCAGGGCTCGTGCATCTACGCTGAACTCTGTGGTGGCTTCACGGAATACACCTGGTGAGCACAAGCAGGGTCAGAAGTCACAGAATACGGAAGGAGGCTGCACAATAGGACTCTCCCAACCCAGTCTCATTTGGCATCCTGTTTCATGAATGACCCTAGGCCCTACGCTGTATCCAGCATCACCTGGGAAAGTAATTTGGAATGTGGGTCTGGCATCCATCGCCAGAAGTATCCCCAGGCCAAATAAGACATCCTCAGGGCAAGATGAAGGCCATCTATCACAGCCAAGCTTGACCTGAAGGGTCTTCACCCCACCCCAGTTACTCTCCTCCCTAGCCTACACCTCCAAGCCCCTGGCTCAGGACAAAATGGTTTACCAGCATACTGTGCCCACTTGTCACCAATATATAACAGGTTTGGCTTTCTACTCTTGTCTGTGAAGAATGTTTCTATAAGGATAATGCCCGGTGAAGTCTTAAGGAAGCCTCAATAGGGTTGTTCAAAACTTCCAATGCCTCTGCCCTATAACTAGGGGGAAACAAAATTATTCCCAAAAATATAGACAGGCAATTACGTTTTCCTCCTGCAGCTCAGGCAAGTCATGTAAATTCAAATTATGCTGCCACAAATTTGTCACAGCAATTCCCTTTCCCCTCTCCAAACCCAAGCCATAAACTTCCTAGGACAGACTGCAGACTACTCCATGCCAAGTCCCACTGGGACACTCTCCCAAAGAGAGGGCCCAGCCAGCCTCACCTTTGCCTTCCACTCCGGGCCCGTAGACTTTAACTCCAGACGTGTCCACAGCTGGTTCTACGTTGAGCTTGCTGGGGAAGTTTGGCACAGGCTGCCCACCGTATTTGATTGTGATGGTGTAGACACCCGGGCAGAGAGGGATGTAAGTGATGGTGTAGGTGCCATCGCCGTTATCCCGCACGTGGACCTCAGCCTGTGTGCCGCTTTCCGAAATGATCTCTATGGTGAGCTCTGCGCTGCCGGCGCTGGAGCAGTCAACGCTGAACTCTCCCGCCTGCCCCACCGTGGCGTGCTCCAGCCCTGGCCCAGAACACTTCACTTTGGACGGATCAAAGCCAGGCAACACCTGGGCTTTGAAGGGAGAGCCCGGCACATGGGTGTCAGCAAAGAGGATGTTGATGTTGTATTCGCCAGGCTCCGTGGGCAGGTAAGAGACGGAGCAGGTGCCGTCTCCATTGTCCAGGCACTCAATCTTGGCCTCACAAGGGCCCTCCACAGTCAGGCCAAGGCCTCCGTTGCCAGCCCCTTTGGTATCTATGGTAAAGGGGGCAGGAGCGCCAGCCAAGCCACCTTTCAGGCCTGGTCCATAGGCCTTCACCTGGGACACGCCAAGGGCAGGGGGAACAAGGAAAGAGAAGACAGAAAAATGCTCCATGGTAACTTTGGCTCATCAAACAAGACCTTTAAGTAAAAAGGATTTATCAAGGCAAACCCTCCCGCCATCAAATGGTGACTATTTGCTGCACCCAGGTGAAGATAAATGCTTTATAAATGCTCAACTTGCCCCTTCAGATCTATGCAGGGCACTGAGTGACTGAGTCCATGGAGATGTGTGCAGATCTCCATCTACAGTGGGAACCACCCAGAGAGAAGTTAGCACAGCGATGAGAAGGCTCTAGGTCCAGGGAGGATGGGGGACTGGGGGCCCTCTAACAGGTGCCATTTGACTCCCAGCTCCTAGCAGTCCCAGCAGCCAGCATGGCCAATGGTCAGGGATGATGGGATAGGAGTCAAACAGCAGGCTCCCCCACCCAGAAATTAGTCAGTACAGCCCCCTGACTCAAGTCTGCACTACTAGACAAGCCCTCCTTTTCAGGAAAGAAGAATGAAGGGCATTCGGGGTTTCTGGAAACTCAAGCACTGATTTGCCCAGGGAGAGGATGGATCTCATACTATGGTCACACATACTCTTTATCAGGCATGTGCACACACACAAATATTTAAGCCCCGCACCCACCCACTGGAATAACCAACATCCACACCAAGTCAGATAAATCTAGGCTCTTAAGGACTTGCTGTCTGCATGATAGTGGTTTCCTGTCCACAGTGCCCCTGTATGCCCCCTAACCAGGCCCACTTTGCCTGGTCTAAGTACATAAAATGGCTAGAGCTTGCTGGCTAGGCCAGAATGTTATTGTACTGTGAAGTTACAAGAATGGGAGGTTTGAAACAGGAAGAAAGAAAAGTCAGTATTTAGGACATTCGGCTAAGACAGACACTTCAAAAACAGGGCACTCTGTGCATGCCCCATGAGACCACCACCACTTACATGCTGCAAGAAACCGCCCAGAGTTCTAGAACACAAGAGGTGGCAAGCAGACAGCTGTTCTGCACCTCCACACAGAGACTATGAATCAGCCACAAGGCCCAATTCCTCTGCCACGTTATCCGGGGGCGGGGGCGGGTTGAGGAATCCTACCTTGGATGGGTTGGTGGGGGGTACAGCCTCCACAGGGAAGGGGCTGCCTGGGACTGGCACACCATCATAGGTCACGTCCACTTCATAAGGCCCCTCTTCCCGGGGGATGAACTTCACCACGCTGTTGTCAGAGCTGAGGCCTGGCTCCACCTTGCAGGGCACAGGCTTGCTGGAGGGGCCTGTGATCTTGGCAGCCACCTTGCCTTGGCCCCCAGCCCCCTTGGACTTGACGGTGAACTCCTGGTCCTTGCCCACTTCCACTTCTGCAAAAAACAATGGGGGGTGGAAGGTGGGGGGTATTCATACGTACGTGTGTGTGTGTGTGTGTGTGTGTCAGATCTTAAGTGTATTTGGCCCTTTGAATTAAAAAAGGAGGGGGGGGAGATCCTCCTCTTCTGGGCCAAGTATTCCTACCCCCAAGTCCACTGATCTGCCTGCCCTATAGAGAGCGGCTTAAGAATTGCAAAGACAGAACCACCCACTAGATTCCTAGGTAGCGGTTTCTCAGATTTATGGCACCACTTCCTAAGGAATAGGGAAGGTGACAACACTTTGTGGCTGGGGTTAAGTTGCGGGGAGGGAGAAACACTGCCATGACTAATGTTTCCTGAAAAAAACAAAGACCTTGGAGTGCTTCCAATCATTTCGCCCTGGCAGGTCTCCAGGAAGCAAAGATTTTTAAACCAGCCGCCACTTGGGAGGCATCTAAACATGGGGAATTTTCCCATCATGGTTTGACCTCCATGGAACCCCAAAACCCTTCCGGGGGGGCCAGATGTAGTAGATGATTGCCTGTGTGACAAAATGCCTCCAGAAGACCAGTTTAAAGCTTATTGATGTTGGTAGCACAGATGGGTTGACAGGGATTCTTATTGTGTTATTCCGGGTCATGTGGCCAGCATGACAAAGCCACTTCTGGCGAACCAGAGCAGTGCACGGAAACGCTGTTTACCTTCCCGCTGGAGCGGTAGCTATTTATGTACTTGCACTTTGACGTGCTTTCGAATTGCTAGATTGGCAGGAGCAGGGACCAAGCAATGGGAGCTCACCCCATCATGGGGATTCGAACCGCCAACCTTCTGATCAGCAAGCCCTAGGCTCTGGTTGAACCCAGAGTGCCTTTGTTACAGGATGGTAATTCTTAATGCGTTGCTCTTGGCCGATCATGGAAGAGACTTGGCTAGTGGTTTCAAGAGCTCACTTCAAGACCTTCTGATCAACAAGCCCTAGGCTCTGTGGTTTAACCCACAGCGCCACCTATTTTATTTATAGCACTGCAATTATGGGTTTTGTACATTATTATATTTGCCATTATGATTTTCCTTTGCTGTGAAATTGTTCTTGTGACAACTGATTATGAGACGCATTCCCGTTTCCTAGGGTGCAAAAGCTGCTCTGTGTTTTTTGTAGGAGGGAAGCATAGTGGTGCCCCGCTAGACGAAAATAATTCGTTCAAAGTTTTTTCGTAGAGCGAATTTTTCGCCTAGCGAAGCGGCAATGGAGCGCAGAGGTTTTCGCGCAAAAAAAATAATAATCGTCTTGCGGGGCAGCCTTCCGAGTTTTTCGTATAGCGAGGCATTCGTCTAGCGGGGCACCACTGTACAAATAAAATTATGATGTCGTTGTTCACATCACAGGCTGGTGAAGAGGATGACGGGAGCTGGGCTGGCAAAAATGCAGCTCACTGAAACCCCAGGGCAAGTTCTAATGGATGGGCTGCTGCTGCTGTTTGTAGGCAGGGGGAGAGGATGCAGGTGAGAAGCAGGAGTGCTAGATGTGCTGCTGCCATTTTGGACAGAACTCTGCGTGTTTTAAGTGCAATGTGATTTGGCCCCAAGACTGAGGAAAGGTCCTACTCTAGTTTTTATGGCTGTAAAAGTACATTTGCAAAAGTGAGTACGCTTGAAGGACAATGCCTCCTGGAACTCATAAACCCAAGACAGCAAGCAACAAAGTAAAACTACTCTATATTTGCTCTGCAAAATTGCAGGCCTGCAAAACCCTATTAATGCAAGACTTCTCAATGTGGACATTTCTTTTGAGCTGCCTGCATCTGCTTTGCAGGGGCCAAAACCTCCCAAGGGATGCTGGAACAGATGGGCTCTTGGTCTGATCCCAGAAGGCTTTACCAGCCAGCTGCAAACACTGGCTGTATTGTAATCCTCAGGGATTATCCTGACATGGCCAACCTACTTCAGACAAGCCAATGACTGCAGAGAAGACCTTTAAGTGTGTGATAGATTTTTTTATTATCATTAGGTGGTTACCTTTCAAGAGTTTAAAAAAGAAAGAAAAAACCCAACAAGGGTTGTGTAAACAGCTGCTGTACAGTTCAGACACCACCCTCCTCCACATCTGGTGCCCTCCAGATGTTTTCGACTACAACATGGCTCAGCTCAAGCGCATTGTAGTTTAAAACATCTGGAAAACACCAAATTGGGGGAAGACTGAACTAGTTCAACTCAATCTTTATTTGAAAGGAAGGGGGCAGAGACAAGCTAACTAATTTAAGGGTGGGTTTAGATAAAATTATATCTTGCAGGAACAAGATATCTTTACTAGAGCTATGTTACCTTATTCCCAAATCTGACTCCTGTGCTGCTTTTATAAAATTAGGCTTATTCTAATGAGCAAAGGCTTTTTTTACATTTTAAAGACATTTTCTTTGGGCATACCAGCCAAGAAAGACCACAGCTTGAAATTTTGAACAGTTGAAATAATAGTCACAGAGGCATGCAGTGATGGAACCAGAGCCAGTGTTGTCCTGTTACTGCTGTGAAAGTATTTTAATTAGCTATGGCAACTTTGGTCCAAGAGGCAAACGCCAGCCAGTTGCATAAAGCGGCCCTACCTGGTCACCTAGAGGAGATGCTGGTGCAAAACAGTCATTTACAAGCCTGCCCAACTAATTTTCACAGGTGCAGGATTTGTATTCTGCACACATATGCTAGAAGGCTGCATAATTTTGCATTGGTTGCAGAACTGAGACACCCTGAGTATCTGATTTGGTTTGGAGCATGGATGAGAAACCTGGTGTTCTCCAGATATTGCTGGACTCCAGATTCCATCAGCCCCAACTGGCACGGTCAATGGCCAGGGATATAAGGGAGTTGTAGTGTGAGAAAATCTGGAGATCCATATGCCTGTTTTAGAAGCAGGTTTCTAGCCCTCATGCTGGCCAAAAGTATGCTATAATGAAGTCATAAATACTAGATGAAGAGTGGTTAGAGGTCAACACTGTATGTAGCTCATCACCCTTTCCCAGGATTAGCAAAAAGCAGATACAGGCACTGCTGTGTCCAGCATTTAAGTCACTGGGATACATACTGTCGCCAAGTCCAGAGATCTTGATCTTGCCGAGGTCCAGGGTGGGTGCCACTCCCACACTGAAAGGGCTTTTGGGGATGTGGTCTCCTCCATATGTAACATTCACTCCAATATTACCCTGAAAAGTCAAGAACCATGACTGTCATCACTTAGACACATCATTTTTGAGTGATAAAGAGACAGCCTTCTCCCGCCCTCATCCTGCCAACTCCAAGCCACAGCCAAATCTAGTTTGTCACCTGAGTAGATTTTAAAGCCTACTTTAATTGAGGCTGTAAGCCTGTATCTGGACAGCAACACCTCCTCCGCAGGGGGAAAAAGAAAGACCTTGCATACAGCACATCCAGGACAAGGCTAGGCTAGAACACCAACCCTACATGCAAGCCATAAGCCATCCTATTTGCCTAAAGATGCCACTCCATGTTCCTCCTTCCTTGCTCTTATAAGGGTCTGAAGACGCCAGATCCTAGCCGGCTTTGTGTATTCTGGGATGAAGTCTGCTACTGACCAAGAAATCTTGCCTCAGATATAAGAGCGCCCTTAAGATCCCACGTCTCCTCCCCACCACTCACCTGCTGCACAGGGGTGTATTTGACAGTGTAAGTGTTGTCATGGTGGTCAATTACTTCAGAGTCTCTAACAGCCTCTCCTTTGGCCGGGCCAGTGAACTGGACATCCAGCTTAGCCTTGCCAGCTGCCTTTGTGTTGACTGTGAAGTAAGTTGGTTTGCCTATCTCCACACCTGTAGTGAAGGGAGGTGAAAGTTAAACAACTTTTCAGATAAGCTCCTTAGCACAATGCCTACCAGAATCCCCCCCACCCCACCCCAATCATCCAGTTTAGGACACAAACCATTCGCCCAAAGCCACCTCTTGCCTAGGTTTGAGTTCTACCCATTTTGCAAATTGGGACACTCAATAAAATGCTTTTGTCAGCTGCCTTCAGCTGTCCATACTAGAGGCTCGGTATTCCCATTTCCTTCCTCACACCGTCCGCTCTTGACTTCCTGCTTCCAAAGGGGTGGTTGAGGAGTTCTGCCTAAGAGATGGGACAACACTGGAGAGAGAATGCCCTTAGATGCCCTCTCCTCAAATTTGGGAGAAACTTTGGATAGCAGAGGAAGGAAGGCCAGTAACCCAACCACAGCCCCTTCCCCACCATGTGACCTCCTGGGAGTATGCCCAATAATCCCTGGTTACTCGCAGGATCCTATCAGTGTGGGAGGGAGGGGAAGAAATGCTCCTCAAGGAGTACTGAGGACTAACAAAGCCCCATCCCACCAAGGAATGATAAATCATGCCCCCCCCTATTTGGCAGTCCATAACACAAGCACCGTCCTGGATCCAGAGTCACCCATACTTCTAAGTATGAGAGTCACTGGGTCTAAAGAGTTGGAGCTCCAAAGCTCCTGCACAGATCTTAAGAGAAACAGGCACCTTTGGGGGAAATTTTTGTCATCCTTGCTCTAGTTTAGGCTCTGTTCCAAGGATCCCGATACCCAGCCATACAGTTCAGCCCCAATTCACCCCCATTTACAGAGCGTCCCCCAGCTCACCACTCCTGTTGAGTCCAGGTCCCTCGGCCTTGACTTTGCTGGCATCATGCGAGGGATCCACTTTGATTCTGATGGGGCTGGTGGGGGTGGCCTGCAGATGAACACAAAGCAAGTGAAAACACTGTGCTTCCTAGAGCCTTTTGGCCTCCTCCCCACCCCACCCTTCTGCAGTAAAAGGAGCTCTTACCTGGTCAGCAAAAAGCACCATAATGGTGTAGCTGCCAGCACCACGGGGTGTATACTTGACTGTGAAGGTGTCGTTGTCATTCCGAATGATGTCAAAGTCTATGTCTGCCTCTGCTGGGCCCACAACGCCTGGTGCACACTTGATGCCGATGCTCACGTCACCTTTTAAGAAGTGAAAAGTGGGGAGTGAGACAGCAGCTTTAACTGGAACCCAGCTGCTTTATTGTGGCCTTCCCAAAGGTGCAGCACAGAGATGGGGAACCTGTGGCCCTCCAGATGGCATTTAACTTCCACTCCCATCAGCCCCAATCAAAACAGCTAGTGGTCAGGGAGGATGGGAGCTGTAGTCCAACACCACCATCTGGAGCAGCCTTTCTCAACCTTGGGTCCCCGGGTGTTGTTGGACTACAACTCCCATCATCCCTGACCACTCGTCTTGCTAGCTAGGGTTGATGGGAGTTGTAGGCCAAAAACATCTGGGGACCCAAGGTTGAGAACCACTGATCTGGAGGATCATGAGTTCCCTGTTCCTGGTGTAGCAGGTCTCTAATCCTGAAGGCAACAGGTGGGTACTCAAGTAACACCTAGTTACTGACTGGCTCCAAAGGTTTGCAGCTGCAGGGGATCGTCATAATCATTCCTGGCCTCTGACGGAGATGCAGTGTGAGATCATGACCTACGGCAGTAGTACTATGAAACCTTGACCTGAAAGTAAGCCCTATTGAACACAATAGGAAGTGATTCCAAGTAGTTTCAGGAGTCCACTGAAGTAGAGAGGAAGGGTCTTCATGACCAGGTTTCAGCTTGGCTACAGAGAACAGCATTCTGTCAATTGTATTCGACTGGAGGGGGGGGGACAACCGGTTTTAATCCTACAGCATCCAGGGTTGCTGGGGTGTGGGGTGGGATTTCTGCAAGGGAGGGCTATAGCTATAGCTATAGCTATATAATGCCCAGAACCCTTTGGGAAAACCACAACTGTCAAAATGACAGCAAAAAAAACCCAGCAAGCCATACATGTCCATGGAGTGGGTAAATAACTCAAGGCACTTCTAGCTTCATATGCAACAATACCCTTGTTGTGTCTCGTGGACAGAGGAGCAGTCAGCAACTAACAGGGAAGAGGCCTTGAGAGAATGATGATAAAAACAAACAAGGACTGCTCATCTCATTGCCAGTGACTGTTCAGGGACACACTTAAACAGTATTAGAGAGTGGCCTGACTCAGATCTAATGCAAGACAATAGTGAAGGAAGTTTAGCTATTATTTAGCATTGACACTGAAACAGACAAGGCACAGTTGACAGCTGTTGCTCCACTTCTGTAGCTAGAAGGTGAAATGCTGAGCAGGGAGCAAAAGCAGATGTTTGGAAGCCTTAGAATGTTTGCCAAGCATCCCCCCCTGCGCAGGGAGGCAAGTGGCTCAGTGCAGCCCTGCTTTGCTCTGGTGACATTGGTGGCGAGGGTTGGGCTGGCATGCGCTCACCCCAGGCGCCGGCAACCAACGCTATGCCACTGGTCCAAGCACAAAAGTGTGTGTGTGTGTTGGGGGTCAGGAGTAGCATGGCTCTTCCCTTTCTCCTTACTTCTCCCTCACCCCACACTGTAGGATGCATAGCCCTGGAGAGCCCTCACAATTACAGGAACTCTAAAGGGTCAAAGCTTCTAAACATTAAATGAGGCAGTAAGCAACAGCTATTAGGATACAAAAGGATTTGCTGAACTGGGCAATAAAGAAGGGAGCGGCTGATCTCTACAGAGGGAGCAGGAACAGATTGCACAACTTTGCCTATTGTTTCCTTAGCTGTCAGCAGAAGAAGAGGGAGGGAGACCAAGGGCAGCCCCTTCATTAAAAAGTATTCTCAGTGCCACTTTATGCAAGTTTCTTCTCTACTCCCACTTAACTGACAATCCCCACCACTTCCTCCTGCTGCTAGTATGTATATTATTATTATTATTATTATTATTATTATTATTATTATTAATTACTTGTAAGCCCACCCATCTGTCTGGGTTGCTCCAGCCACTCCAACAGAATATGAAGAGCACACGATGCAGCAGGCAAACTGATGCTAAGTGCAGCATCCTCTCCCCCCAATATTAGGCAACATGTACAATGACACAAGCCGCTTATGGGGCCAGAAGGGCAGTGCTTCCAACATGGACACTCCGCTTAGCCATTGGGGGCTAAAGCCACTGGGATACATTTTAGAGGAGTCTCAAAAAAGGTAAAAATACACACAGAAGGGTAGCAGCACCAGCTTGTTGGGAACAAGTACAACAAAGCCTTGTGACAGTCTTTAGAAAGACAGACAAATTCATTATGGCATAAGCTTTTGTGGCCTCAAATCATGAAAGTGAATGGGTTTCAACTGACAGAATTTGTTACAGAGACTCTTGTTTTGCTATTTTAAAAAGTAGAGGCTGTAGTAAGGCCAGGGACAAGGACCTGGTGAAGCTCATTACAGTTGGGGCCAAGGGCTCGGTTCCAGTTGCAGTAGTCTGCACACAAAGAAAAGTAGTGCAAAGTCAGGAAACCACTACTCAAGGCAGAGGGCTGCATCCTGGGCTCTGGGAAGGGAGGACCCCAGGACTCTCTTGCAACCTTCCCTGATCCCAGTAAGCAAGAAGAACCAGCTGAGTGGCTGCGGGGGGGGGGGGAAGGAAATAAACAAATGGAGAGAGTGGGAGACTGGCAAGTTTGCCCTGCTCTCCATTTATTTATTCTCTCTCACACACACACACCCCCGCACAGGTTACAATTGTGTATGTAACGTGAGCGTAAGTTGCGGGCCCATTGTTTATGGTCTCCATTCTAGGGCAGTGGGCCAGAGCAAGCCCCCTGCAGTTCTGCCACACAGTGTCTACCCCCCCAGAATGGAGCACCCTCTGAGCTTCCCCCTCCAGCTCTGACAACTGGCTTATCAGAGCTGTGCTCCCAGCATGACCAGTCCTGCCTTGGCCTGCATTCTAGGTGACAGAAGCCCTTCTCAACTCACCCTGCCCAGCTTCTGCACAGTCCACTGTGAAGTAGGTCGGCTCGTGAGCCTTCAGGCCAGTCTTGGCCACACCAGGACCATACACTTTCACTTTGTTGGGGTGGCTGCCAGCTCCAACGTTGACCTAGAGTGAGAGATAGAAAAATAATGTGATGGAACATGTGATTAGTAATAAAAAAATCTATACAACAAGCACATCAGCCCAGTAAGACCCTGCACAAAGATAGCTATAGTCTACACCTGACCTAGCTATCTGCTTGCCAGGGGAAATAACTATTTAGCTACTTGGTAAGGGAAAGACACACAGAATCACAAAGTTGGAAGGGTCCCTGAGGGTCATCTAGTCCAACCCTCTGCAATGCAGGAATATGCAACCTTAGTGTTATCAGCACCACACTCAAACCAACTAAGCTATCCATCCGTCTTTTGTTCTCAGAGTGTGATTTGGGGGTAGGGTGAAATACAGACAACACCAACCCTGTAGGGACTGTTGGGGATGTTGACTCCGCCCCATGACACCATGGCTGTGTGCTTTACGGGCTTCTTGGGCAGGTAGGAGCAGCTGTAGGTGCCATTGCCATTGTCCTTCACAGAGACATCCACAGGGGATCCTTCAGAGTCCTGCAACAGAGAAACAAAAACGGGAGCAGCTTAGCATCTGGCACACTTCCCTAGTAGTTTTCTGTGGTGGGATCAGCATCCTGGAAGCCTCTTCTCCCGTTCTTCACAGCGACAGCACGAGATAAAGCTATGCCCCCTCCGTAGCACAAGTGCCAACTCTCACCTGTACTTGCACCTTGAGAGGAGCCTTTCCACCACTCTTGGCATCTACTGTGAACTCAGCTGGCTTGTTGACCGCAACACCCGTTTTCTCCAAGCCTGGACCATGGGCTTTGACCTGGAGAGGGGTTGGAAGAGAGGTGTGAACTCTGAAGCAACTGCACACTGCACCATTCATCATAAGGTTTACGGCTAAAAAACGGTGGGTGGGTGTCCCTTCGCTCCGTGGGAGTGGCATGGACACAACACTTGAGTTTGTGAGAGCTGTGCCAAGCACACAACTCCATGCTGGAAATGCTTTTTTGGGACACTACTCCCGTGTAGGTCGAGCTAGGCTTGCCCAATCCCCATCTGGAGTACTTGGTGGTGGGGAGAAGGGCAGCAGAACCCCATTGGCTGACAGCAAATCAAAATAAAAGTTTGGATTGCCAAAAGGGACAATGTGCTTGAAGACCTTTTCAATAATGCATATGCTCACACCAGGAAGTGCAATTGGCAAGACGTGGTCGTGACGAGCTCTCAAGCCACCAACATGGGCCAGTTACTGGTTCTCAGTTCTGCTTCCCTCATAGCCTTACACATAGATACACAAGAGTGCCAGGATGCACCATCCCAAAAGGAGTCTTCACCATGCAGACACTTACCTTCTCTGGGTAGAAGTCCTTGGGAGCAGCTTTGATTTCCGCCATGAAGGGGCTGAGCTTGATGTCTTCGTTGTTGCAGAGCACGTGGACTGCATATTCGCCTGGCTCCTGGGGCCAATAGCGCACGTTGCAGGAGCCATCACCCTTGTCGTCACACTCAATCTTGGCCTGTGAGGGACCCTCCACCGAGAAGCCTGCCAGGAGCACATGCAGAACCAGGCATTAGCTCACAGTTAAACCGACACTCGGAAATGCCTATCCCAGCCACTAGACAACAGCTACATTATCCTGAAACTTCAGCTGCTTGTATTTAGCTTAAACACTGATAGCATATCGGTGTCTAAGGCAGACTACTAATCCTACAAGGGTTCTGAAGGCTGCTTAGAACCAAATGAAAGTTATTTAAACAATTTTTAAATACACAGACAAGGTAAAAGTAAAAAAGGTGGCTAAACAAAGCTCCACCTAAGCAAAGGCCTTAAGCTGCCCAAGGTGACTGCAGCTGAAGGGGCAGGTGGGCTTCCTCAGGCAAAGAGATCCCAGGTAAGGATGTTACTGGTGCAGAAACTGTCCCTTTTCCCTGAACACGTCCAGGAACCTGGAGGCTCCATTTAGCGTTAAGGCCAATACTAACTGAGATGCGCGTCCTTCAGAAATCTGTTTGAGCTTTGGAGCCATCTAAGCTAGGAGGCCACCATACCGTGGCAATGAATCCCCCACTTCTGGTCCTCTCCCAACTTTGCCGGTTACCTAGCGTGCCAACGTCATCACCAATGGCTTCCACCACGAAATCAGCAGATTTGCCGACCACGCCTCCTTCCAAGCCTGGCCCCCAGGCCCGCACCTTCTGGTTTGTACATTCCGTTCCCACTTTTACCTCAAATGGGCTAAAATAAAAAAGGCGGGGGGTGGGGGGGAATAAAAAAAACATTTATGTTCAATCTCAGGCTTAAGATAAAATGGGTTATTTTAACAAGCCGATTTGCTAAAGAAACTTGCCTGCTCCAGTTTGCTCCAGCAGTGCAGCTAGCACACTTGCAAGTCATCACATGAGGAGGCATCAGACTGCAGAACAAGAAAGCTGCAGGAGGCCAGCCCTATCATTTGGTAGAGTGAGGGGCCAGCTGGTTTTGTGTGTCATGAAGGACTGCAAATGGTTAATTTATTGTAGCTAAGCTGTACACTGCCAGGGAAAGAAGGAGTGGCCCTTGTGGGATTTTCTGCCTCAGGTGCCAAAACAGCTTGGCAAATTGAGCACTTAGGCTTGGAGGCGGAGTCATCAATTGCTCCACTTAAGCAGCAAATGCCTGTGCACTGTTGCTGTGATTGGACAGCCACTCGTCCCCAATTAAGTCCTACCTAGTCTGTTTGCCTAGTCATAAATCTCTCGAGTAGCAGATTGTGTTTGCCCCCCTCACCCCTCAGGGGACTGTGCAAAACACGGGAACATCTGTAAGTCTGCAGGCTGAAATGGAACACTTATTCCCCCAGAAGAGGAGACATATTGCACCAATGCTAGATCTCCACCCCCTCTGGAAGCCATGCCGGCTCTCCTGTTGGTTAATTGGAATCAAAGCCCCAATCTGCTCTGTTTTTGAGTGTATTTTACCTAGGATGTTAGTTGTGTGGTCTGTTTATTGTATTTTTCCCCCTTACTTTTATTAAATTTGTACACCACCCTTCATCCAAAGCTCCCAGGGTGGTTCACAGCATGTTAAGTTGCTTTTTTCATGGAAACTGGCCCAAAGTGAATTATAAAGCAAAGATTTCAACCAAGTATAAAAACCAAAACCAGATCAGAAACCTAAAAACACACCAATAAGATATAAAAAGACAGGTCTAGAAGATGAGCAAGGAAGATGCAACAAATGGGCGGAAATAAAAGTTTTTGCCTGTTGCCATAAAATGATAAAGAGGGTAAACCAGGAATGCCTCCCTGGGGAGAGCATTCCACAAGCAGGGAGCCACCACCAAAAAGGGGCCGTTCTCAAGTTGCCCTCCTCCAGACCCCCCCCCCCGGGGAGGGAGGGGCACATACTAAAAGGCCTCAGAAATAAGTTTTTTGGGGACCTCTATTTGGGACTGAAAAGTAGTATCTAAATTATTATTCAAATATAAATGAAATGAAAACTCTACAGCTGAGACCATCAAGTTGAATGCTAAAAGGATCAAGGCAAGGAAAAGATTCAAGGCACCCCTATAACTCATAGTATCTCCCTGAATCTCAGCAAGCATCCTCTCCCTCCTCTCTTTCAGGTGGAAATAGTTCTCCCCCCCCCTTCCAGCTTCTTACCTGCGGGGGATGTGCTGCCCACCCCAAGTGATTGTGACTGTGTAGTTGCCAGGAACTGTGGGGTAGTACTCAAAACCATACACCCCATCACCCAGGTCCTTCTGCTTGACACGTTCCTCAAGTCCTTCTGTGGGAAGAGATTGTGGTGGTTGAGGGCGGAAGGAACTTCACAACATACGGAAAAAGCAAAACAAAACCCATATACCTGCCAGTTACATATTACCAAGGAAGATCATGCATGCATACCCTCACCTTGCAGAAGATAAGCCAATGAGTTCTTGTACGTCATGTTTATTACAAGTCTCAGCACGGCTCCCAGGGAGAGCCCACTGGGTCCATGAAGCACAGTGAATATACCTGAACTGAGTCATGCATGCATGAAGGCCCCTAGTTCAAATCCCAGTGTCTCCAGGGATGCCCTGTCTAAAATCCTGGAGAGTCACTGCCCATCAGTTCAGACAAGGGGTGGGGAACCTCTGGCTCATGGGCAAAATCTGTCCTACCAGGCCATTTCCCCCAAACCACGCCCACCTGCCCACACCTGACACCATATGCGATGTCAGGTGTGAGGCAGTTCAAGACCCAGCTAGATTCCCTGCACATCAGCTAACGTGCAGGGGATTCAATTGCACTTGACCGCTATCTCCCTTGGTCCCTGCTGGTCAACTTTGATAGGTTTCCCCACAGGGTTTGGTCAAAAAGATTCCCCACCCCTGGGCTAGACAATACTGAGCTAAAGGAAGCAGCAGCTTCTTACCATCCTCAAACTGGCAAGGAGTTGGGGCTGGTGGGTGGGACTCTGGTCTCTCCCCCCCCCCATGCCCATTTGCGTTCAATTCCCCAATCACACTTCTCTAGTAACTGCAGCCCTTACTTACACCAAAGCCCCATGGAAGGGGCCTGAATCAAAACATGGACACACAGCTGCCACCAGCTTAAGTACAGCTTGCTGTTTGGCAACTCCTGGATGTCGTAACATTATACCGCGCTCTGCTCCCCACCACCGACAAACCCAGGCATCCCTTGAGGGCTCTTTGCAGGCTAGACCCTCCAAGGGAATAAAATGCAGTCACATTCTCAAGATGTTATCTTCCAGCTGGGAGAGATCTTCAGCTCCGACAAATGTCTCAGGCTCCTGAAGTCTGCCTGGGGCCTAGTTACCCAATCACTGCTTTGAATGCTTGCAGTTTGAACCCAGGGTTAGAACTGTCAAAATCCAGCTCCTCCATCATTCACATACCTCTGCGTCGCAGCAGCCTCTCCTTCCAGCCCAGACAAGAACCCAATTATGTTTTCTACAGTGGTTTGTGGCTCTGCTTGCCCCACCATGACTCCACAACAGCCACTTAAATTTACTGCTCTGCTTCCTTTGGCTCAGCACATTTCGAGTGCTTGCACAAAGCACAAATGCCACCATCAGCCCCTCCTATAGAGCAATTACACTTACACCAGAAGAACTTCCTGCTGTAAGACCCAAGAATTTTAAAACAGCCCATGGGCAAGCAAGCGAGATTGATAGCTTCTTAGACTTCAAAGCGTTTCTAGAGCTTGCCATGTCTGAGTAAGTGGGGCCCAAATCACCACGCCCCCATCAATGGATGCTCCAGCTCAGCAGAAGCATCAGCCTCCTGTGGAATCAGTCTCTTCCCCCAACTCTGCAGCCATGTTAGAAACTGAGTTATGAAGGCTAGGAGCTAAATGGCACCTTAAACCTCGGTTATGGGCGCAACAACGGAACGGCTAGGCCAGGGGTCAGCAAACTTTTTCAGCAGGGGGCCGGTCCACTGTCCCTCAGACCTTGTGGGGGGTCGGACTATATTTTGGAAAAAAAAAATGAACCAATTCCTATGCCCCACAAATAACCCAGAGATGCATTTTAAATAAAAGGACACATTCTACTCATGTAAAAACACGCTGACTCCCGGACTGTCCGCGGGCCAAATTTAGAAGGCGATTGGGCCGCATCCAGCCCCCGGGCCTTAGTTTGGGGACCCCTGGGTTAGGCACACTTTTCTATAACTATACAAAGCTGAAGATGAACTGCAGCTAAAATATTATGTTCATTTTTCACATGGTCTAGACCTTCCCCTGCCCACCCCCTAATATTCTTAAGTGGGTCTCTTCTCCAGTCTTCAGACAGTAGCTGGAAGTGGGGAAGCACAAAAAAGTCCTTTCTTTCCACTCTGCAGTTTAAATCTGAAATCTTAGGCACCCAATACTGCGCCCAGAGCTCAGAAACTGCTAGCACTAATTAATTTCCCTGTCGCAAAATGTGCTTAGAACAATGGGTGTTTCGAACAATGCTCTGCAGTTTCTTCATGTTCCCCAAACAGATCTGGGCATGCACTAGCCAGATGGGTTTTGCAGTATACTGCTTGCCTTCCAAAGGGGCATTACCATACAAGCAAGGGGTCTGCTTTTAAGACATGTGCAGCAGCTGCACCCCAAATTCCTCTGTACCTATGCAAAGTGTCATCAGGCTCCCAACACTTCCCACACAGAGTAACTAGATTATAGCGCTTCCAGGCCAAAGGGCAGAGCTTCTGGGTTCAGTAAAAATCCCACCCACCCATGTTTGGAACACAGAGGGTGGGGAAGACAAACACACACACTGGACTTACTTGGGCCTTTTATTGTCACTTTGAGCTCTCCGCTGCCAGCGCCTTTGGTGTAGACCTTGAAATCTGCTGTCTCCTTCACTCGGACACCTTTGGGCTGGAGGCCTCGACCCACGGCCCGGCAAGCATTTGGGTTGCACGCTGTAGCAGCAGAGAGAGGGTGGCAGAGAGGGTGAGTGTCCCTATCGAGTCCAAGTAGAATTCCAGTTTTCCCAACTGGGTGGGTCTTTGCCATCACTAACACACCAGGCATTCAACTAGCTCCACCCATGAGAGGGAGGCAGGATCTCAAGCCAATAGGCTGCTCCCCTGGACAGAAGCAACATGCACCCTTGCCACAGATCCCCACCCACACCTGCCAAGAGTGAAATACCATTGGCCCTGGATCCAGGCGCCGAGCAGCTGGGAGGAGATGAGTGCCAGCAGAGATCCAGGGAGATGGCTCTTCAGAGGAAGAGAGGACAGAGCAGAGGAGAGCTGGGCCAGGACAGGTGGAGGTAGGCAGAGAGGAGAGGAGAAGCGTTAGGAGCAGAACAAAGAACCACCCCCCTTCTGGTCACAAAGAGGAAACCAAGCAGCAGCAGTGGTGTTAAGGTTAAAAGAGACCCCACCAACAAGCCCCGTGCCAGATGGGAGACTCACCCTGGCCAATGGTGACCGTATATGGACTGCGGGGGATGGGGATCCCCCCAAAGGTGATGTAGATAGTGTAGGTGCCCTCCAGGGTGGGCTTGTAGGTGCAGCGGTAGGTGCTATTGCCTTTGTCCTCCAGCTGCTGCTCCACTGTCCCTTTCTTGCCAGTCGGATCTTGGATGATTACCTCGATTTCCCCAACACCAGCACCTGGCGGAGGGGAGAGATTAGGGTAAGATGAATAGAGACAGGTGTTAAGGTCTCCACCTAAGTATCCAATTACAGGAAGGCCTTTGATCTGGACCAAGAACACAGCAATGGGTTTCCAGGGAAAATATTAAGCCCTGCATAGCTCCTTGGCATTTTCTGTAGTTAGCAGCGCTATGCAAGAGAAACATTATACAAGTTTTGCTTGCTCTACATAATTTATGTAGGAATTGCAGGTTTCTTGGGGCAGCATTTTAAGAACAGAATTCAAGTGCTATTTATACTGCATCCCTACCTTCCATGCTTAGTGCACCCTGTAGCCACGCACCTAGCAATTAAAGACATTGAAGAGCAGCCTTAAAGTTTGTTTGCAGCTTCTTTCTAGCTAGTGGAGAAAACACCACAATGTCCCCGAGTTAAAACTTTGCTATGTTTCAGCCTTTGGTAACAGACCCATTTCTGAAAGCAAAGAAATGGAAGATTTGTTTGCTGCAGTTACTGTGGGCTGCAAGTTATGCTCTACTTAGCACTGGATAGGCTTCAACTAGGATTCAGTGGGAGACCTTTCATGCTTGGAAGATGTGGACAACAATTCAGACAGACTTGCTTAGGCAGCAACTAGTCTGGAAGCAAAGGTACTCATCTTCAGCCTCAAGAGTTCAGAGGAGACTGTTCTAACATCCAGCTATAAATAAATATGAAACGCCAAGACAAGAGACCAATTGTTTGCAAAGGGCTGTTGGGACAAGGAAGTTGCCTTTTGCCTGAAGGGAGAAGAGCAGAGAGTTTCAAGGAAGGCAAGGAGAGAGGCTGACATTCTTGGATAAGAGAATCAAGGATGACTGATCTCAAAGCAAGCTCCACTGTGTACTCTGAATCATTGTTTCGTTTCATATCCTGCCACGTTGAATACAATATTACTCAGGGCAGTGCTGAATTCACAATTACACAAAAGAAAGTTAAGAACACGTGGAATCATGAAACTGTATATTCCTAATATAAATGTCTGATCATTCTGCCTCCTACTCTGTGGCATGCTGAAGCAACAGGCATAAGCTTCACCACAATGTTGACCAACTAAGGCCTGGACAGCAGGAGCAGGAAGCAGTTCCTCCAGCCACAGCCTACCTTGAAGGAGTCAGAGTGGGGCTGTTAAGCCAACAAAGCTGCCAACCAGGAAGTCCCTGGTTCAAACCCTCCTCCACGGACAGCCTTAGGCAAGCTAGGTAAAGGGACCCCTGACCATTAGGTCCAGTTGTGTCTGACTCTGGGGTTGTGGCGATCATCTCGCGTTACTGGCCGAGGGAGCTGGCATACAGTTTTTCCGGGTCATGTGGGCAGCATGACTAAGCCGCTTCTGGCGAACCAGAGCAGTGCATGGAAACACCGTTTACCTTCCCGCCAGAGCGGTACCTATTTATCTACTTGCACTTTGACGTGCTTTCAAACTGCTAGGTGGGCAGGAGCTGGGACCGAGCAACGGGAGCTCACCCCATCGTAGAGATTTGAACCGCCGACCTTCTGATCAGCAAGCCCTAGGCTCTGTGGTTTAACCCACAGCGCCACCCGTGAGCAAGCTACTCACTCACAATTTCTTCCTTTTGGTATTCTATGTAATCCTCCCAATAATCTTATTTGAAGCACTGGACACTTAAAAATTCTATGTGTAGCCTGACTTGTTCCCAACCTGGAAGCCCTCCTACCCAGAGCTGTTAGTCTCTGAAGACATGTTTTGACAAGCAACTCAAAGCAGGAGAGCTAGAAAGGTTCCACTTTAGCGAGAAACTGAAGCCTCCAACACAATTACTCAGTTCATAGTCAGAAAGGTTCTCTAAAGACAGTTTATTCATTGCCAAAAATTCAGGTGTCCCCAACACAGTACTCCCTCCCCCAGTGTTGCTGGACTGCAGTTCCCATCCTCTGACCATTGGGGCCTAGAATGCTGGGACTGATGGGAGCTGTAGTCCTAGAAAGCACCAGGTTGAGGAATGGTGGCTAAACTATTTATAACAAGTTTCTAAGAAACCAGCCAACTGTGTCATTTGCTTTCAAGCTGGGTCCAGGCTTCAGCTGGCCAACACCCTTCCACCCTCTCAGAATCGGCGCACCCCCCCATCAACTGACCAGCAGTGAAGATCTCGAAGTAGGTGGTCTTGTTGGCAATGTTGCCCACAGGCTCCAGGCCAGGGCCCTGGGCAGTGACCTTGCTGGCATCCCCGTGCGATTTGTCCACATTCACCTCAAAGGGGCTCTTGGCAATGTGCTGCCCAGCAAACAGTACTGTCACCTGGAGCAAAAAGTGAAGGTTGTCAAATGTTGATCAGTGAGACGAAGGCCCAGTTCCAGAATTTTCTCCCCAATCACCTACACGATATACAGACTCTTACCTTGTGGACTCCTGTCACCTTTGGCACATACCACACCGAGAACGTCCGGTTCTTGTCATTGTTGGCAATGACCTTCGCCTTGAGGACAGACACAGGAAGTTCAATAGTGGTTGGCATTGTACACCCCCCAAAAAAAAACACACACCCAACTCTTCCGCCTCAATGCCTGGGCCATCCAGACCTCTGAGGACACACTCCCAGGGGGACTCACTTCTTCCCGATGTCCAGCAGGGTCCTCCACATAGACTAGCACTTCTCCCTGGCCAGCACTGATCGTTTCAACGGTGAACTCTGCCTTCTTCTTCACCATGTTGCCTGTGGGCTCAATGCCTGTGAAATGATCAGATGCAGTAGTAACTGGCCCATGACACCATCAACTTGTACGGCAGTGGTTCTAGCATCACCTCCACTGTACAGCCTGGATGACCTCAGGAAAGCCCACACATGCTAGCTGGAGCTGATGGGAGAGCCACAGAGATGGTACAGAGCAAACCATCACAAGGCAATCACAGGGTGTTGCAAGGAAAAGGTTAAAAAGGCATACAAACACCTTTAAGTCGAGCCCTATGCGGCAGCTATTCTATTCACAACACCCTGGGTCCCCAGAGATGGTTGGGCTACTACTCCCATCATCCCTGGCCATTGGCTAAAATAGCCGAGGATTATGGAAGCTGCAGTCCAGCCACATCTGGGGACCCAAGGTTGAAGAACGCTGTCCTAGGAAAGATCCCTTGTGAACACCCACCTGCCCCCACTGTGGTCAATCTCCCAACTGTGTAAGAAGTCCTCCAGACCCTCCTCCGCACACATGTAATCCCAAGCCTTTACCACCTGTTCCTGGACTCACCTGGCCCATAAGCTCTGGCTTTCTTGGGGTTCAGTTTGGGCCTAAGGGGGGCTCCTGGCTTTAGCTTAGCTTTGGGGAACTGGGAGAGGTATGTCATGACCGAGTGCTCATCAACATTGGGGTCCACAATCTCTTCAGGAGTGATCACCTACAGAGGAAAGACAGCAAAGAAGAGCCAAGTTCACCTCTCACATGCCCAGAGTGAGGTACAGAGCAGGCACAGGATGCAGCCTCCCAAGAAACCCGGTGCTTGTTTTTCAAAAAGCAGACTTCTAGCCCCGGAGGCTGCAGAGGGGGCCCTAGAATGTAACTATTTTAAGCATTTCTGGGAAATCTAGGCAGCATCCAGGGTGGGGGTCAAGGGATTAACACACCTTGGGAATCTACACTGCTCACTTGCTCCTGGCCCAAACTGGAAGCACTAAACACTTTTGCCAATACACCTACCCATAGCTGAGTTCAGCTTAACACAAAGTTCTGTATAGCACAGACCAAGTACCTGTGCTGCTTACCTGCGGGATGCCCAGCCAGTCATCCGCTTGCTGCATGGCCTCCCGGGCATTGTTGACAGGTTTGCTAGCATCCCATGAATCCCAGTCAGGGCACAGACCTGTTTGAGAAAGAGTCCCAGCTCTTTGTCAGTCACACACAGTAGCAACACTTCCTCCATACAGATCTCTGGAACAGTGCTCTGGGGCACTGTAGCATCCACCCACCACAGGCCAATCCAACACAGGCATCCCAAACCCTCAGCGGAATATTAGACCCAGCACAAAGATGGAGTTGGCATCAATGACAAGGATAGCCAATGCAGTGCCCTCCAGATGATGATGTACTCCAACTCCCATCAGCTCAGCCCCAGCCAGCATGACAAGAGTTGTAGTTCAGAAACATCTGGAGGGAGCCAAATTGGCTACTCCTGATCTATGGGTCAACTAACACAGGAAGTAGCGCTGGCCTCCAGCACCCATGTGAGCGAGTCAGAAGAGGCCTCCATGCATACATCTCAAGTTCACCCTCCCACCCCGACATGGAACAGTGCTGCTCCTTCGCTTACCTGGGGCACAGCTGTCAACAAGAGCGCCTAGCGCCCGGCCGCTCTGCCAGTCCTTGCTGAAGTTGGTGATGGGCAACTGAGGCAGTTTGTTTTGGATCCAGCCCAGCAGTCGCTGCTTGGGGGTTTGTTTCTTGGCCTCTTCATCATCTTCCTCATCCCACATGGGCATGGAGATAGAGTAGTGCAGGATGAGTGTCCAGATCAGGCCCAGGATCAGCTTCAGGTTCCCATCCACAATAGCTTTGCTGTCTGAGAGTCAGAAGCACAGTTCAGCATTCGCAAAAGAGGACAGTGACCTGGACTTTCAGGGAAGACAAGCCCCACTCAGCAACATTCTAGGCCTTCTCCCCTTGGAATTCTCTCCTTTAGTAGGATGGCCACTCTCTACACCTAAGGAAACCCAAGAGGAAGCCTGCAGGATAAGTCCACTCCCACCTTTTCTCACCTCCTCTATAGATCCAAGACCTACAGAACAAGCTTCTAGCAAGAGATTCTGTCCTTAGGGGCCTGAAGAAGTTGGTGGGAGGGATTTCAATGAAGAATGGCCATAATTTGACTGCAGGTAAGGTGTTTGTGTGTGCTGGTAATGACCATGCCTTTTTCACTCATTGGCCACTCCCTGCCAATTTAGATGCCATCATTACCACCAACCATGTACAAAGAATGGCTTTCCTTTATACAGTCTCAAGTGACTCTTTGGCAGCGTCTCTTCCACATCTACACTTCCCAACCTTATCTTAAAATAACAGTGACAACAGAAAATAAACAAGTTGCAATTGATTCTAGACGTATTGTCCTTGCTATGGATTCTGTTTTTTTTATCCCCTGCTTCATCCAGGGAATTTTGGGTGGCATACATGGTCCATACTCCCTCAAGTTTCATTACAAACAACCCTGTGAGGTAGTTTTGGCTGTGAGGGAATGATGGTCCCAAGATCACCCAGTAAGCTTTCACGACTGAGTAGAGATTTGAATCTGATCCGAGTACAGTTCTCCAGCCACTCACAATGGCAGTCAAACTTTATGCAAACTACTTAAAAACCTGATAAATCTGAAAGTACCAGAAGCTGACTGGGTTGTACTGAGCTCAGTGGCTATAGCTTTGCTTCATTTTCTCCTTTTCCTCGCGAAGTGTGGCGACAACAATGCAACATGACAGTGAGATGAAGTATTACTGTAGCTGTGAATCAGACTCGGGTACACTTACTTGGAAGTAAGGACCCACTGGCGTTGTACACTATATAAAGTTGTATCACTTTCAACAGTCATAGTACTTCCCCCTAAGAATCCTAGGAAATGAAGTTTGTTAAGGATGCTGTTGCATGACCTCATTTCCCTCACAGAACTACAACTCCCAGAGTTATTTGGGAAGAGGGATTAACTGGTAAACAGTAGGTCTGTGAGGGGAATGCCCTCCCCAGCTCAACATACCTGGTGCCAACCCTTAATTGAGTTTCAGGGACTAGGTAAACATCATTTTATTTGCACAGGCCTTTTAATTTGTTTTGTTTTAATAACATTATCTGCTTGCAGTTCAGTTCATTTTAATGGCTACAGCATTTTTGCCACAAATTTAAGTAAAGGAATACCAAAACACAAAATTATTTCCAGTGAGTCTATTCAAGAGCAAGTCAACAAGTGTTGAAAAAATCCAGTACTAAACATGCATGAGTGAAATTACCCCCACAGTTAAGCCCAATTTTGCTACAAGGCCATAAAAAAGCACAGCCAATGAAGCTGGGGGGGGGGAGAGATTATGTTCTTCTGCCCCATGCCCTTTGTTGGCCCCACTTTTTTATTTATTTCTATGCCTTATATAGATTCTCCTACAATCTTCTTTGCAACATACTGCCATGAATCCCACAGTATGTGGGCTGTTAATAAAAACAGATTTTTGTTACCTTGAGGTTGCAAAGCAAAAGTATCACTCAAGCAGCCCTCAATTCAGGTGTTCTGCTAGGCTGATTGCGTGCCGACTCAAAAGAAGAAAATGGCGAGTCAGAAGATGTCATGGAGGGAATTTGGAGCCAAGGAAGATTGGGGTGGGAAGATGTGGAGGAGACACTGCCCAAGATCTGCTTGGTGAAACTGTATGAAGGAATCCCACCCTTTGCATATGGTTAGAGGCAATAGAAGAGGAAGAAGCAGCCGCAGCAGCAGCAGTAGAAAGAGGCCTGGCCAGGATTGTGCAGCAGCAGATTGATGTAAACACACCAGATTCAGGGAAACAAAGAATTCCTTCAATGCACTGGCCTCCTGCCAAGATTAACCTCTCCAGAGACTAGACACAGCAGCTGAAAGGGGCCCTCAGCTCAGGTTCAGACAAGTCTTGAGCAACCTTCCTCTAAACCCCAAGGGGTAGGCAAGCTGGATAAAGCTGAACTCCCACAGGCTCCAAGGAACAGCCCAAGGCCCTGCCTGCCCTGTATTCCCTTGCCTTCAGTTGTGGCACCGCCATTACAGGATTTCCTCCCAAGGGAGGCCTACCTGGCCTAGTAACGGTTTGCCCTTTTTCAGCAGGCAGTGAAGACCTGGCTATTTTCAAGGTCAGCATTGTACTGCTTGACTATGCCATTTATTATGCATTCTTCTGCTTTAAAGGCATTTGATGTTGTGCATTCTTTTATTCTATATTTTTAAGCCGGTGTACAGAACCTATGGAACCTGGAGCACAAGGTACAAAGGAAGAATCACTCTCCAGATACAAAGTGAAAGAGACGGATGAAGATCAAGGCAACAGAAGAGAACCTAGAATGAATTCAAAGCGATGGTCTAGTCTCAGAAGCACATAACCTGTTCCCAGGCGTAAGATGGAAAATCTGAGGGGACACCCAAGCCAACCATTTCATTGACTCCCAACATGGAAGCGGAACACCATGCCCAAGTCGTCACCTGCACCAAGCCAAGCGCATCCTAAGTGCATTATGTGGTGAACTACTCTGTGATTTTCCAATAAAGGATGGCATACAAATGTAATAAATATATCCTGCAGCTGCACAAACACAAGAGGGTGGTTTTCACTGAAGTAGGAAAAGGCTTCTTGCAAGTGCATGTGGGATGTGGGGTGTGTGTGTGTGTGTGTGTGTGTGTGTGTGCACGCATGCACGCACGCGCAACAGAAGTCAGAAAAATTACTGAAGAAACCTTCCAGTGGTTTGAGGTCAGGTTTTCAGTGCCCTTTACATTTATATAGAATCATAGAACAGCAGAGCTGGAAGGCAGCCCAAGGGTCATCTAGACCAACCCCCTGAAATGCAGGAATCTCAACTGAGATGCAGGAATCCCTGACAGCATCCCCCAAGCTGAAGGCAGCCCTGTATTGGGAAGTTTTCAGTGTTTGATGTTTCATTGTGTTTCCTATGCATTGGAAGCCACCCAAGAGTGGCTGGGGCAACCAGCCAGATAGGCAGGGTATAAATAATAAAATTATTTATTTTATGCTTTAAAACCTCCAATGAAGGAGTCTACATGCTCATCCACCCCATAACAATAGGGGGAAGCAGAATTATGAAAAATGGTTTAACCTGCATAATTTAGACAGGTCAGTTGTCTTTTTAGTATGGAAAACAAGCAACTCTGTTTTATGGTCCATGAAGGAAGTGTTGCAAGAATATCAAGGTCTTATATATAATCTGGCACCTTCTGGCAGAACATACTTCACATGTTCACAGGGAACGTGCTCCACAAAGCAGGTTACATGAAGCTTGTGGCTAAGGATCCCCACAGTGACAGGACCGTGCATGTGTGTTTTGTTGCATGTGCTATGAAACTGCTTTTTGCTACCAACAGGGTGCGGAATCTCAGGCTCAAGGGCCAAATGTAACCCTCAAAGCTCCTCTATCTGACACTGAAACTCTACAGGTACTGGATGGAGAAGTGTGTGTGTATGCAAAGCTAAATTTTACATTTGCTGCTCTGGCCCCACTGACCAGTGCCATGAAGATCCCATAGGTTGGCTAGATGGGAATGTGGCCCTAGCGATGAAAAAGGATCTCCCTCCCTTGGACTACAGCTTCCTAGCATTCACACATGTGCTACTGCCACACAATATACACACTTGGATCCAATAGGCTTCAGTCCATTTCCTACCCAAGCAGTCTGTGGCCTCCAAGTAGTTAACATGACACAACCCTCAACAGTATTAGAGGGAGCTGCTTTTCTCCCTCCTCCTCTGCAGCAGATTGCAGGATCTGGTTACAGGCAACATGGAGTGAGTACCATCCTGAAAAAAGGCCATTTCCCAAGCTTCCATCTGCACTCTTCCCTCCCCATCACACACTCTTAGTTTTGCCCTCCATATCCACTGAGCCCCATAGCAGCTGGGAGCATTCAAAAGGGCAGGCGTCAGGGCCAGCCTCAAAGCTGGAGAGGAGCATTCAACACTGTGGAGCTGAATAAGCTATAAACTGCAGAACAAGCATTATCAAAGAGGGCAGGAGGGCCAAAGGGCTTCTAAGACCCAGAGGCCAGAGCCTGCAGGGAGCGGCCACTGAGATTCACCAACACTGGGCCACATGCCCCCTCCCTCCCCAGGAGCAGAGTCCCAGTCAAGCCATCCTGCCTACACAAGGCTGGAGCAGCCGGGATGGGAGCCCCTTCCCATTAGCTCTCATGCGCTTAAGCTTTTGTTATTGGAATGCCAGAGCAGATGCATCCCTCTGACAGGGTTAAATATGCCATGCTTTTTTTAAAAAAATACTGCCACTTTTTTTTCCTGGGTGGTGGTGGGGGGGGGGAAGGAATAGGGAGAAGGCAAGCCATCACATCCCAGCCACCTCCCCACCCGGCTCTGCACCGCCCACCCAGCCACAGAGCAGACCGCTCCAGCATTTTTTAGCCTTATATGGAGTGGCCGGCAGGCAGCAGCTCCTCTGTCCCAACAGGATTCTCCTTCCAGGGGGAGGGCAAAGAACGCCCCCTCCACATGTTAGGCCTAGTCGTCCCTCCCTCTCTGCCCGCCTTCCTACATCCTGCCTCTCTGTGAAGAGGAGCGAAAGACCCGCCCAGCCCATCCTTCTCCTCACCCCAACCCAAGGAGGAGGCGGTGGAACATACAGGCACACCCAGGCACAGGGTTACCCATCTCTAGCCTACAGGCATGGTTCTGGTGTGCGCACACCCTTCCACTTCTCAGCAACTGCTGCCAGACCTTGTCTGAGTCAGAGTCTGTGGCCCAGTGACTGACTCACTGCATCAAAGGGCAAAGCAGAATTCTCATCTCCCACTGTCCTCAGGGTCTTCCTGCAGGCTCCAGGGGGAGTCAAACAGCAGGGAGAAGAAGCCTCAGCTGATGCTGGACCACAACTCCCACCCTCCTTGACCACACTGGCTAGAGCAGATGCAAGTCGGAGTCCAACAACATGGGGCCCGTTTAGAGCCTCACTTACAGGGAGTTGGAGAGAAAGCCAGTATCTTCCCATACAGTACAGCTTTACAGTATCACACACAGCCACCACATTGCTGCATATCTAGCAAGTTTACCACAGCGGTCAATCTAATCCAGATTTTCCTATCATTACCAGCTCACAGATGTGTAGAGAGCACATCCAGATAGATACACCAAGAGGGTTTCATCAACAGAGGGGTCCCTGCAGCAACCTAACAGTCCTCTAAGTGCACATGGGCAGCTTCCAGAAATAGGCAATAGGCAACTTTTTAAAATAATTTAAAAAACCCTGCAACTTCAGGATAATAGGTGGTTTCGTACCTCTGGATAGCCACCAGCACAACAACTTAAGACTTTAAGGTACTCAAAGTAATTAGGCCTTTGAAAGCTGTCTCTGTATTACAAGGTGTGTTACCCCAAGATATGGAGTTCCTGGTCAAGTGGACAAGGAACCACACCAGGTCCAACATAAGGTGACGCAGGTGCACACTTTTTGTGTCAGATCCAGCTAATCCTAGCCCACCAGTACTAAGACTGCCAGGCACTCAACACGCTGTCACGTTTTTGCAACCCTGGGCCAAACATAGCTGAAACAGGTTTATGAAGACCATGCTGGGTTGCATTTAGCTTGCAGAGTCCCAGGCCCAGTTTCAGTGAATACAAGGTTCAGTGAATACATGTGTTGACACCAGGTCTTTACAAACTGTGATAGTGTGGGAAAGAGCAGGAATGAGACCAGTGCATCAGTACAGAAAATATATTCTGCTTATATTGGCAACATGGATTGACACCAGCCATTCCAAGAGCCAAGGAATAGCAGTAGGCGATGACTGTGGGGTTTTTTAATTTTAAAAGTGTTTAGTCATGTCGCTCTTCTTCCACCCAAGTTTGGTCCAGTTGACTTCCTCAACCTGGTTAGTCCAAAACATCTGGAGAGCATCAGGTTGGATAAGTACCTGCCCCCCCCCCACTCCTGAGACCATAGGTCTGATTCCACCTTCACTTATACATAGCAAAGGGCTATGGGCAAACCCCAACCCCAGGACAGGCTATGGATGCTCATGACCCTGAATCAACAGTGGGGATGTCTGGGCCCAGTGACTGGTCTGAGAATAGCAGATGCTTCAGCAGTGCTGAGGCTGAGCAGGCATGATAAATCTGAATGAGAGGCCACCACAAGCTCCTTACAAAAGCAAGGTATGCGTAAGCCACTGGGTTTTTCTGAAGAGCTAATAAGACATCCAGGATTCCCACATTAATGAGTCAGACCTAAACTAGAATCAGTTGCTTCCTCTACCGGGCAATGCAAGGCTGCTCAGGGCCAATGTTACATTGTTCAGAGAGACACACCCATCCACAGCATAGAGTTTTTACCAGTGGAGCCACCACCAGCCAGTCCAAACCTAGATGGCTGGTTAGCTATCCAAAAGGCTCCCTTTGCTGGGATCATAAATGCCAAGCATCCAAGCCAATTCAAGCTGCCCAAGCC